>NC_141685.1:10126327-10690460 GCF_964263255.1 Lissotriton vulgaris | reverse complement strand
TGTGGTAAGGGTGGAGGAAGCAGACCGGGAGGGGTTTGTTGTTGCGGACCTGGGGGCTGAAGATCAGGGGGCGGGTTACCATCAGCAGGTGGCACACGGGCAGGCATACTAGCATATGCGGGAGCTACATCATCCAAGTAGGATGAAATAAAAATGTCTGCTGCGGTCTTGTGACGTAATTTAGTCGGAACCATTGGAGGGGGCAGATTTTTCGGTGTTTCCGGGGTCGCCTTAGGCAGGCCCTCGGCCAGGACTGGATACAATCCTGTCATAATTGCGTTACTCCGTCTATCGTGTTGTTCCATTCTAACTCGTTCCCCTTCTTCTAGTAGTTCTTTTTCTTTAGCTTTTTCAGAATCCTCTCTACTTTTCTCTGCTTTTCTGAGTGCTTTCTCTGTCCGTCTATGTGAATCTTTACGCCATAGTTCAATGGCATCTTTCTGTGACTGTCTGGCTTTCTTTTTCCGTAATGCTTCTTCTACTCTCATGATGCAATCGGCATCCCATGTCCCTGTAGCGGGCCATCGCTGATTCTCTGCTAAATCCTTGGTGTAATCCACCCACAAGTCGAGATATAATACAGCGTCTAAGCCGTGTTTGTGGTACATAAAATATCCGGGAGTGTCCCTGGGTGGGATGGGAACGGATGTATGACGTTACTCCGCATACCGTTACAACTACCTACCATTACAACGCGACCATTACAACGCATACCATTACAACGCATAGCGCTTTGGGGTGCTGGATAGTGGTAAGTATAATTTACTATTCTAACTCCAGTCCCCGTGGACCCTAGGGAAGGTGTTGGATAGTAAATTATACTTATTCCCTATCCTAGAGCGCCCCCCAGCGCAATGCGTTGTAATGGTATGCGTTGTAAAAGTCGCGTTGTAATGGTAGTGCGGAGTAAAAAATGCGTTGTAACTGGTGCATACCGATGGGAACAGCTTCCTCGAGTATCCCTTTTCTAGTTCCTATCTGTTTCAGTTTAGAAAACAGCGGCATTTTGAGCCGTGATACTTGATACTTGATACTTGATACTTACTCGGACTTGGACACAACTAATACAATAACCACAGTAATGAAAATCAAACAATCACTCATACCACGACATAAAAACACATTAAAACATCTCGGAAACGAACAATAACTGGATAAGTTAATACTTGATATACTGCTAAACAGTACAGATACACTGCTAAACAGTGCAGACCGGGTCTGTGTACCCAAACCCGTCTTGACCGGACACAAATTAATGCACCCATCTAGATGCGTCCCCAGCAACGGTACTCACCGGGAAGCACGGAACGGAAGGCCTCAGAAACTCGACACTGGACTGGACCGGACTGGACTGGACTCGACTCGTGACGTAGGTACTTCGGAACTTCGGAACTTCGCAACTGGTGGGCCTCTGAACACCTCGGACCTTGCTCTCTCGGCTGGGCTCTGGTCGGGATCCTCCGCACTCCTCACCGCCTCGTCTGGGTGTCGATCGCAGTCTCAGTCACCTCCGTTGGCCTGAGGGAGATACAGGAAATCCTGCGGGTACGCGTAGTTGTCCGTCACGGCTGTGGCAGGGGACCAGGCCTGCAACGCACCGCCGGCGCGTAAGGTGGGGGAGGGGTCCCTGTTCGGGCGCCAATTATGTGGTAAATAAAATTTACCTATGCGGAATATGCGGAATTTCTATGCGGTAAAGTTCAATAAGAATAACTCAATCAAAAAATGAGAGGCAGAGTCCGTGGCATCTGAGTTTATAAGGGTTTTATTCCATAAAATGGAATTGGTTCGAACCAGGTATCATGTTCAATCACCACGAAGGTTCAGGAAGGGATAGACAATGCTTTATTAACAGAGTACAATATATATAGTAAATGCATATAATGGTGATGGATACAGAAGGCGTAACAGCTGAGAGAAGAGAGATAAGAACACATGTACGTAACAGAGGGCGTGCACGAGGGCGTACACGGAGGTGTGTGCTAGACAACGTCACATGAAAGTGTCACAGGTGGGTGGATCCATAGAGGAATCCTGCAGTGTCAGCAGAAATATATGGCAGAGATGCGCGCGCAGCAGCATGACGTGTGATTGACGTGGAACTGGAGGGTGAAGGGGACTTGACATTTAGCCCTACATGAAGAGACAGAAGTCTGGCGTGTCAGAACAACCTAATCCCGAATCATATCTAATATCTTGTGTTTGAGGAACTATATTATCTTAGAAGGAAAGGTCTCTCGGGCAGAGGCTATTCTATACTGACTGCTAGTGCGTGCATATGTGTCTACGTGTCTACGTGAGATGCGAGGGGCCATGGGCCTACCATGGTAACAGGAGCAATGAATTACTTGCACGGAGACAGAAAGGCCGGGCCCTTTGCTCTGCAGCTGGGGAGATGTTTTCCTAAATCACTAGACAGGAATGTATTTTCGTGGAGCGGAGCAGATAACTTGAAGGCAAAATACAGTCTTGGCAGGCAAGCAGGCCGAGCCAGGCACCGCTCGCCGCACAGGGAGTAGGTTAAGGGTCATGGATGCAGATCCAGGTTGCAGCTTTCAGAGACAGAAGGCAGGAAGGGCTCGATGGCAGGAATCAGGGCCTAACTCGCCAGAGCCAGAAAAACGTGAAAGTGCACCATGTAAAGACGGTGGCAAGGCATACTTAGGAACTGAATATTCGACCCATTCATGGTGGATCTGAAAGAGGACATGTTAACGTTGGACGCAAATGTATTTGCGTCTTCATAGCTGGCTGTGGAGGGAACATACATGTACTTGAAGCACGTACATGGAGCCGTTGGGGTCTACGTTAGGGGACACAATTGACCATAAAAATTCATATTACCTCACACTCTGGCTAACATTTCATATATCCTAGAAAGGGCATGACAGTCAACTAGGATATTTCTATTCAAGACCCTCAAATCCGCACACAAGCGTATATCGCCAGAGCTTTTCCGTGCGACAACAGCAGCGGAAACCCACTCAGACGATTCCACCAGTTCAATAATACCTTCTGCACACATATTTTTAAGTAACTTTTTAAGATCTTCCTGTGCAGATAAGGGTACAGGTCTCACCTTTTGTTCAACAGGGATAGCATTACCTTTGAGTTTAATGGTGCGCTCAAAGTCCTTAATCACACCAATCTTGTCAGAAAAAACAGCAGGAAATTTATCCTGTAACTTTTTAGAAAACTCATCCATCACAGGAGACTCTTGAATAGATGAAACCGGCATATCACCTAGTGTGACAGGTTCATCATGTCCAGGTCTTAAGATAATCCCCAATTTAGCTTGGTCCTGCCAACCTAGAATATCCCTTCCATTGACAGCAACATAAATTTTGGTGTAAATACTCCTCCCTTTAAATAAAATACTATCATCAAAATACCCTTTCATGATAATATCAAATTCCCCAAAAGCTTTTAGGTTGATAGTGGTAGCTTTCAATAGTTTCTGAGACCAAAATTTAGTATATGTTTTCTCAGCCAAAATCGTGATAGGTGACCCAGAGAATGCAGTAACATTCATATCTATATTACCAATTTTCGTCTCACAAATAGGACCTTTACAACGCTTCACACCATCACCTATCACATTAATCTCAACTACAGAAATAGAAATATTGTTGATTGCTTCAGATAAAATGTCATTCTCGACATCTAATTGGCTAACTCTAACTTTAGGCCTTGGTGCATGGCAAACATTGAAAAAATGTCCAATCTTTTTGCAATTATTGCAACGTTTACCCTGTGCAGGACAACTAGGATTGTTACCCATATGACACTTTGACCCACATCTGTAGCAACTCCCACCACTTTTACGTTCTGCATTTTTCTTGTAAACATTTTTATGAGAAACAAGACATACATTGTTTTCATTGTTAGGTGAATCAATATCAACAGTGGCAATCTTAGACATATCAGAAGAAGGATTGTTGATACCACCAGCTAAAATCTTAGAAGAAACTACGGAACGCTCAATACTCCTAGCAATTTCCATCACCTCATCAAGAGAAGGATTTTTACATGTAAGAATTCTTTCTTGTATTTTTTTGTTGAAACAATTACAAACTAATTGGTCTCTTAAGGCAGATAATCTGCAAAAACACATTTAGAAGCCAAAACACGTAGACTAGCTAAATATTCTTCAATTGATTCATTAGAAGATTGTTTACGCTTAAAAAATTCATGGCGTTCAACCATTACTGAAGGTTCATCGACATATTGTCTACTTATACGTGAAATAGCCTCTTTAAAAACATCCCATGTGTCATCTCCCCTTGGAGCTGCAACAATGGGAAGATTATCAAACACATCTTGCCCCGCATTACCTAGATGATTAAAAAGTAAAGCTTTTTTTCTAGCAGCAGAGTATTTACCAGCATCAATAGCTTCTAAATAATTCTCAAAAATCCTAAACCATTTGTGCCAAGGTTTGATAGGCTTCCCTGGTAACTCCAGAAATGGAGGAGGTTGCATCACATTGTTACTATTGCTGGTAGCCATCTTACTAAAATGTTAGGGAATTATTGATGAAGAAAATTCAAAATTAGCTAAAATGTCAACAACTAAAACAATATATATATAGTTGTTTTGTCTTTTAAAATTGTGTGCTGTAGATCACACTCACAAAATAAAGTAAAGAGAATAGTACTGCATATATCTAAAAGTACAAAAACATTTGAATTATAGCTTAAAACGGCTTTCTTGAGAATATTGTAAATAATGATGAAACACCATGTTCGTAGTTTACAAAAGTATCTGGTTTCTTCTAATTGCCAAGTAAGCACAAAATGAATCACAAGCAAAGCGTAGTTTTTGAAGAATTAAAGTTCCGTGTTTAGTTGCCAGGTAACTGCAAACAAAATGGCGGCCGAAGCGTGAACTAGACGTAATAACGTCACAGCGTCTGTGGTCAGAAGGATTCGGTAAAGACGCGAAGGAGTTTAATGACGAAGTGTGTCTTCCACAGTTCTGAATGACAATGCACAACAATGCCAGTGAGTATCTTGTGACGCGCTGTTTTTTAAAAATTGCAGATGCTAGCGTGATGCCTAAAACAAGCAGTTTAAAAGATGCAGATGCCAAACTGACTTCTGTAAACGCCTTCACTGCTGCTCGAACAAACAGCCGAGAAAAACAACACCACCGCTCGAATTTAGTGGTCGATCAATTCCACATGACACATATCAAGATATGCCGTACGAGATGCATATAAATCCAATTTAGTGAGTTTTACTGGAACTTTTCTAATATAAAGCTGGGACTTCTTCAGTATAAAGTTTAAAATATCCGTCAGCTTTCAATAACTTGGCAAATGTATCCTAAAATAATAGAATACTATTTCCGAAAGTTTGTCCAAAAGAAATATTCGAAATAATAATATCGAAAAAAGTCCAAACTCACAATTAAAATTTGTCGGTGGGTCCAATCAGTCCATAAATCCGTCGCCAATAATAGTAGTATGGAAGAAACACCAAAATAATCCAGAAGAGACGTCTGAATTCAATGTATTTATTCACGAAGCACCCACGACCAGTACTCCTAACATGAAGTCTGCTCCTTGAATGATTGCATAATTACACACAGAACATTCTAATACCTCACTCTATAATAACATGGTATTAACATTCTTTAAAGTAACACACATCTTACCTTTAATACATATTACACACAGCCTACGCCCATCAACCCATTAGACTCCAGATGACCACGGGTACCGTTGTTCTGGTCAGCTGCTGCTGTGCCATCTTTTTTGCTGTGGGCTGAGGAATCAGGTGACCCTTGCTGGTCCCTGTGCCCGTCCCCCAGCCCCACCCGCCCTCCGTTGGAGTCGGCCCAAATCAGGACCTAGGAGCACTGACCCCATCACCAAGCTAGTCTGAGCAACATGCGGAGCACCTATCACCTCTAAGCTTCCTGGACAAGGGACCAGAGGCTCAACCCATAGGATCAGCCTGTAAGTAGAAGAGCGGAACAGGCTGAGTGTGTCCCTCTGTGTAGAGCAAAGCCCGGCTTCTCCCACAGAGATGGCTCAGCTAGGACTGGGTGCGATTGGTGTGATGGCCTGGTGAGCTCCACTCATTCTCGGTTCACCCAATATGCTCGCGTGTTGGCCCACTTGTTCTCCACTGTTTTTCTGTTCACCTGCTCAGCCGGTCAGTCTCAGTTTCTTTTCCTTGTATGTTTTTTTGTGCTGCCCCATCAGTCGTTGACCTGTTCTACTGCTGTTTGCATTTATGGAGCATTTACGGAGCCCCGAGAAGCTCTACAAGGGCCTGCGAGCAGCCACTAAACCCCCCCCCCCCCTCAGATCATAACATTGTAGCTACTTGACACCCCCTCAGCAGTGCCTTGTATTCCCCACAGTACCACAGGCTTTTCCACACTTAGAGTTACTGCTGAACCTGGAGCCACTGCCAAAAAGTCACTGGTGCTAGTGCAGGGTGCCGAGGGCTGGTTGGGGCCATAGCATTTTTATTTTCAAGCCATAAACTAATATAATTAGCTGGTAATGCCGTCAAAGTGTTTACGCTTAGGGCGCTCAATTGCATCTTTAGGATCCCCCGCAGGATCGCCAGGGTCCACATTAGGGCCAGCTAGTCACACCTCTGGGCACTCTAGTCCTCTAAAGTTATTAAAAACCATCAAGCGAAGGAAACCCCAGGGTCACTTGTTACATCTGAAATTCCATCCTACGGTGATGTTGATGTTCTCGAAGGGCGCAAGATGCAGAGTGGGTCAGTATAAGGTCCTGGGACTGGGATTGGCCTCTGGGGTAGTTTGTGTGGACAAGGTGGGTCTCTGCCCCAGTCTTTCTGAGCTGACTGCTCCACATTTCCCTAAGTTTTTAAATCAAAATATTGGAAGCGCAACCCCAATACCTTAATTAATACAGGCCATTGATGAGCGCTCATAGAAGATGCAGATACAGAGATGGAAAATGGGCATGCCTGTGGAAAATGTTGAGATTCAAGCGGAAATAAATTCTGCTGAAAAGTCACTGGTATTCGCTACTGATAAATGTAGTCCTCCGATCTACGCTGTGCAGTCTCCTGGTCATCTTTGCCTTAAAATGTCCCCCCACATGGGGAATATCCATAACAACGCGGTCAAAACACCGCACTGCCCTTACCACGCGTCTTTTACAACGCAAGTCGTTACCACGACTTGCGCTGGAGGGCGCTGTAGACTACGGAATAGTAGATTTACTATTCCAACACCTTCCCTACTGTACGTAGGCTGGAGTTGCAATAGTATATTTTACTATTCCTAAGTCCAGCACCCTACAGCACAAGTCGTGGTAACGACTTGCGTTGATATATGTAAATGATCTTCTTACCGGATCTACTCTATTTGTCTCCTGGAGAGTTTCTTCCTATTTTATTACACTAAAACTGCATACACACCTCACGCGAACACAACACGCGACAGTAGCACATTCAAATCATAACGCGATGTTTATTGTTGTGAATGACGCGCGTGCATACACGCGCGTCATTTCTAACAATAACCATACACTACAGACTTGCGTTGTAAAAGATGCGTTGTGATGTTCCGCGATCTAAAAGATCACGTTGTAACATCATACAACCCCCCACATGCCACAGACACTAGACTGCAGCCTTGAACCTGGGGACTTGGAGGATTATACAATGCCGGACAATGCTATACTGATGGAAAAAAAAGTATTGGAGGCCAACTTGAAAACGCCGATCGCTAGGGAGCAGGTACCGACCGTCATCGGATACTCACGGTAGTTGCTCCCGTATGCCAACTCTGTACAGCAGCACCTCCACCAGTGTGTCCTGTGTGCATTCATCAGATTCCACAAATCTGGAGGCGTCAGAGGCATCGCTAGATAAAGGGGTACATGATTTTCTTTAAATATTAAATTTAGCAGATAATTGATGGGGGGGCATCTCTTGAGATATTTGATGTTTTAGGGGGGATTCTCTCCTCTATTTTATCCTTGTTGGGGGAATCCACTATTAATTCTCATATACTGGATGTCCTTTCACCAAGTTTAATGGGGATTCAGAAGCTCAATTCTGTCAATCCCAGAATAAGTAAGCTAGAAAAGGTCATGGAAGTTAAATCCCAGGCATGCCAGACATGTATAGGGGTGCCGGGCTTCGAATTCGGGTTGAGGTTCCGGAAGATAAGGGGGTTTCCTCCACCTCACCGTTTAGAGGTAGTTCCACTGTAAGCCCTGTACCTAAAAAACAATGGATTTGGGATATTTCGTACCTCAGTCCTGAAAGCAGACAAATGTAACCGTGCCTTCGAATCCATTATAGAAGTACCTTATTTTTAAAACAGGGAACCCAAACTTGTCCTGTCCGACTGAATTATTAACCGACCCCCTCCATGGTAAACGGCCCATGGATAGTTTAGATGCCGTTCCCCATGCGGAGGGTGCCCCTACGAAAGTAATGGATTAAAAGGTTGGTGGGAGAAGAAGAACAGGATCCGGGGCACTCCAAGGCGTACCCCCAAAAATGGAGGTTTCCTATGGTAATTGAGGAGTCAGATGTTTAAAATCTGCCTCAAAGTAGCAATGATTCTAGACCTCCAGTCTCTGATGACGGCCAACATTTGAGGTGTTCGGAGATAAATCCACCCCCCCATCCCCACTATCATGGCAGTTGATCCTTAATGGAAAGGCTTAGGGGAGTTGGAAGGGCAGGAAGATAGAGGGATACCCAAATTAAATAAGGGGGGATGGGAAATACATGGGAGAGTTTTACAGAACAAATTGACCCGGATGTAGCGCCCAGAGGAATCATGAAAAACCAAGATTTTGTATTTCCAAAAGAGGTCGCACACAAGATTTTGTGAGCTTAACAGTACAAACTTATGCCACTGTGCAAGATTTTGGACAGGCCGTGGATAATGACCCCTCCATCCTTTCTGGCCGGGGAACTCTCTCAGTACGGATTGATCCTGGCCAAGGGAGGTTCTTGGAAGGGGGTCCCGCCTTACTTCCCGTACAAGGCAGATGTCAGTGTTGGGGTCTGACCTAAGTTTAAGCAATAATAAATGTACAGGAATTAATTCTGGGCAATCAACTAAAATTCTGATCTTTGCCTCCCTGATTGATACAGAATCAGCTCTTATTAACAGAAGCTCTCTGCTGCAGTCGCTATTGCATTTGCTATCAGTTATAAAGGGCTTAAAATTTGTAATAAGTAAAGATATTGGGCTGTTTTTAGTAGTGGCCCCCCAAATACTGGCGTCACATTTAGTTCAGGGATAGTTGCAATGCTAGTGCTGGCTAACTTTGATTATTTTAGAAAAAGAGGGATGGGTGTGTTTCCATATGTGGACTCTTTCGTGGCCCCTCTCGAATCCCACAGGAAAGACTGCCCGGAGCCAGGTAGAACACTTTCCAATATAAGCGGTGTCATAAATCTGAAAGATATTAACATTTCGGTGGGTAGCTCCTCAGGAAAATGAGAGATTAATATTATAGGACCTGAGGTTCAAAGGGCCGCGAAACCCAGGTTTAGCTTTCACAGTCCACACAGACACTCAGTGATGGACTATATTGTGGTATCATATCAACTCTTTGGTGCATGTACGAAATGTAAGGTACTGCCAACGAACATCAGCGATCATAGAGTTCTGTCAGTGGATACCAATATGGAACTTAGGTTGCCCAAACCTTGGAATCGAAGGGATGAGAGCATTTATATAACAGGACTAATGGGCGTACATTTTGGTCTAATAAATATCTCCCGTGTCTTAGGAGGATAGTTGAAAATGTGTATCTCGGCTCTAGTCAGGTAAATCCCATCTCTAGATTTGAGAAGATACCGGCCCTAATAAGATCGCGGGGAAGCAAAAAGCATGTCGGCAGCGCTAAGCATTTAGTGGCTTTATCATGGGACGTAACGCAACTAAATAGCAAGATCAATGTCCTAATAATGGAACAACCTAAGCCGTCTTCAATGTCCCGACATAGGGAAATTAATAGATTAAAACAGCCAAGTGGCATTGGAGCGTAGAAGGGTGGAAGATGCTTTTTGGATACAATTAAGAGAGGTTGACCAGTCTGGCGATGCGCGTAAATATTGGGCTTTTGAGTGCCACATTTTGCGATGGCAGATCTAAAGCACAACCCATTTTGAAATCTGATGAAGATCGACCACATGCATATCTCAGCTATATGAATTAAATCCATTGGCTGGGTTAAATCCAGATTTTGTCTTTGATTCCTTGATGGGTAGGGATTGCGCCCCCCCACTCGTGTAATGAAATAGAGGGTTTCATTAAAGGGGTAAGTTATTCAGGTGCGATGGGCCCTGATGATGTACGAATTGCTATAATTAAACAGGACTGCGGATCATGGGCACACTTTTCGTATCCGGTATTGTACATGGGACTATTCTGTCATCCTGGAAAGGGTGTATCGTGGTCCCATTATATCGAAAAGGACCCAGATATTCCCCTGCTAGCTTGAGGCAGATCGCACTATCGGGTGCAACCAGAAATTTTTTGCCAAGAGCAGAATCCTCCACCTTCAAGACTGAGTCTTTGGAAACAGTTTTGTCCCCACAGAGCAAGCTTGGTTCCACAATCAAATCACAGTGGTACCCTAGACAATATTGCAGCCCTGCAAACTTTAATTGAAAAATATCCAACAAGCAGGGGTATGCCGTTATATGTGGCCTTTATAGATTTCTCCATGGCTTCCGACCGGGTTGACCGGGGCACACTGTGGAGAAAATTGTCCGCTATGGGGATTCCCACGCACCTGCGAGATTAATCATCACATTCCACTCTCCAGTGGGACTCAGGTGCTGATAAACGGAACCCAGGTTCCGTCAAGTAAAATAGAGGCTCACAATGGGCTGAAGCAAGGGCGCGTGCTGGCCCCCCTTCTCTTTTCTCTTTACATTATTGATGTGCTGAGTAGGGTAGGGCTTTACTAAGAGGACTTCCAAAGTTATACCCATATTTAGGGAGAATTTTCACAAGTAATTGCTCCAGTGATGATCACATAGACCAATGCAGAGGTGAGGCCATCTCCAGGCCTCTGCAATTGATAGGCGTTTATAAATATTGCGGGAATAGGCACTAAATCCCCCCCGTGTTTAGCTATGCTTTTGAAACTGTAGATGAACAGCGGTGGGATACTTTTGAGAAAGCAGAGGGGCATATTTGGCACCAAATTGGTAATCTGAATCATGCAGCCCCCATAGCGGCAATGCGCCTCAAATTTGGACTACTTCCCACCTGCGTCTTCTCTATTGCTGCAAGCTTAAGATGAAGCAATGCACTCTTGAACAGTGTTGGGAAACCTTCACGTTTAGCATTGCGAGAGGACATTTTTCACACCTTGAAGAGAATAAGTGTTCTCTTTAGGAATTACGAGAAAGCCATAAATTTGTTTGACTTTGAGAATAGCTGTACAAGTGTTCTTCCTAAACAAGTTTAGAAAACTAAAATTTAAAAACAATTTACGACGTCCCTCGCAAAAGAGATGCTGCACTGTGGGCAGCGCGTTCCACCAATAACGTCATAGTGGGGAGTAGTATTTATAAACAGCCCCAGCCCTATGCTATATGGAACCTCCCCCATGGCGCGCGCAGAACAATCTTGTCGCTCTGGCTGAATTTGCTCCTAAGAATTTTAACAGGAGCTTGTGAGGGTATTCCGAGGCAGGGAAGACTTTGTTAAGTGTGTGGTTCCGAGATGCAGGACTTAAATCATGTCCTATTTGTCTGTCCCCCATTACAATATTTATGACGTCGGTCTCTAAGACCTATTTTCCTAAAGTATAAAATTGCCCCAGCTGAGTAGGCCCAAAGCTATCTTCTGCCCCCCCACCGCACCCCCCTGAACCAGTTTATTTATTTTTTTTAACCTTTTTTAAACAATTTTTAAATATATTTTAGATCTGAATGTTATAATCGTTAGAGAGATAACGGTATGATACGTTTTATATTAACCACGTTCTAGTTGCATTTCAAAGGGGTTTTGAAGTCGGTGCTATAGTGGCCCGCTTGCACTTTCATCTCTTTGGATGGCGCCACAAATACCGTCATGTACAATTCAATATCTATTCTCCATGAATACTGTCTCCGTTCGGACTTTAGCATGTAAACAGAATAATCATTATTGTGTTCGAGCATTCGCCCCTCATGCTGTTAGTTGCTGGGTCCTGTATACCGGAACTTAGAGGATTTTGGTATTACTGAAATGTAGAACTTTTTATTCCCTTTGCTTTTCAATTCTTAATACTTGTTGAATTAAATGCATTGGTCCTGGGTCGGGCGGCTTAGAGGGCTCATGCATCCAATGAAGGGGCCTGTGTTTGACCACATGGTCACAGGTTCAAATCCGGCTGGGCCAACTCAGCCTTTCATCCATGTAAGGTTGATAAAATGAGTACCATTGAGTTGGGTAACAATAAACATCTGTAATTCAGTGCCTTGACACCCCTGGGCGATAAGTGCGCTTTACAAATACAAACATATGTTTCGCATCCTCGTGATTGCATACTCAAAGTCATCTTAGAATCGAAGGGTGCAACTCTCTTCGGCCAGCCCTTGGTAGTTTTGTATTTGAATCGACTCTGAACTTGATTTAGCGCCCACAGGGCTCCTCTCTGCACTTAACATGCAACTAGGAATTTAGGATTATTTGATGAAAATCCAACTTTTGATTCTTTGTGATCTTATGATCTTGTTTTTAAGTGCTGGTTGATTTGCCAAATGTGATATATGTTTTTATGGGGGACCTCTTCGGAGCTCCAAATCATGATAAGTGAGTTCATTGTAATTGACACATTGATTAATTTCAGTGGCTAAGACAGGACAAGCAGCAGCCGAAGCTTAAACTTAGGACTGAGACCATGCACCCGTCCGAAAGCGCCACTTTCAAACACACTCTTCCCTCACTCTGGAGACGTGCTAAGTTTCTTTTTATGCAGCACTTTTTTTGTATTTTTAATCATTACACTTTTCAGAATGCTTCAATTCATTCTCATGTGCGAAAGAAAAACTCTCCCTGGTACACACTGTACTAGCAGTCTTGTTTTATTGCTACCTGTATTCTGCGAAGCAGCACGAAAAGGGGTTTTCTTCTGTTAATTCTGCTGTACGAAGGTAATAAACCCAAATGTAACCTTTGATGTAATAATATATGCATGGTTGGTAATACATTTGCTCTAAATAACGTGCCACATACATTTTCTGTGGCAAAAATTTATACGACACCCACTCTATAGGGTTTTCTCTGGTGGGCTACTTAAAGTACAGGGTGGGAAAAGGCTCCGTCATTCTGTTGTCATTCGTTTTCACCACAAAAATACCGTTCAGTGCATTTCATTTGTTCATCAAAATCTATAGAGCTTTCTATGCAAGGGTGACTAAGGTTTACACCCACTGGTACTAGTTGAACTGGTATTACCATAACTAACATTCACATCTCATCAGCTGCAAGGGACGGAAGGTGCCTATAGCGTGGAGGAGATGCAGCTCGGGTGATGGAGGTGGAATGTGGCGTAGTGGATGGAGAATGGTGGAGCTGGCAGGGGCTGGTAGCAGTGTTTGGAGTGAATGGCCGTGAGCAGCCGGGGCTAGGGATATATGCGCTGAAAGTCCAAATTAAGCTCCAGCGCCTTCCACTGGGTGGATGGAAAAGAGAAGACACCAGCGGGGTTCATGACGCATCTGACTCGAAACAGATGTGCAGGTGAGCCGGCAGTAAGGACTGCACACCTGGCGCAGAGGTGGCTGTTGTGTATCACGTGAATTCACTACCTTCTAATGCTATGCCATGTATGTATGTATGTAATGTGTCTTGTAAAGCACACTGCTGCCCTGAGGCGTCGTGGCGCTGTAGACCGCTGGGGAACCCGTCCTGGCTATCCCTGTGAGATGGTCCGTACTGGGTATCTCCAAGGTGAAACCAGGCATCCCCGGCGTTTGTGGGGGGCCTTTGTAGAGATGAGGCAAGCTAATGCCCAGAGTTGCTGAGTGTGTTCCCTGGTTAGAGTAGGCACCGAGGTGAGAATTATCGAGTCCGCTGACCCTGGTCCACGACCCTGCCGCGTCAGGAATTGAACCCTGGTCCAAGGCCGTTCTCTGCTTCCGGGTCTGCCGCCTCTAACCAGTGAGCCACACCACTCCACTGCCACTATTGTAAACAAAGTCATGTTCGTTTTAAAAAAAAAAAAACTGTTCTTTATTGAATTTTAACATTTTTTGACCAACCCACCCCGCCCCCCCGCCCCACCGCCATACAGGCATTTGAAATTGATAAATATACACACATACATTGGTGGATGAGAATATAAAGTTGTACAAATTCATATATGATACCAAGAAATTATATTGGATAATTTAAAGATTTGATTAATCAACTGTATAAGGGGGTCCCATATTGTTAATCCTTTCTTTTTCGTATTCCTACCCTTCCTACTGCAGATGGCTTTCTCCAGACTATATGCTGCTAACAGTCGTGCTCGCCATTGTTGAAATGAAGGTGGATGAGGGTCAAGCCAAGCCGATGCCAGACATATTCTAAGCACTGCCATTGCAACAAACACAAGTCCCTCCATTAAGTTCGGCCGAGTATCGCCGTCTGCCCCCAGTATCATTTCAGTACTTGTTATCTCTATGCTTGTTTCAAAGATTCTTGAAAGAAAGATTGAGATCTCCCGTCTGATGGTATAAAGTTCCCTACATGTGGCGAGCATATGAATTAGATCTACTTCAGGCAACGCACATCGAGGACATTGCGTCCCCTTACCCGTGCTCCTTTTGGCTATTCTTTTAGGGGTGTGTTATAGCTGGAAGAAGGTTTTATAGAATTGAGCTCGCAGTTTGGTTGATATAACAAAGTCATGTTCGGTTGAAGTGGGATACACAGAAGCAGAGTCGCCAAAGGGCTGTTCACTACAGCGCCTGTGCAAAATGGATGCCTACTTGTGCCCCGGGGACAGTGGAGTGAACACCATGTCGAATGCACTCAAGAGTTTCCCTGCTTGTGCCCTGGGGGCACTAGAGTGCGCGCTTTGTCCAGAGCGTGAAAAACGAATAAAGGATATGTCCGAGGAACTTTAGGGAGATAATAACAGCGTGCGGGGTCTTCGGCACTCGGGCAGTGCTGTAACTTTAAAGCCAGGGTGTACCTCTTGTAGTGAGAGCATACAGAGAAGCTTACAAGAAATTCCTCCAAAGTGGATGAACACAGGGGCATATTACCAAGCATAAGCGATAATTATCACTATGCTTCGTTAGTGGCTATTATTTTATCGCTGTGCACCGCCTATTTTTATCGCTTAGAAGCCTTGCTATTATCAAGGTTTATCTCCTAAGCGATGAAAATCGTCCGAAATGCATGAATATCGCTGTAAAGTCAGCGATATTCATGCATTACCGAGCAAATGCTCTTAGCCATGTTATCCACCTACCTTTGGATGACATGGCTAAGAACTGCTCAGGGCAGGCGTTAGCTTTAGGAGATATTCAAGCTTATCGCAAATATTTCCAAAAGTACGTAATAGGAGATAGCGATATTAGCGACTGTTTCCAGTCGCTAACATCTTGGCACGCCCACTTTGCATGCCATTAGCGATAATTATCGCTGACATGCAAAGTGGGCCCCAATAAGATCGCTATCTCCTACTAGCTGTCGCTAACTGTTATGTTATGTTATGTTAAAAGGATTTTTTACCGCGCACGGTCACCAAATGGTTTCATGGCGCTCATAGACAAAGCAGGGAGGAAAGGCAGTGAGGTTTATTCATAGGCTAGCTGGAAGAGATGGGTTTTGAGAAGTTTGCGAAAGCATGTGTAGTCAGAACAGAGTCGTATAGTAGAGGGAAGGGAGTTCCAGGTTGAGGGGGCAAGGAAGGAAAACCAGGAGCCACCATGTTTTTTCCGTTTGAACCTGGGGACGGTTAAAAGATTGTGAGCAGAAGACCGAAGATTCCTCAAGGGAATGTGACGCTTGAGACTGAGGGAAGTGAAGGCTGGGGCAAGGGCAAGGAGTGACCTAAAAACAGTACAGCCCAGTTTGAAAATGCATCGGGAGGCTACCGGGAGCCAGTGCAATCTCCTCAGCAGGGGCGAGACGTGTTGGTGCTTAGGCTGTTGGAAGACCAGTCTGGCCGCCTGATTTTGCACCAGCTGAAGCCGATGGAGATGGTAGGCAGGGATCCCTACATACAGAGAGTTGGCGTAGTCGATACGGGAGGTGACAAGGGCCATGATGACAAGTATGAGAGCCTCTGTGGTGAGGAACCTTCGGATTTTACAGATTCTGCGCAGATGGTAGAAGTGACGGCGTTGATTTGAGGTCTCATGGACAAGTCACTAGAGATAATAACGCCAAGGCTCCTCACAGTATCGACGGGGCAGGGTGGGGGGGCAAGAGATTGGGGCCAGAAACAGGAGTCCCAAGGGTTGGAGGACCCTCCTGTCAATACAAGCTGCGTCTTGCTGGGATTGAGCTTCAGCTGGCTGAAGTGCATCCACTTCGAGATGGCAAGCATAGTTAAAGATGGTGACTGGAGTGTGACGGAGGGAAGATAAAAGGGGCTGCATATAGAGATTAAATAAAAGGGGCGAAAGAGCAGAACCCTAGGGGACACCACAGGAAAGTGAGGAGTAGGGGGCAGAGAAGGTAGATAGATGAACTGATTGGTAGCGCTGGTGCAAGAAGGAACTGATCCAAGTTAAGGCCAAGCCCTGAATGCCCGCGTTTCTGACACGGTCGATCAAGATGACGTGATCGACTGTGTCGAAAGCTGCCGACAGATCTAATAGAACAAGGGCCTGGGCCAGGTTCTTGTTAGCGACAGCTAGGTAATAGGGCGATAACATTTTCGCCGCTTTAGCGGGAATAATTCCCGCTAAAGCGGCGATAAGGCCTTTGATAATATGCCCCACAGTACTTTGCCAATGAGAAACTGATAAGAGAAACACATGTAAAAACATGAAATAGAACCCCTACAACCAATAGAGATGAGGAAAAGTATGGTGAGAAGCACAAGGACCATTAGGAAGAAAAGGCGGGATGGAAGTCCCTTTTAAGATATATTTAATACAATAGATTTCACAAGCACAGCCCAAGGGCGGTTCAGGTGAAACCTAAAAAATATTCTTGCATTGAAAAGAGTGGAGGTTCACCATGATTCCTGAACAATGCATTTGTAAGTATTGTGGGTAAAGAAAAGAGTGTATTGAAAATAAATAAATCGGGCTTTTATTATAAATTCTGACAGATGCCCGTTTTTATTTTTCTCAAAAACTGCCTTGTCTGTACGGACATGCTGTTAAAAGTTAGCCATGGAAGCCTGTTTACACAGGACACTGCGAAACATAGCGCAATAAGTCAGTATCTCACATTAGAGAAATATTTTGATTGTCTAGAACAGTTCTTGAGGAATAAGTCGACTTAAATTATATGTTAATATTATCTCGCAAGGTAAAGGATTAAGGTACGCAAGTACGTAGGTCAGTAAAAGAAATCAAGACAGAGTTGCTTTCTTGGGCTCAATGTACAATGTCCAGAAAACTTGCACCAAAATCTCATCTATAGCAGCGGTCTCCTCAATAAAACACCATATCCTATTTTGGAAGCAGATATTGCAATTTGGAGGTACTTTACATTTCAGAAGTATAATAATGGGCAAGGCCGGCAACGTAGGTTTCTAGTGCCAAGATGATGTCTAAAGTAAAATATCTATATATATATATATGGTCAGTCGCAACTAACAAGAGAGGCCCTAGAGACAGTGGTACCTTTTGCTCTGACTCCTGTAGGCATAGACAAATTAAACACATTTTAAGAAAATATATATAAATAGTGTCTATACGTGCAGACGCTGGTGTGAAGATTTTGTTACTATCCATCTCAGGGCCACTTGTTTTATTAATCACAGCAAGATGTAAGACTGAGTTGACCCTAAAGGGGTATTTAAAGCTGTATTCCAGCACTCCGTCCATCATCTCCTTTTGTATCGCTTTGTTCGCCATAAGTGTGGCAGGGTAAGCTCAGACGTGAGTCCCTTCTCACTTTGCCACTGGAGTCAAGCTTACCTGGCTGATGACGGCTGTAATGCCAGAAACCGGTCCTCGGTAGCTTGCTTCCGGTCCTGGGAAGGCATGGCTTGGCAGTTCGACCTGTTCACTGTTCCCATGAGGCACAGGTCAGACTGTATTATCAAAACACATCAGATAGTAATCACACCATATACATTGTGCCAACTGGCATGGGCAATATTTACAAGGGATTGTCATTGCTATATTCATTCCGCATACCCGCACCCTAAAAAAAGAGGAAACTTACATCCCCACCCACCGCTTTGGCGTGGTTAGAACTCCCATGTGGCTCCTGCGCCATATTGGTTGATGGAGGGTTGGGCTTGGTTCCATCCTCAGGCGCCATTTTGAGAGGCACTCTAGTTGTTTGCAGCTCCTCCAGGCCACCTCATTTAAGCAGGAGGATGCAAGCTTGCAGCGCGCGAGCCCAGTGGGCGTGCCGGTGGCGCGCCAGAGGAAGCCCGTCTGCGCCCATCCGCACTCCGGAGGCGCTCGGTGCGGCAATGCTGCTCGTTTGGCCGGCGTTCAAGGGCGTCTAATCTATGATACAGAACAACTGTTGAGACTAGGCAGGGTAGAAGGGAATGAGACTTCTGCCCTGGCTCGTGCGAGAAAGGCAGGAAAGACCTTCATTGGGGGTCTGATTAACTTCCGGTCTCTTGTTAAACATTCTTCCGAGGTATCAGGCCTGATAGAGGACATGGGACTTGATGCTTGGTTTTTAACGGAGACCTGGACCAACGCAGAGTCAGCTGTAGATTTAGGATTCGCCTGCCCTAATGGCTAAAAAAACCTTCACAGACCTAGAACCATGGGTAGAGGAGAAGGAGTGGGTGTGATTTTTAAAGAGGAGCTGGACTTTAGAGTTCTACAGGTGGATGAGGTAGAGATGAGGTAGAGGAGATGGAAATGCTGGGGCTCTCCCTACACTCCTCCAGTGGGAACCTCCTTACAGGACTGCTGTGTTATAGACCACCAGGTGGGACCACACACTATCAAAACTTCTTTGATACCATCACCTACTTGGCACTGGCACACTCCAATATGAACATTTTAGGAGAATTTAATCTTTGGGAAGACAGGAATGTCAGTAGCCAACTGCGAGATCTTAGGCATACATGTACAAATTTAAATCTCTCCCAGCTGGTGGAAAACGCAACACATCAAGGGGAACATACCTTTGACTTGCTATTTTCCAAACAGTCCACTACACGGATATTAAATATAACTCCTCAGACTTGGCCTGACCATTATCTTATCCAGTTTAGCATTAGGATGCCACACTCTGGAGACAGGACTGGTCAGCAAAGGTCCTACAGGAGAGGCATGCAATGGGCTAAGCTGGATAGGACTGGACCTCCCATATTTGATCTGGGCACCACTCACCACGTTGACCGTAGAAGAAAATTACAAAGTGTTTACTAAACACATAGCTGACACTCTGGACCAAGTAATCCCTATAAAAGAAATAAACAACAGAAGTAACATTTTGGCTCCGTGGTATAGTGAGGAGCTGAAACAGCTCTGCGTTCTCCGCAAGAAGGCGGAAAGGAAATGGAGGAAATGGTATGATGAGGAAGACAAGAAAGTTCTCAGACGGATACAATTGCAATATAAAGAGGAAATTCTTAGGGCCAAGGCAGGTTTCTATGCCAGCTGGATTATACATGCGCCTAATGGGACTAAAGCACTGTTCGGAATATTTAAGGACCTCTCCTCCCCCATATGTATGGAAAATAAAGTTGTAGCATCCCAAAAATTATGTGATGGAATCAATCTACATTTTCAAGACAAGATTGCAAATATTGTGAATACCATGCATGCTAATGATAATAGCGAACATCTTAACCCTAAACATTGGATTGAGGATGACATACAACAGCCGGTAGTCCTGGATAACTTCCAGGCATTAACAGAAGTGCTTTTGATAGCCTGGGAGATAATGTATCCTCCGGCTCTCCCCTTGCTCCTCTTCCCCATAAAATGTGGAAATCTTTTGGGCGAAACACCTTTCCATGACTGAGGCAGATATGCAATCAGTCTTTGGAAGAAGGAACGGTCCCGGTATGCTGTATATTGGCAGTGGTGTCCCCTCTGATTAAAAGCCCACTTTGGACCCGTCAATACCGGCTAATTTTAGGCCCATTTCTCTTCTCCCCTACCCTGTGAAGATTCTAGAGAAAGCAGTCAGTAGGTCTTTGTCGTGCTTTCTGGAGGAGAACCATTTACTGGATGAAGACCAGTTTGGTTTTCGCCCGGGGCACAGGACCGAATTGGCTTTGACCACGATGATGGATAATCTACGTATGCGGGCCTACAGCGGGAATGTCACTATTCTAGTGCTTCTCTATATGTAGACTGCATTCGATACGGAGAACCATCTTCTACTAGTAGAGAGACTGAAGAAGATAGGAGTGAAAGGCCGGGCGCTGCAATGGCTTCAGTCCTATCTGGAAGGTCGACAGCAGGTGGTAACCTTAGAACCTTTCTCCTCTGGTAAATCCTTAGTAGCCCATGGGGTGCCGCAGGGCCCTGCGATTAGCCCTATCCTATTTAATGTCTACTAGCAGCCCCTGTTTTCAATCATAAAGTCTTCGGGTGTCTGTTTAGTCAATTATGCCGACGACACACAACTAGCCGTCTCCTTTGAAGGGGACCATGCATTATCCGGGACTTGTTCCAGCAATGCATGCGGCAGACCGGCTCAGTAGGAATTCATTGCAATTCAATAGCGGAAAGACGGAGGTAATCTACTGCTCGGCAGGCAGGATGTCTAGGCAACTGCCTTTTGACTTCAGACTATTACCAGAGGAGGAACCTCTAATCCCGGTCAGGAAAGTTCGTAATCTGGGGGTGTTGTTCGATGACGACCTCCAGATGGAACCGCAGGCAAATAAGACCGCTAGCGTATGCTTTGCCCTTGTCCGCATGCTACGGAAAATACTCCCTCTATTACCTAAAGAGGCACGCCCTCTGATGGTAAGTAGCATTGTGGGAAGCAGGCTGGATTATTGTAACTCCCTATATCTGGGGGCCCCTGCGTACATCTTCCAGGGACTGCAAAGAATCCAGTCTGCAGCAGCCAAACTGGCCCTCAATAGGCCCCGGAGCTCTTCTTCTACCATGGCTCTGAGGGAGCTACACTGGCTACCCATTAGGGAAAGGGTCCATTTTGAAGCTCTGTGTATGTTTTTTCAAGCTGTGCACAAGCTAGGTCCTGTCCGCTACAGGAAAGGTTCATGTGGTATCAACCCACAAGGCAGCTTCGCTCTTCTAGCGCTGGCCTGCTGACGATCCCCCGGTTTAAACGGGCCAGGCTAGGAGGAAGGGCATTCAGCAGGGTTGGCGCCCGTCTATGGAATGAGCTCCCTCAGAGCCTCAGACTAGTCAACTCTCTGTTAGAGTTTCGTAGGAATTTAAAAACCTGGCTTTATCCCATGACTTAGTTCCTGCTCCTCTCCTTTTCTTTGCTGCGACTTCTCTCTACTATGGTCATAGTTAGTTTTTAGTCTGAAACGCCAGGATACCCGTAGGGTGACAGTATGTGCTATATAAGATATAAAATCAATCAATCAATCAATCAATCATTATGTACACAGGACAGGGCACTAACTGCTGCGCAGCTGGGGAAGGCCAAGGTAGGGATGAAGGAGTGCACTACTTGCTGGGCAGCTATAGAATCAAAACTGCGACAGGGGCCCTCACTGGCCCTTAGGAGCAAAACTGTGCAAAGGGTTGGACCCCTCTGGCTCTAGAAATAAACACTTGGCCATCGTTGGAGCCCTCTAGGCTCTAAACCAATGTGTCCCCAAGAGCCCTCTAGGCTCTTAAAAATAATGGGGCCTTGTGGGAGCCATCTGGGCTCGGGGAACGTGGGAGCGGCCCGCTTCCAGCCGGGGCCGCTCTATCCTCTAAAATGCCCCCCATGTGCATGGAGCCTCGTGGGCTCTAGATACAAACTGCCCCCTTTGAGCCTCGTGGGCTCGAAAAACAATGCTGCCCGCTGGGGGAGTGGCCCGCTGCCAACTGGGGCTGCTCTACCCTCTGAAATGCCCCCAAACAATGGTCGACTGGAGCGACAACAGCACCTGCAGGAGTGGAGGGGGCGGGCACCGGCAATGTGCCCCAACGCCCTCATCTTCAAAAATAAACACAGGGGGCCCCACTCACCGGCTCGGCAGGACTCCTCTTCCTTGGGTGGCGGTAGCGCTCGGCTGGGCTCTCTCTCCTCATGGGAGCCCCGCCTTCACCATGCGCCCGCTTCGCTCGCTCTTCACCCGGTCCCCCATCTCGGGACCAGGACTTGATGTGGAGCCTTCGTGGCTCCGGGGCCGCAGTCCCCTCTTCCGGCCAGGCGCCGGCCAATCACAGCGTGGCGGCGGGCTGGACTTCCTTCTAAAACCAGAAGTCTCGCCCCTCGTCAGGCACTACGGTGCCTGACTTCCTGTTTGCGGCACGAGGGACGCGGCAGTGATTCTTTTCACAAAATGAGGGGTGGGCACCCTCGAAACACAAAATAAAATTAGAAACGGGGTGGGCACCCGTTAAGGCGCATAAATAGCGGGGTGGGCACCCGCTCCAGAAATAATAAAAATAAGCAGGGAGGGCAACCGTGCTGCCATTAATCAAGGCAGCCATGAGGGGTAGGCTCCCTCAGTAACACAGCAATTTGAAATAAAGCGCTTCCCAGGTGCTAGGGGGCACAGAGACCATCAAGCCCCCAAGGAAGGACTCCCAGAGCAAAGGAGCCCCAGCAACACAGTCTACCGGGCAGCCAGGGGCTGGACAGGGCTCAGGGAAGCAAGCCTTCCCCTGGGCCCCAGCAGCAGCACGCCCCTGGTAGATTCTAGTCAGCAAAACAAGAACATTTATCATGAGGTCACAGCCTCTTTTTATACACCAAACCCTTTGTCTCTAGGGTGCAGGGTTAAGGGGAAACCAGACGCTGCTGGTTTTGGAGCACTCTGTTATGCTCAGCCCCTCTCCCTATTCACAGGACAGGTTAGGGTCATCAGTCGCACCACAGGGGGCGGAGCCAGCATTGTGGAGGTAAAGCCCAGTCCTATTCAGGTCCCAGGTGCACACCTCCCACCCTAGCTGTCAATCTCTCTATTCACCACCGGGGCAGACCCATTCTGACTCCTGGAGCCAGGCACACCATCCAGCTCCAGACAATCACAAGCCAGGCAGTCATTTCACCTTTATTACACAGACATGCCAACTTCTAGATGTGGCACTTCCACACTAGGCACATTAACGCCACACACATCATCACGCAGCATTTAATTACACGAAACCGCACATACTAAACTCGACCCTGCACTCCCTACACATCAGGAACTACCATGGACACACATATCCCCCATGCATTCCTATGGGAGGGCAGGCCAATCTCACATACGCACTCAGAGAGCGCACGCACTGTACACTGCGCCAGAGTGCTAAAGTGCGCAAAGACCTGAAATCACTATACTGATGTAACATTAAAAGGCAAAAATTTCAGGGATGAACCTGCCAGAAGGGCCAAGTCCAACAGCCACGCTCTTATTCCAGCTCCCAGTCCGTGTCGTACAGCGGGCTCGTCTCCGATACCTCGAGCTGCGGCACACAATGAGAGAGACAGTGCGCCTCGTACCAAATGTACGATCGCACTCGGAGATTGGCGGGGTTCCTTCTGCGCACAAATGCGGGCCAGTGCCAGGCTCGAGCCATGATCACATCAGCAGGGCTCAAGTGGGGGGCACAGAGGGTTCATCGAAGTTAGAGGAGCCGCGACCAAGTCAGCTGGGCTTGCTCCAGGTTCCAGGGTTCTTCTTTCGATTCCGTTCACCGGGAGAGCCGCGACCAGGTCAGCTGGGCTTGCTCCGGGTTCTAGGGTTCTTCTTTCGATTCCAATCACCGAGAGAGCCGCGACCAGGTCAGCTGGGCTTGCTCCCGGTTTTAGGGTTCTTCTTTCGATTCCAATCACCGGGAGAGCCGCGACCAGGTCAGCTGGGCTTGCTCCCGGTTCTAGGGTTCTTCTTTTGATTCCAATCACCGGGAGAGCTGCAACAAGGTCAGCTGGGCTTGCTCCAGGTTCTGGTGTTCTTCTTTTGATTCCAATCACCGGGAGAGCTGCGACCAGGTCAGCTGGGCTTGCTCCAGGTTCTAGGATTCTTCTTTCGATTCCAATCACCTGGAGAGCCGCGACCAGGTCAGTAGGGCTCTCTCAGACAACAGCATCAGAACAATCTTTGGCAGCCGCCCGGGGGCCAGTTATAGTCCATTTCTCCTTTGAATTCCGGAGCTGTCGTAGGCAGATATCTGGTGCTCCGGTGTTGATTGAGGGCTTCCTGCCAGCTGGTGTCTTGCTTCTTTGAAGACTTGCTGCCCGATTCCCCGATGACCGGCGGGGAACCGGCTGTTGGACAGGCCTCGTGAGGGGCCCGCTCCCTCCCCGCATGAGAAAGCCCGGACGCCGGCTCTCCCTGTATCTCCAGAAAGGACCATCCCGGCAACCCACCGAGGCAACCCGCAACCCGTCCCCAACGGGACGCCTGCTCCCGAACACCCCAGTATCGGCTGACCCTGGCCTCCATCAGCACCATTGCCCCGGCCCAGCCGCCATCTTGGACACTGCACCACGAGGCCGCGTGGCCTCAGCTCGACCCCAACCCTGGGCCTGGCCAGGCCCCGACATCGAGGCACCACCATCCACCCAGGAGGTGAAGAGACCACTTGGCAGGTCAATGGGAGAAAGGAGTGTCGATGGCTCTCCCCCGCCAGGTGCCGATCGCCCCCGGCCTCCCCGGGCGCTGGCTCCACCCCCCTGCTGGGTGTCTGGACTCCCTCATCCCAGACCTCCCGACCTCCAAGCGCGAGGGCCCGGACATCAAAGAAGACCAGACCTATAACTGGGGCCGCTCCAGAGCAGGAAGGCAGTTGTATCCTGGAGTCGAGAGACACCTTGAAGAACTCATCCCTGACGGACTGCTGGCGCTGCCGCAGCCCTGCCTTGTGAACCACCCCTGAAGCCTGCTGGCGCTGCCGCGGCCCTCTGCAACGTGAAACCCTCATCCTAGCCTGATGGCGCTGCCGCGGCCCTCCTCGACGTGAAGCCTTCATCCTGGCCTGCTGGCGCTACCGCGGCCCTCCTTGCCGAGAACTATCATCGTAGCCTGCTGGCGCTGCCGCGGACCTCCTTGCCGAGAACTATCATCGTAGCCTGCTGGCGCTGCCGCGGCCCTCCTTGCCGAGAACTATCATCGTAGCCTGCCGGCGCTGCCGCGGCCCTCCTTGCCGAGAACTATCATCCTAGCCTGCTGGCGCTGCCACGGCCCGACCTTGCCTACCCCTGAGCTCGAGGATTGTGAGCTCCTTCCGGCCGCCCCCGTACCGGACCGGTACCAAGACTGTCCCGCTACCCCTTACCCTACAGAGACTAGAATTGGGAGGATCCTCGTGTCCTGCCCCCACTGTATCGTTGATAACCTTGCCTCAAGAAACTTATATAAAGTGTGCAGATCTCATCCTTGTGTGGTGTCCATTTGTGGGGGGGAAGTTACTTGTCTGTACGATCGCCGGAGACGGCCCTCACCGGAGGCCTCTCCCCCTGTACTCGGCCGACCCTCTGGGTCTCCGTCTAACATTGGTGGCCAGCGGCGCGATCCAAACCAACGCGTAATCGTACAGAGAGTAACTCACCCCACGACTCAACCACAATGACAACAAAAGAGAGCGAAACCACAGAAAAATTCCAGATGGAGAACCTAGAAGAGTACAACCACAGAGAACTAAAGCAATTCTGCATCGAACTGGGCATTGCTACCACAGGACTGAGCACGAAAGAAGACTTCAAAAAGGCCCTGGAATCTTGGGCAGAGATGGGTACGGCCGTACCCCAAAACCAAAGCCTCGAGGCACCGGAAACGAGCACCACTCCGATGAAAGAAAGAAGATCGGGTCTCTCCCCAGAGGAGATCCGAGAAAGGGAAAAAAGCAGGCACCATGAATTGGAACTGGCTCGACTTCGTTTGGATGGAGAACTGAAATTGGCGGAACAAAAAATAACGCTGGAACACTTGCGGCTCCGAGAGGAGCGGGAAGAGAAACAAAGACAGAGAGAGTTAGAAGAGAAAAAGTTAGCAGTAGTGTGGCTCACTGGTTAGAGGCGGCAGACCCGAGAGCAGAGGACGGCCCGGGACCAGGGTTCGATTCCCGGCGCGGCAGGTTTCTGGACCAGGGTCAGCGGACTCGATAATTCTCTCGCCTCGGTGCCCACTCTGATCAGCGATCACACTCGGCAACTCTGGGCATAAGCTTGCCTCATCTGCACTAACGGCCCCACCAGACCGCCGGGGATGCCTGGTCTCACCCTGGAGATACCCATTAAGGGGACCATCTCTCAGGGAAGCCAGGAAGGGTTTCGCAGCGGTCGAAGCGCGGAGATACTCCTCCGGGAGTCGATCCTAGCGCTATATAAACTTGCAATTTAGCCTACGAACATGAGCGCAACCTAAAAGAAATAGAGCTTCGGAAACAGAACAAAGATCTCGGGGTTCCCGAGCGCCCGAACACTCCTGCCACCACAGACCCTAAAGTCCACATCCCCAAGGATGTCGTCAGAGAGTATTACCGGAACGATGATATCCAGCAATGGTTCAAAGCCTATGAGGTAGCCATGACCTCCCACCGGATTCCCCAGAGCGACTGGGGAGCCGGGTTATGGGGGAGGTTTGTCAACAAAGGGCGAGACGCCCTGCTACAACTCCCGGACCATCAGATGACATCCTACGACCACATGAAAGCCGCCCTCCTCACTCGATACGGGCTGACGCCCGAGATGTACCGCCAGCGGTTCCGCGACTGCAAACGGATCCCGGGTACAACTTGGGTGGAGTACGTGAACTTCTTCAGCCGAGCCTTCGAGGGGTGGATCAAGGGCAGCAAGGTGACCACTTACGAGCAACTCTTTGACCTTATCGTGTGGGAACACCTTTCTAACAATTGCTTTGTCGAGCTCAGGCAGCACCTCCTCGACAGTAAACTGACTGAACCTCGGCAGCTGGCCGCCGAAGCTGACCGATGGGAAAGCACCCGAGTTGCCCGAAACGGGCCCAGCGAACCGTACAGAACCAACCAAGGACCCCATCGCCCCCGAGGGGGAGGAGGAGGCCAGGGTTGGGGCAGAGACGCCGTCCCGGTGGCTCCCGCCAGCAACGCCCCGCCCCCGGCCGGCAGGGGAAACCCCGCGATGCGTCCAGGTTTCCG
Organism: Lissotriton vulgaris; assembly: GCF_964263255.1. Classification (NCBI taxonomy): domain Eukaryota; kingdom Metazoa; phylum Chordata; class Amphibia; order Caudata; family Salamandridae; genus Lissotriton; species Lissotriton vulgaris. Next base: position 10,663,146 of record NC_141685.1, on the reverse strand, counting down.
GGCCAACGTTACTTGCCACCGATGCCAGCGACCCGGCCTCTACGCCAATGATCCTAATTGCCCGAAGAACCAGAACCCTATGCCCCGCCAGGTCGCTGCAGCCGCCCTGGGGGAAGAGCAAACCCCAGAAGACCCTGAAAAGTATGAGGCCGACCAGCCCGAGTGGGAACCAGCCGCCATGTCCCTGGTCTGCCTAGGGGAAAGAGACATGATCCCGCGGGCCCCCCTACCCGCCAACACGCAGAAATATAGCCAGTGGGTCAACATCAATGGGCGCTGGGCTGAAGCCCTCCGCGACACCGGGGCCAGTGTGACCGCAGTCCGCTGTCATCTGGTGACCACGGATCAGATCTTGCCAAACATCCTTTGCCCCGTCCGTTCAGCCGACAACTCAGAAAGCCTGTGTCGGATGGCCTGTGTCCCCTTCGAGTGAGGAGGGGTGTCCGGAATGCTGAAAGTGACTGTCCGCGATGATGCACCCGTGGACTGCCTCCTGGGGAACGACCTCGAAAGTTCCCTCTGGGCAGCCGTCGGAAGAAGAGAGCACCTGGGGATGTTGGGCCTCCCTGAATGGGCCTGCGTAACGACACGGTCCATGGCCGCCCGCGCCATCCCTAGTCCCGAAGAACCCGAATGGCCAGAGCCTCCTCCCCCGATCGTCCCAGAGGGAGCCGCCCTAAGAGCCAGTCCTCCAGAACAAAACGAAGAAGGGCCCGTTCGGCTCCAGGACCTTCCCGAACTGGCCCAGTGGCGTCAAGAGGGTGGACCCACCCAGGAACAATTCAGACAGGAGCAGAGAACGTTTCCCTCCCTCGAGGGACTCCGGCAGCAAGCCCTCGCCCAGAGCGCAGGAGACACCTCAGGGGCCCACTGGATTTATTGGGACAATGACCTGCTCTACAGTGAGCAAAGAATTGCTGAATTGGGGGCAGTCGGGTGCAGGTAGTACCCCTCCGCTTCAGAGACTTCCTTTTGAACTTGGCACACGATGTCCCCCTCGCTGGGCACCTGGGGCAAGACAAAACGTACAACCGCCTGGTAACCCACTTCTACTGGCCCAAAATGCGAAATGATGTCTCCAACCACTGCCGGGCCTGCCCCACCTGCCAGGCCAGCGGGAAGAGCGGCCGAAAGATCAAAGCACCCTTGCAACCCTTTCCCGTCATCACCACCCCGTTCGAACGGGTGGGAATAGACATTGTGGGGCCCCTGGACCCCCGAACGGCACAGGGGCACCGGTTCATCCTGGTCCTGGTAGACCACGCCACCCGCTATCCCGAGGCCATTCCTCTTCGGACCGTGACAGCGCCCGTGGTAGGCCGAGCCCTGATGGGGATCTTCTCTCGAGTGGGCTTCCCCCGGGAAGTCGTCAGCGACAGGGGCACGAACTTTATCTCGAAGTACATGAGGTCTCTCTGGCAACAGTGCGGGGTCACCTACAAATTCACGACCCCTTATCACCCGCAAGGAAATGGACTGGTCGAGCGGTTTAACCGCACTCTCAAGGGAATGATCATGGGCCTAGAAGAACCCCTATGTCGCCAATGGGACGTGCTGCTCCCGTGCCTCCTATTCGCCTATCGAGAAGTCCCCCAGAAATCCCTCGGCTTCAGCCCCTTTGAGCTCCTGTACGGACACCCTGTCCGGGGTCCCCTCAGCCTGGTCAAGGAAGGATGGGAGATGGCCCCCCAGAAGACTCCTCCAGATGTGTATAAGTATCTCCTGACCCTCCGCAACCAGACCCGGCGATTCAGGGAGCTCGCTAAAGCCAACCTTGAGGCCAGCCAGGAGGACATGAAGAAATGGTATGATCAGCATGCCTCCTCCATCGAGTTCGAACGGGGACAACAAGTCTGGGTGATGTCTCCGGTCGAACCCTGTGCCCTGCAGGACAAATGGACAGGACCCTTCAAGGTGATAGAGCGCAAGGGCCCCGTCACCTACCTAATCGACATGGAGTCCTCCCGAACCCCCTACGAGTCCTCCATGCCAACAGACTCAAACCCCACTTCGTACGCTCGGAACTCAGCCTACTGATGGCGACAGATAGTGGGATGGAGGAAGACTCTGAGCCCCTCCCTGACCTACTGAGGACCCGCAAACAGGATGGCTCGGTGGAAGGGGTCAGACTCTCCAACGCTTTGTCCCCGGAACAACGCCAAGACTGTCGAGCTCTCCTGCTACAATTTGCAAACCTGTTCTCCCTCACCCCCGGGGTCACCCCCTGGTGCCTTCATGACGTGGACACCGGAGATAGTCCACCTATTCGACACAGGGCGTACCGGGTGCCAGATCTGGTGCGCACCTGCATCCAGAACGAAGTCACCAAAATGCTGGCTCTAGGAGTGATCGAGCCATCCGACAGCCCCTGGGCCAGCCCAGTCGTACTGGTCCCCAAGGCTGCCGCCCCGGGCGTTGCCCCCGAGCTCCGGTTCTGTGTGAACTATCGGGGCCTGAACGCCGTTACCAGAACGGACGCTCACCCTATCCCCCGGGCAGATGAGCTAGTTGACCGCATGGGGGCCGCCCGCTACCTGAGCATCTTCGATCTAACAGCGGGCTACTGGCAAATCGGCCTCACCCCCAGGGCCCAAGAACGATCCGCCTTCTCTACCCCGGATGGCCACTACCACTTCAAAGTGATGCCATTCGGCATGAAAAACGCTCCAGCTACCTTCCAACGACTCGTGAACCAGGTACTGGCGGGCCTCGAAGAATTCAGCGCCGCCTACCTGGACGATATTGCTGTGTACAGTCGCCACTGGGCAGACCACCTCCACCACCTCCGAGAAGTCCTGCACGCCCTCCAGCAGGCCGGCCTCACCATCAAAGCCAGCAAATGCCAGATTGGCCAGGGGTCCGTGACCTACCTCGGACACCAAGTGGGGAGCGGTCTGGCGGCCCCCCTTCAGCCCAAGATCGCTGCCATCCAGTCCTGGCAACCACCTGTCACCCAAACCGAGGTCCGAGCATTCCTGGGGCTCACTGGATACTACCGACGGTTTGTAAAGGACTATGGCAGCATTGTGGGGCCCCTCACAGAACTCACTTCCAAGAAAAACCCCAAAACACTCAAATGGACTCCGGACTGTCAAGCGGCCTTCGAGAAGTTGAAGACCGCCATGTGCACCGCCCCCGTACTCCAGGCCCCCGACTACAGCCGGAAATTCATAGTCCAGACGGACGCCTCAGATCATGGCATTGGGGCAGTCCTCTCTCAACTCAACGCCGAGGGAGTCGATCAGCCAGTGGCCTTCATCAGCCGACGCCTGCTGGCTCGAGAACAGCGCTGGAGCACCATCGAGCGGGAGGCCTTTGCAGTGGCATGGGCCCTCAAGAAACTCCAGCCCTACCTCTTCGGTACCCATTACAGGGTACAGACAGACCACCGTCCCCTGCAGTGGCTGATGCAAATGCGGGGGGAGAACCCAAAACTGTTGCGATGGTCCATCTCCTTGCAGGGGATGGACTTCACTGTGGAGCATCGTCCTGGCCAAGACCACGCCAACGCAGACGGCCTGTCACGCTTTTTCCGCCTCGGCGAGGAGAGTACCCAAGAGGATGGGTGACTCTCCCTGCCTTCAGCTGGGGGGGACGCATGTTGGACAGGCCTCGTGAGGGGCCCGCTCCCTCCCCGCATGAGAAAGCCCAGACGCCGGCTCTCCCTGTATCTCCAGAAAGGACCATCCCGGCAACCCACCGAGGCAACCCACAACCCGTCCCCAACGGGACGCCTGCTCCCGAACACCCCAGTATCGGCTGACCCTGGCCTCCATCAGCACCATTGCCCCGGCCTAGCCGCCATCTTGGACACTGCACCACGAGGCCGCGTGGCCTCAGCTCGACCCCAACCCTGGGCCTGGCCAGGCCCCGACATCGAGGCACCACCATCCACCCAGGAGGTGAAGAGACCACTTGGCAGGTCAATGGGAGAAAAGAGTGTCGATGGCTCTCCCCCGCCAGGTGCCGATCGCCCCCAGCCTCCCCGGGCGCTGGCTCCACCCCCCTGCTAGGTGTCTGGACTCCCTCATCCCGGACCTCCCGACCTCCAAGCGCGAGGGCCCGGACATCAAAGAAGACCAGACCTATAACTGGGGCCGCTCCAGAGCAGGAAGGCAGTTGTATCCTGGAGTCGAGAGACATCTTGAAGAACTCATCCCTGACGGACTGCTGGCGCTGCCGCAGCCCTGCCTTGTGAACCACCTCTGAAGCCTGCTGGCGCTGCCGCGGCTCTCTGCAACGTGAAACCCTCATCCTAGCCTGCTGGCGCTGCCGCGGCGCTCCTCGATGTGAAGCCTTCATCCTGGCCTGCTGGCGCTGCCGCGGCCCTCCTTGCCGAGAACTATCATCGTAGCCTGCTGGCGCTGCCGCAGCCCCCCTTGCCGAGAACTATCATCGTAGCCTGCTGGCGCTGCCGCGGCCCTCCTTGCCGAGAACTATCATCGTAGCCTGCCGGCGCTGCCGCGGCCCTCCTTGCCGAGAACTATCATCCTAGCCTGCTGGCGCTGCCGAGGCCAACCTTGCCGACCCCTGAGCTCAAGGATTGTGAGCTCCTTCTGGCCGCCCCCGTACCGGACCGGTACCAAGACTGTCCCTCTACCCCTTACCCTACAGAGACTAGAATTGGGAGGAGCCTCGTGTCCTGCCCCCACTGTATCGTTGATAACCTTGCCTCAAGAATCTTATATAAAGTGTGCAGATCTCAACCTTGTGTGGTGTCCATTTGTGGGGGGGAAGTTATTTGTCTGTACGATCGCCGGAGACGGCCCTCATCGGAGGCCTCTCCCCCTGTACTCGGCCAACCCTCTGGGTCTCCGTCTAACACCGGCCATCTCTGAAGGGAGGTAGGAGGTGGGATCAAAACTCCTCCACCCCCCTCATTTGTGAAAGGCTCGCCACTCTCGGCCTGGCATGGGCATTTGGCACCCCTGTTCTTCTTGGTTCGGGGCCCTGCGTGGGGGTTTTTCAGAGTCAGGGGTCTTAGGACGGGTGAAGTCTAAGTAGGCTTAGTACTGTTTTGTTCTATGGCTAGGCTTCAGGAGTCCGGCGGAATCGTAGGTGCTATACTGGGGTGTTTCTTACTTCCCCAGGGTTGGTGAGGGCAGAGGCCCAGTTTACATAAAGGGGGCTGCATACGGGGCTACTGTGGGGGGGCCCAGGAGAGTAATGTAAAGAGTCTGACACCAAGGGGGCCAGGCCTAACAGTGTATACCTCAGAGTGTGTGTGTGTGTGTAAACTTCAGAGTGTGTGTTTGTGTGTGTTAACCTCAGAGTGTGTGTCTGTGTGTGTAAACCTCAGTGTGTGTGTGTGTATACCTCAGACTGTGTGTGTGTAAACCTCAGTGTGTGTGTGTGTGTGTATACCGCAGGGTTTGTGTTACTATCCTTGTGGGGACTTGGGTGTGATAACACACTCACGCTGTGGGGACTTTAATGCACTGTGGGGACTTGAACCCAGCTCCCCACAAGGCAATGTCTTCTAAATCATAAAAAATCGCACCAGAAACATCTGTGTCAATTTTTACAACTTTTTAAAAAAATGCCTTGTGGGGACCTGTGTTTCATCAAGTGTGTTTATATTTTTGCTTGCTCTGCCCACGGAGACAGGAGGTGGTACTGCAGGCTTAAACACACTTTGCATTTAAACACACTCACCAGAATCTCATGCTAGCAGCAGAAAGGACAGACATTTCAAAGGGGAAGCTGCACAATCCTGTATTTATACAAATATTTTTATGAAAATTAACCTTTTTACTATTTATTAAAATAAAAGTTTTATTTACATAAAAATATTTCATTTAGTCTTTTTGTGTCTGAAAATTGATTGTGGTTCTATAAATATTGCTAAAAGCAATTAGGGTCAGTTCTAAACCCAGAATACTTAACTTTATCCTTTTAATCCTTATCTACAATTAAAGAATGTAACTGCACTGAAACAGGATATATTGCAGTGCTCTAAGACAGGATATAAACTGATCTGATCGTTTTTTGCAAATTACCTTGAGGCATTAATGCCTATTATTGCATTTTAAGGCATGTATCAGGAATTTAGATTTTTTTATGTTGCTTTGCCTTTGTTCACTTACTAATATGCACTATGGAATATGTTCTTCTAGATAACAGCTAGGTGAGCTGTGTTAATGGCTACATTCTTGCAGACCGAGCCCACGGGGAAGTATATTTTTAGCAGAAGAGAGATGCTCTTATAAAATTAGGGAACTTCTTAGAAGGTATATTCAAATATCGTGATACAAATAGAATACTTTATTGTTTGATTAACAAAAATCATTACAAAGGTGAGCATGCATCACAGATAAAGAGGCATATGGGATCAGCTAAGGCCACAGGACAAGACATGAGTCCTTATTAAAATCTGATGACTAATACCACTAATAGTGCAGTTCCATTTGTAAAGTAAAATCCCTACATACAAAAATGTAAAGGTTCCATGGACGCACAAGGCAGGGAACAGCAAGTAAACCATGTGCAAAATGCCGCAATCCACTGCTGTTAGGTGGTACGGTGAGGTGAGTAAATCAGACTTATTCCTCCCTATTATGGATAACAATTGTTGGCTGGCTGGCTCTCACTGTTTATAAGTCTTTTTACTATTCTTGTGACGAACTTGGTGAGCCGGATGTTAAGCAGTGGGTTATCCGGATTCATTGATGCAAGGATGGCTTGTCGACAAGTGCGGATGCCACGTTTGTTCCATTCGCTCTTTAGCAAGATCTTTTGATCGCCCAGGAGTGCAGGACAAAAACATACCACATGCTCGATTGTTGCCTTGCTGCTCCCACACCCCCTGCACATTGTGTTGGTATTTGTGTGTATCGTGATACTATTTATTTTGACTGATCTAAAGAGCAGAATAACATACAGAGAAATGAGTGTGCACCAAAAATCTGTGATGAGGGACAGTGTGGGAGGTGCCATTTACCACAGTGTAAGTAATTTGATACCTTTGAAGTAAGCAGGTCAGCACACCCGAACATCTTTCTTTATGACTATTGAGTTAAAGAGAACCTTTGAGTTCCTGCCTTTACATGTATGTGTTAGGATTGTGAAAATTATGAGTTTCTTTTGTAGGAACTGTTTTGATTCCATGCAAAATAGGGTTAAAAGATGTTGATTGGCTAAGTAAATTACGTTTATGTTCAGCCCGACTTCAACAATGCACTGCTTTGTCATAATGGCATGATCATACCCAGAAGGCAAGCCATGGAGAGAATTAGCTTCCTCTGATGCACTTTCAAACTTCAACTTGTATTAAAACTGCCAATCATTTAACTAAGTTACTGTTTGCACAGCAACTGAAACTGGCACAAAATCAGGCTGCCCACAGTCAGATACACAGCTTTCCACAATAGTACAAAGGTGTCTGTGTCATGGGCTACCCTTCTAGTACAAAATACTTTGCCGAAACAAACTTTAAAACTTTTGCCACTTTAGATGTGTGCTGCGCTGTAAAGGTTTGGAGAAATAAATGCATTCCTCTTTTTCACACCTTCCTCGAAGATGCATTATGTTTGGGTGCAAAACCCTGTCTACTACTGTTATCAGATAGGGGTTTACATCAAAATCCATGGGGGGGTTGCATGCGAATGTTCATGTACTGTCCGTGGTATGCTCCCTCGATGCAAACTGGTGCTTTGCGTTACTTTCAGGCAACTTTCCAGTGCAAATCATATTTTGAGCTAGATAGTAAATTAAAAATAAACATCATGTACTGGGTTGCATCACTTTTGTGAAGCAAACCCAGTGCAAATTGTTGGTACATCTGCCAAGGTCTTTAAAAAAAAACACCACGCATTTATTTAATGGAAACCTAACCAGACCTAATAAAATTAGAAGAACTAATAAGTGCAAAATTCCCCTTCAGATGATGTCTTTTTCAAGTTGAAAATTACAGTCAAAAACAGTAACCACCCAACCATGTCAGAATACATGTAAATATCAATATTTTAGAAATCGAGTTTTTACAAGATTTTTTTTATACAATTTTCAACCACTTATGTCTTTGGCTTCTTCCTCCTACACATTTATTGCATACCTTTATGAATGCCTTTATGTTTCATATCATTCAGAATAATCTAAAATATAAAAACAAAACATTTAAAAAAAATGCCGCCTTTGGGGTGCGCGCCACCTGTCACTTAAAAAATGGTTAAAGCCGACCCCTGATTCCCGGCAGCAGAAGAATGCTGTTTCTTACAAATTGAAAAATTGTATTTCTTCTGAGGCAATAAAGTGCTCAGGTAGTTTAGCACAGGTGTTTGTACTGGAAAAAAGCACTGCAAAACTCAAATGATTGCGGTAAGTAGTAGACTACTTCGAGAATATCTATGTGTCGGACCTTGCAAATGTCATCAAAGCATTTGGGATGAGCCTGACCTCCTACGCCGATGACACCCAATTGGTACTGGCTATCAAAGGGGACGGGGAGGAAGTGGCCAATCAATTCACGAGAGGAATGATGGCAATAGGTGACTGGATGGCCACGAATTGTCTGAAACTCAATTCAGAAAAAACTGAAGTGGTCATCTTCGGTCACCTCTCCCCGGGCTGGTCACCTGTCTGGTGGCCACCATCTTTCGGTCCCCCGCCGAGTCCAGCTAGCAAAGTGAGAAATCTAGGCATCATCTTCGATGCTGGCCTCAATTTTATGGCACATGCGAATAAAACTGCGGCTTCAGCTCATATGAAATTGAGAATGATTAGGAAAATACTACCTTTCCTACCGAACACGGCCGGGAAAACACTGGTCAGCTCACTAGTCCTGTCCTCCTTGGACTATTGTAACGCTCTATTCTTAAATGCCCAAGTCCGAGTGACAAACAAGATGCAGTCAATCCAAAATGCAGCCGCACGAATGCTGGCTGGGATCCCCAAGTTCGCACCAGTTACAAACATCATTAGGGATCTCCATTGGCTCCCGATACGCAGCCGTATCAAATTCAAATCGCTGTGTATTGTTTACAAGTCACTCAATAATCAAGGTCCCCACTTTCTCAAACAGAATCTTCTCCATCATGTCCCAACCCGATCTCTTCGTTCCTCTATTCAGAACCTCTTGGGTGTGCTTCGCACTAGAACAGTCACCTGGGGCGACAGGCGTTTCCTGGTTGCCGCCCCTAGACTCTGGAACACCCTTCCTGCACATATCCGAGCAAGTCCCTCCCTGTTCACATTCCGCAAACAGCTAAAGACGTAGTTATTTGACCAATAGCCTTGTATATCTTCTTTACCCCAGTTGCTGATCCATCCCTTAATTAGCGCCGAGACGCCCACGGGTATTCGCCGCGCTCTACACATGTCAATAAATAAATAAATAAATAAATAAACATCTGTCCTTTCCTTTAGTAGCTTTCGCAATCCATTCGCAGCTACACATTCACCTCTTCTAGGACGTGTTGATTTAAGGTAACATATCAAGACTTCCCTTTCTTGAGAGGGGGGTGAAGAGATGGGTTCATGTTTTCTTGTACCAAACAGTGCCCAGATTCAACAGGGTAATTTAATATGATACAATTTGCTTGGATTTACAAGAAGACACCAAAACCTGCTAAGTTTAGCACTACTATATTTTTCCACATCACTTTTTCACTGTTGCAAAACATGGAGCACATGACATTTGCAATGATTCTGCTGTATGAATTTATGGGACAGAAGGAAACAAGATGCTCAAATATTCCATAAATGATTTTTAATAGGACAAACACAAAGAAAACCATATTTTGCTCCATGTGTTTACTGGAATGAAGGAAAAGCATTCTTTTTTTTAACTTTCTTTATTGAAAGAAACATGAATGACACAAGCTGTGAGCACATAATAACTACATGCATAAAACCATAAAGCACGACCGGAAGTAAGAGGAACATCACTATGACTTTGGGGAGCCAAGGGGTGGGGGGGGGGAATCCAGCAAGGGGCACCTGCACCAATGTAAGGGCGGTCCTTTGGGATCCAGAAAGAAGCCAGGAAGGGACCCGCCTGACCCTTGAACTACCAGAGTGGAGAAGCGGGCAGGGAGGAGGAAGGCATTCGCTGGGAATGGACGGGGTAGGGGAGAATAGGCGGAAGCAATGTGGGGGTACCCAAAAGGTGATCCGTCGGGGCATCAAGAAAGAGGGGGGCAACAGGCGGCCGGTGGCCTTCTAAATTCCAAATACGCCTTTGTGTTGCCCTGGGACTCCATGCTTGACGCATGGGCCTCTCAAAGGCTCAGTACATCGAGGCCTAAATGAGCAATTTGGTGAAATGTGATGTTACAGGTTCATATATCGAAGGATATTCTGCTTTCTCAATATTTGCACCTGTTTTCTTTGAATACTAGGATTTCTATTTGTATGGGATTTATAAAGCACCGGAATCCCCCCCGAGTGGTCTCTCCATGCAGCCAGAGAAGGGTATTGCCAAGGCAGAGCGATCAGTGACAAAAGAGTTGTGTTTTTAGGAGTTTCCTAAAGAGAAGGAGGTTGGCGCACTTACGCAGCTCAGCAGGCAATGAGTTCCTGTATTTTGGAGCCAGGTAGGCAAGGGACTTGCCCCCAGTGTGAAGGTTTAATATACTGGGGGACAACACACAGACCTTTTCCCTCGGAATGGAGAGATCTGCCTGGAGGGTAGAACTGAAGTTTATCCGCCAGATAGCTAGGGCTTCCTCCATGATGTGCTTTGTGGGCTAAACAGCAACCCTTAAACTTAATTCTCTGGCGGATGGGGAGCCAATGCATCTTCCTCCGCAATGGTCGAGAGGAAGATCTAGGAGGCATATTGAGAGCGAGGCGAGCTGCTGTATTCTGAATCTCCTGCCTTCTATTCAGAAGGGTTTCATTGGCCGAGGCAAGGAGAGCATTGCAATAATCAAGATGACTAACAACCAAGGCCTGAATCAGGGTTCAACGGACTGATAATGGAAGCTTCTGGAACACTTTACGGAGAAGACTCAGCATATGGTAGCAAGTGCCTGAGGGCGCCATGACTTGATCTTTCATCGAAAGCGAGTTGTCCGATTGAACACCCAGGTTTTTAGCCATCCGCTTTGGAATAATATCAGGACCCAGCGCAGGTGGCCACCAGTCGGAGGACCAATTCGTTTGAGCGGTGCCAAATAGCAGAATCCCGGTTTTGGCAGCATTCAACTGGAGGAAACTCTCCGTCATCCACCCGGATATGGATAACATGCCCTCAGTGAAGAGAGATTTGGTCGAATCTATCTGATTGTTGAAGGAGAGGGGCAGTTGGGTGTCGTCTGCACAGGAATAGGGAGTACACCCATATGCTCTGATGATTTTTGCAAGGAGGGCCACATAGAGATTAACCAGGGTGGGGCTAAGGCAGGAGCCCAGGGGGACCCACTGGCAATGGCTCTGGACACAGCCCAGTGTTTTTCCGCCACATCAGTTTGGACTCAGCCATATGTAATCAGTTTTGACCCTGCTTCAGTGGGAACAGCTGCCTCGTCCAAACTGCCCTGGCCAGGTCCCCTCTGAACCAGAACACAAGCAACCCAGCTCCAGTTTTGGCCTAAATAGGGCTCATCAGTCAGGTATAGCTTAGTTCCAGCGAGCAAGGGATCCATGTCTGGGCATACCCAAGGCACGTAGGGAGTCAACAAGAAGGTGAAGGACGGGATGAATGCATTAATCTCAGCCACTGACAATTGCTCGGGCCCCATCCCAGGCCAATGCTCCTAACCCACCTTGCGGCCTCAGTTTGGACGCACCCTTATGCAAATCACTCCAGTTGGAACAGTCCAGCCTGAACTATAAGGCCCGGCCAGCTCCACCATCTGCTCTTCCAACTGTGGCTGTCCAGCCGCCTAGTCTAGAGGTGCTTACTTACTATAGTGTTTGGCAGAGTTACCTTTGGGAAAGTTCCCCAGGAAGAGTGGCAGGCTTTCAAAAAAGATAAGTATAGCGTCAATAACATGCTCAGGAACACCCCAATCATATGATGTGTGGACACTGGCAATTTGGATTAGGGACTATTACTGCTTTGTAACACTGCACCCCGCCCCGATTGCATTATAGGGTACCTCCCTTTTTTTGTTTAACAGATGCTGCTTTATCCGCCCCTCATTTCTTTAAACGTTGTGAGCTCTTTGCTTAGCAAAACTAGTGAAGTTTAAATATTAAATTCCCAAAGTTACAAGGTCTTGAACCCTGAATACTCCCACTTAAGAGTCACATTGCACCTTTATCCGAAGATACACTAAGCAATGGCGTCCAACGAGTGAGACATTGGCATGGGTTGATCTAAACTTTGCACTGATATTTATATTACTGAGATAGAGCGCTCTTGTGTTGATCCGTTCTACTGACAGCCGTCACAGCACGCTCAGCTCTGAGAGAAGGAGGGATGTGAGTTATATCTCATTTGAAACCAGCATGGTTACGTGAAACATCTCAATAAAATAGCTGATCGGCTACTATCAGTTACCTAAATCTGTGTGTAAACTGTCATGATCCATTCCAAGGAGACAGCACAGAGGGACATTGTGCCTGCTGCATCCTCATGCAGTGGCGGTTCGTCCATTGGGGCGCTGGGGCGTAGCCCCACTAGCCACATGGCCCTGTTCACGCAAGCAGCAAGCAACGTACTTAGTCGTTCGTTGCTCCGCTGGCAGTCGGCGCGGCCAGTCAGGCAATCGGGCTTTGATGGGGTGGGGTGGGGCGGGGCTGGCTGAGGCAGCAAGGGTTGAGTGACAGGCAGCATGCTGACAGGCAGCAGGCTGACAGCAGCGCTTACAATAGTGTGGGCATGCTCAATTTTGGGCTCAAACCAGCCTGAGCATGCGCACTAGAGGCCAGCCACCTACTGCCATGGAAGAGCGAGGGGGGACCAAGAGGCCGAGGGTTGCATCATGCAGCAGCCCCCGGTCTCCAAATGGGCGGGCTGTCTCCTGCCCTAGCCATTCCTGCGGGGCCTTGTGAATGTCTCTGATTGGCTGTGCACCGAAGGATGCGGATTTCCTGCCCCTAACGTTTCTCGTCGGTGCTGCACATGAGTTCGAAATAATGACAGCGGCGGTGAAGTGAGCGCGCCTAATGCTGGAGACAGTGTCATGACTTACAACCGAGGTCGTATGGCGTTTGTAATAGAGCGGCCCTGCAGTGTGAGTTTGGGTGACGCTGGAGCCGGGTGAATCTCTCATTGGTTGTGCTTTTATAGAGTGATGTGTCTGAGGCTGTGAGTAGCCGTCCTTCGTTTGCTTCAGAGCGCTGGGGATTTCAGGGAAAAATCAGGTTTCTGCGCGGAAGGAAGAATGTTTGAACAAAATGACATGCAGTGCCCGTATTAAAATCTGTTTAGCTGTCGGGGAGAATGTGGCCAAGCCTCAAAAATTCATATTTTGCATTGTGTGTATATTTTTCGTGTTTCTGTGTCAGGCTCTTTTTATTTCCCATTTTTTTTGTTTGTATTGAAATGGGTGTTCTGTGCACGACTGGTACAAGTACTTAACACAGAGCTAAAATCTAAAAAATGTGACCACAATGTAGCCTTCCTGTTTCTCGCTCTTTACTCTGCTTGCAATAGTACTTTTTTAAGTAATTCAGCCTTTCTCTTTACCTGCTTCTCAATCTCTTTGACTATTTCTGATCTCTTCATTCCTCTAAGCCCTCTTTTCATTTCACTCTCTTTCTCTCTTTATCTCTCATGTTGTTCTTTTTCCTCCTCCACGCCTTTTGTACTCTATACCTTCCTCTCCCGTCTCTTCCTCTCCCGTCTCTTTAAGCATGTCTAGCATAGCGTCTCCATCAGTGGCGAAAGTTCCCCTTTGCCACACACATGTCCTCATTTTCACCACTATCTTAGAAAGAGCAGTTCACTTGGTGACTCTGGGTAATGCTGTTTGCCCTTGAATTGTCTTTACATGGAGCCTTCTCTGTCTTTCATGAATATTTCATGTATTTCAGGTATGTTAACTCCAAGGTGTAAAGATCTGGGTCTTGCAAGTGCTTGTCAGTCATTGATCACGTCATTCATGTAGGTTGCACAGCCGCTTCCTCAATGGAAGAACTCTTTAGGAACTCGCTGTAGAACTCTATGTACCCAACATGTGCTCGGCCTCCGCGTATGTATTGGTGGCGCATGAGTCTGAGCCATGACCGGGATGGAAGAAAGCGCACCTGGGACGATACCTTCTCACTTCCACACGACTGCATAATCAAAGCACCGGTCATCTCCTTCTCATCGCTACACCACACCAGAACATCAAGCGCAGACAAGTGTAGACCCCCCCTTTGGAGTGCATAAGGGTCTGTTTCTAGCCTCAGGCTGGAATACTTGCATAGTGCTCCCAAAGGGAGGCTGTTTTAACTGCAGATCACTATAAAGTTGAGAAAGCCTTGATTCTCCACACTGGCCATGTATCAGACAGGCTCAAACGTGTAGCAACTGCGGGCGAACTATTTTTTGAGGGACCTGAAATAAGAATGATGTAAGATACTGCTCTCTAAATGCAAATGGGTTTTGGCCTCGAGAAAGGAGTGTTATTAATAAATTCCCGATATTCTGTAGATGACAGCTACTGAAAGCAGTATAAAGATCATGCGCCTCTAGTAAAATTGGTGTACAAAACACAGTGTGTAGAGATATTGTATGACACCTGGGCATCCAATGCCGGAATGTGCACAAGCCTAGATACTGTGACCCATATAAGGACAGTGTGTAGAGATATTATATGACCTGGGCATCCAATGCCGGAACGGGCACAAGCGTAGATACTGTGACCCATACAAGGACAGTGTGTAGAGATATTGTATGACACCTGGGCATCTAATGCCGGAATGTGCACAAGCGTAGATACTGTGACCCATACAAGGACAGTGTGTAGAGATATTGTATGAACTGGGCATCCAATGCCGGAATGTGCACAAGCGTAGATACTGTGACCCATACAAGGACAGTGTGTAGAGATATTGTATGACACCTGGGCATCTAATGCCGGAATGTGCACAAGCGTAGATACTGTGACCCATAGAAGGACAGTGTGTAGAGATATTGTATGACACCTGGGCATCTAATGCCGGAATGTGCACAAGCGTAGATACTGTGACCCATACAAGGACAGTGTGTAGAGATATTGTATGAACTGGGCATCCAATGCCGGAATGTGCACAAGCGTAGATACTGTGACCCATACAAGGACAGTGTGAAGAGATATTGTATGAACTGGGCATCTAATGCCGGAATGTGCACAAGCGTAGATACTGTGACCCATACAAGGACAGTGTGAAGAGATATTGTATGACACCTGGGCATCCAATGCCGGAATGTGCACAAGCGTAGATACTGTGACCCATACAAGGACAGTGTGTAGAGATATTGTATGACCTGGGCATCTAATGCCGGAATGTGCACAAGCGTAGATACTGTGACCCATAGAAGGACAGTGTGTAGAGATATTGTATGACACCTGGGCATCTAATGCCGGAATGTGCACAAGCGTAGATACTGTGACCCATACAAGGACAGTGTGTAGAGATATTGTATGACACCTGGGCATCTAATGCCGGAATGTGCACAAGCGTAGATACTGTGACCCATACAAGGACAGTGTGTAGAGATATTGTATGACCTGGGCATCCAATGCCGGAATGTGCACAAGCGTAGATACTGTGACCCTCACAAGGACAGTGTGTAGAGATATTGTATGACCTGGGCATCCGATGCCGGAATGTGCACAAGCGTAGATACTGTGACCCATACAAGGACAGTGTGTAGAGATATTGTATGACCTGGGCATCCAATGCCGGAATGTGCACACGCGTAGATACTGTGACCCATACAAGGACAGTGTGTAGAGATATTGTATGAACTGGGCATCCAATGCCGGAATGTGCACAAGCGTAGATACTGTGACCCATACAAGGACAGTGTGAAGAGATATTGTATGACACCTGGGCATCTAATGCTGGAATGTGCACAAGCGTAGATACTGTGACCCATACAAGGACAGTGTGTAGAGATATTGTATGAACTGGGCATCCAATTCCGGAATGTGCACAAGCGTAGATACTGTGACCCATACAAGGACAGTGTGTAGAGATATTGTATGACACCTGGGCATCCAATGCCGGAATGTGCACAAGCGTAGATACTGTGACCCATACAAGGACAGTGTGTAGAGATATTGTATGACACCTGGGCATCTAATGCCGGAATGTGCACAAGCGTAGATACTGTGACCCATACAAGGACAGTGTGTAGAGATATTGTATGACCTGGGCATCCAATGCCGGAATGTGCACAAGCGTAGATACTGTGACCCTCACAAGGACAGTGTGTAGAGATATTGTATGACCTGGGCATCCGATGCCGGAATGTGCACAAGCGTAGATACTGTGACCCATACAAGGACAGTGTGTAGAGATATTGTATGACCTGGGCATCCAATGCCGGAATGTGCACACGCGTAGATACTGTGACCCATACAAGGACAGTGTGTAGAGATATTGTATGAACTGGGCATCCAATGCCGGAATGTGCACAAGCGTAGATACTGTGACCCATACAAGGACAGTGTGAAGAGATATTGTATGACACCTGGGCATCTAATGCTGGAATGTGCACAAGCGTAGATACTGTGACCCATACAAGGACAGTGTGTAGAGATATTGTATGAACTGGGCATCCAATTCCGGAATGTGCACAAGCGTAGATACTGTGACCCATACAAGGACAGTGTGTAGAGATATTGTATGACACCTGGGCATCCAATGCCGGAATGTGCACAAGCGTAGATACTGTGACCCATACAAGGACAGTGTGTAGAGATATTGTATGAACTGGGCATCCAATGCCGGAATGTGCACAAGCGTAGATACTGTGACCCTCACAAGGACAGTGTGTAGAGATGTTGTATGAACTGGGCATCTAATGCCGGAATGTGCACAAGCGTAGATACTGTGACCCATACAAGGACAGTGCGAAGAGATATTGTATGACACCTGGGCATCCAATGCCGGAATGTGCACAAGCGTAGATACTGTGACCCATACAAGGACAGTGTGTAGAGATATTGTATGACACCTGGGCATCCAATGCCGGAATGTGCACAAGCGTAGATACTGTGACCCATACAAGGACAGTGTGTAGAGATATTGTATGAACTGGGCATCCAATGCCGGAATGGGCACAAGCGTAGATACTGTGACCCATACAAGGACAGTGTGTAGAGATATTGTATGAACTGGGCATCTAATGCCGGAATGTGCACAAGCGTAGATACTGTGACCCATACAAGGACAGTGCGAAGAGATATTGTATGACACCTGGGCATCCAATGCCGGAATGTGCACAAGCGTAGATACTGTGACCCATACAAGGACAGTGTGTAGAGATATTGTATGACACCTGGGCATCTAATGCCGGAATGTGCACAAGCGTAGATACTGTGACCCATACAAGGACAGTGTGTAGAGATATTGTATGACCTGGGCATCCAATGCCGGAATGTGCACAAGCGTAGATACTGTGACCCATAGAAGGACAGTGTGTAGAGATATTGTATGAACTGGGCATCTAATGCCGGAATGTGCACAAGCGTAGATACTGTGACCCATACAAGGACAGTGTGAAGAGATATTGTATGACACCTGGGCATCTAATGCCGGAATGTGCACAAGCGTAGATACTGTGACCCATACAAGGACAGTGTGTAGAGATATTGTATGAACTGGGCATCCAATGCCGGAATGTGCACAAGCGTAGATACTGTGACCCTCACAAGGACAGTGTGTAGAGATGTTGTATGAACTGGGCATTCAATGCCGGAATGTGCACAAGCGTAGATACTGTAACCCTCACAAGGACAGTGTGAAGAGATATTGTATGACACCTGGGCATCTAATGCCGAAATGTGCACAAGCCTAGATACTGTGACCCATACAAGGACAGTGTGTCGAGATATTGTATGAACTGGGCATCTAATGCCGGAATGTGCACAAGCGTAGATACTGTGACCCATACAAGGACAGTGTGTAGAGATATTGTATGACACCTGGGCATCTAATGCCGGAATGTGCACAAGCGTAGATACTGTGACCCATACAAGGACAGTGTGTAGAGATATTGTATGACACCTGGGCATCCAATGCCGGAATGTGCACAAGCGTAGATACTGTGACCCATACAAGACAGTGTGTAGAGATATTGTATGACACCTGGGCATCCAATGCCGGAATGTGCACAAGCGTAGATACTGTGACCCATACAAGACAGTGTGTAGAGATATTGTATGACACCTGGGCATCCAATGCCGGAATGTGCACAAGCGTAGATACTGTGACCCATACAAGGACAGTGTGTAGAGATATTGTATGACACCTGGGCATCCAATGACGGAATGTGCACAAGCGTAGATACTGTGACCCATACAAGGACAGTGTGTAGAGATGTTGTATGAACTGGGCATTCAATGCCGGAATGTGCACAAGCGTAGATACTGTGACCCATACAAGGACAGTGTGTAGAGATATTGTATGACACCTGGGCATCTAATGCCGGAATGTGCACAAGCGTAGATACTGTGACCCATACAAGGACAGTGTGTAGAGATATTGTATGACCTGGGCATACGATGCCGGAATGTGCACAAGCGTAGATACTGTGACCCATACAAGGACAGTGTGAAGAGATATTGTATGACACCTGGGCATCCAATGCCGGAATGTGCACAAGCGTAGATACTGTGACCCATACAAGGACAGTGTGTAGAGATATTGTATGAACTGGGCATCCAATGCCGGAATGTGCACAAGCGTAGATACTGTGACCCATACAAGGACAGTGTGAAGAGATATTGTATGAACTGGGCATCTAATGCCGGAATGTGCACAAGCGTAGATACTGTGACCCATACAAGGACAGTGTGAAGAGATATTGTATGACACCTGGGCATCCAATGCCGGAATGTGCACAAGCGTAGATACTGTGACCCATACAAGGACAGTGTGTAGAGATATTGTATGAACTGGGCATCCAATGCCGGAATGTGCACAGGCGTAGATACTGTGACCCTCATAAGCACAGTGTGAAGAGATATTGTATGACACCTGGGCATCCAATGCCGGAATGTGCACAAGCGTAGATACTGTGACCCATACAAGGACAGTGTGAAAAGATATTGTATGAAACCTGGGCATCTAATGCCGAAATGTGCACAAGCGTAGATACTGTGACCCATACAAGGACAGTGTGAAGAGATATTGTATGACACCTGGGCATCCAATGCCGGAATGTGCACAAGCGTAGATACTGTGACCCATACAAGGACAGTGTGAAGAGATATTGTATGAAACCTGGGCATCTAATGCCGAAATGTGCACAAGCGTAGATACTGTGACCCATACAAGGACAGTGTGAAGAGATATTGTATGACACCTGGGCATCTAATGCCGGAATGTGCACAAGCGTAGATACTGTGACCCATACAAGGACAGTGTGAAGAGATATTGTATGAAACCTGGGCATCTAATGCCGAAATGTGCACAAGCGTAGATACTGTGACCCATACAAGGACAGTGTGTAGAGATATTGTATGACCTGGGCATCCAATGCCGGAATGTGCACAAGCGTAGATACTGTGACCCATACAAGGACAGTGTGAAGAGAAATTGTATGACACCTGGGCATCCAATGCCGGAATGTGCACAAGCGTAGATACTGTGACCCATACAAGGACAGTGTGAAGAGATATTGTATGACAGCTGGGCATCTAATGCCGGAATGTGCACAAGCCTAGATACTGTGACCCATACAAGGACAGTGTGTCGAGATATTGTATGAACTGGGCATCTAATGCCGGAATGTGCACAAGCGTAGATACTGTGACCCATACAAGGACAGTGTGTAGAGATATTGTATGACACCTGGGCATCTAATGCCGGAATGTGCACAAGCGTAGATACTGTGACCCATACAAGGACAGTGTGTAGAGATATTGTATGAACTGGGCATCCAATGCCGGAATGTGCACAAGCGTAGATACTGTGACCCATACAAGGACAGTGTGAAGAGATATTGTATGAACTGGGCATCCAATGCCGGAATGCGCACAAGCGTAGATACTGTGACCCATACAAGGACAGTGTGTAGAGATATTGTATGACAGATGGGCATCTAATGCCGGAATGTGCACAAGCCTAGATACTGTGACCCATACAAGGACAGTGTGTCGAGATATTGTATGAACTGGGCATCTAATGCCGGAATGTGCACAAGCGTAGATACTGTGACCCATACAAGGACAGTGTGAAGAGATATTGTATGACAGCTGGGCATCTAATGCCGGAATGTGCACAAGCCTAGATACTGTGACCCATACAAGGACAGTGTGTCGAGATATTGTATGAACTGGGCATCTAATGCCGGAATGTGCACAAGCGTAGATACTGTGACCCATACAAGGACAGTGTGTAGAGATATTGTATGACACCTGGGCATCTAATGCCGGAATGTGCACAAGCGTAGATACTGTGACCCATACAAGGACAGTGTGTAGAGATATTGTATGAACTGGGCATCCAATGCCGGAATGTGCACAAGCGTAGATACTGTGACCCATACAAGGACAGTGTGTAGAGATATTGTATGAACTGGGCATCCAATGCCGGAATGTGCACAAGCGTAGATACTGTGACCCATACAAGGACAGTGTGTAGAGATATTGTATGACCTGGGCATCCAATGCCGGAATGCGCACAAGCGTAGATACTGTGACCCATACAAGGACAGTGTGTAGAGATATTGTATGAACTGGGCATCCAATGCCGGAATGTGCACAAGCGTAGATACTGTGACCCATACAAGGACAGTGTGTAGAGATATTGTATGACCTGGGCATCCAATGCCGGAATGCGCACAAGCGTAGATACTGTGACCCATACAAGGACAGTGTGTAGAGATATTGTATGACACCTGGGCATCCAATGCCGGAATGTGCACAAGCGTAGATACTGTGACCCATACAAGGACAGTGTGTAGAGATATTGTATGAACTGGGCATCCAATGCCGGAATGTGCACAGGCGTAGATACTGTGACCCTCACAAGCACAGTGTGAAGAGATATTGTATGACACCTGGGCATCCAATGCCGGAATGTGCCCAAGCGTAGATACTGTGACCCATACAAGGACAGTGTGAAGAGATATTGTATGAAACCTGGGCATCTAATGCCGAAATGTGCACAAGCGTAGATACTGTGACCCATACAAGGACAGTGTGAAGAGATATTGTATGACACCTGGGCATCCAATGTCGGAATGTGCACAAGCGTAGATACTGTGACCCATACAAGGACAGTGTGAAGAGATATTGTATGACACCTGGGCATCCAATGCCGGAATGTGCACAAGCGTAGATACTGTGACCCATACAAGACAGTGTGTAGAGATATTGTATGACACCTGGGCATCTAATGCCGGAATGTGCACAAGCGTAGATACTGTGACCCATACAAGGACAGTGTGTAGAGATATTGTATGACCTGGGCATCCAATGCCGGAATGTGCACAAGCGTAGATACTGTGACCCATACAAGGACAGTGTGAAGAGATATTGTATGACACCTGGGCATCTAATGCCGGAATGTGCACAAGCGTAGATACTGTGACCCATACAAGGACAGTGTGTAGAGATATTGTATGAACTGGGCATCCAATGCCGGAATGTGCACAAGCGTAGATACTGTGACCCTCACAAGGACAGTGTGTAGAGATGTTGTATGAACTGGGCATTCAATGCCGGAATGTGCACAAGCGTAGATACTGTAACCCTCAAAAGGACAGTGTGAAGAGATATTGTATGACACCTGGGCATCTAATGCCGAAATGTGCACAAGCCTAGATACTGTGACCCATACAAGGACAGTGTGTCGAGATATTGTATGAACTGGGCATCTAATGCCGGAATGTGCACAAGCGTAGATACTGTGACCCATACAAGGACAGTGTGTAGAGATATTGTATGACACCTGGGCATCTAATGCCGGAATGTGCACAAGCGTAGATACTGTGACCCATACAAGGACAGTGTGTAGAGATATTGTATGAACTGGGCATCCAATGCCGGAATGTGCACAAGCGTAGATACTGTGACCCATACAAGGACAGTGTGAAGAGATATTGTATGAACTGGGCATCTAATGCCGGAATGTGCACAAGCGTAGATACTGTGACCCATACAAGGACAGTGTGTAGAGATATTGTATGACACCTGGGCATCCAATGCCGGAATGTGCACAAGCGTAGATACTGTGACCCATACAAGGACAGTGTGTAGAGATATTGTATGACACCTGGGCATCTAATGCCGGAATGTGCACAAGCCTAGATACTGTGACCCATACAAGGACAGTGTGTCGAGATATTGTATGAACTGGGCATCTAATGCCGGAATGTGCACAAGCGTAGATACTGTGACCCATACAAGGACAGTGTGAAGAGATATTGTATGAACTGGGCATCTAATGCCGGAATGTGCACAAGCGTAGATACTGTGACCCATACAAGGACAGTGTGTAGAGATATTGTATGACACCTGGGCATCCAATGCTGGAATGTGCACAAGCGTAGATACTGTGAATCGAAACAAGGACGTCTCCTCCGGGAACAAGGGCGGTGAGTAACTGTGTGCCACCCCCCAACATTATGAGCATAAAGGCAAAGGGCGCATCCTGCGCACCCCGGTGCAGAGCCATAGTGTGACATAACCTGCCTCGAATGGGTTAGCTACTTGACTACAGACTCATAATTCCCATCCCTACCTTGCGATTTGCCGTCAGAGACTTGGATTAGATTGACGCGCCCTCACCCCGGCTTGATGTAGTGCCCATAATAGGCTGACATGCTACCCTCTGGAAACAACGTCACTGACCCCTGCGGCAAACTAATTGGACCCTTCGTGGGTCCACCGCATCATGTTCCTAGTCCTTCATGAGCAAGTTCTATCAGAAAATCGTGGCTCACACTTAAAGCGCGCTAAAAGCCCGCTGTCCACAATTCCGGAACAGGCAGGCACAGCGCCCTTCGCATTCGGTGAGGCGCAATGAAAATCTTATTACCAATTAAGCGCACCTCGCATGGCACTGCGCCACATGTACCACTGTCAGGAATAAACCCTCGGTCGAACTAGCACCTTGCAGGAATAGCACTTTGTAGAAATGGTACTTTGTACAAATAGCACTTAGAACATACGATAATTGTAGCAACCAAGAATGCTCGCAGAACGCCACCTGTGACCCTGGTAACAGGTAGGTACAGACCACGCAATCCTAACTCTCTTAAGCATTTCTTACGCAGTGAACCAGGAATTCACTAGTAAAACCACCTCCTAGGCATAACAATACCTAGAGGCATCAAGACAGTGGTGGGCAACATGTGCCATACACATCCCAACACCCCAGAACGTCAGCACATGAATCATAGCAGCACAAAACACATTATGGTCACACTGTGCTGTATAAACGCTGCCCTCCCGTAAAAACCCCATCGATAAAGGCTCCCAGATGCGTCACATTAACCCCGCCAGTCTCGGCCCCGAGAAAGAGGCGGAGTCGAGTTTGAAAGGATTAGACCTCCTCTCCGAGTCTATTTGTATTTGCTGCCCCGAGGGCGCGGTCGTGCCTTTGGGTCTGAGGCGCTCATGGGAACCAGAGCGGGTTTCCTATAAACAGGCGTGACACGCTCAATGGGTGATTGGACTGCACGATACAACCTGCAGAAAGGACATATGACAGGACCATTCAACTTTGTAAGTCTGTACAGTGATGAATCAAGGCTATGTGGATGTGCGATCCCGGCTGAGGACAGACCCCCCTGCAGCCACCTTTGGGGCCGCGAGGGGGCGTGCCAGCCGCCTCAGTGGGCGCAAACTTGTTTTAGAAACGGTGTAATGTGCCTGCCCCTGATCAACTCAGTAAACGCCTCTACTGTACGTAGCAAAGCCGAGATCGATTAGATAAACAAGGTGGGAGACACCACGACAACACTGTTAATTCCTGCCTGCCCATGCACCTAAATGGCACAGTCACAACTGTGTGAAGGAAAATTAGACCACATTTCATGCCCCACATCAGCAAAACAAAATTAAAAATTAAATGTTTTACACTTTCATCGCGGCTGTTGGCTTATTTTTATTTTATTTTATATTCTTCTATAGCGCCTGAATGGACCCCCCGAGGGGTATCTCCGCGCTTTGCCAGTGTGAATATCCTCCGATGATTATGGGTAGATGAATGGTACATATTGACAGAGGGGGGTCAGTTACTGGAGAATAGGTGTGTTTTTAAGACCTTACGGAAGGTCAGATGGTTGGTCAGTGTTCTCATCTCAAGAGGTAGGGAGTTCCAAAGCTTTGGTCCAAGATGGGCCAGGGCTCGCCCTCCTTGTCTGGACTTTTTTATTCTAGGCACCTGCAGGATGTTTCTTCATTAAAGGGAATTTCGGAAAAAATTGGGCCCCAGCACCACCTCGTGTAACGAAGTGGTGAGAAATTAAGAAGAGGCCCATACGGGAAACGAACCTGCAACTTTGGCATTATGAGCCCCATGCTCTAAACAACTGAACTAACCCCCAGCAGGTTTTTACTGGAACGCAGCTTATGGTGAGATGAGAATGCAGGGCCACCAACATGCCCACGCAGAACAACGACACCGCAGCATGTGACCACAGCACAAAGCAGGCAGCTTTGCTCGGTTAGCACTCCAAACTCGAAGGGAGGAAGGGGGATTCCGCGTTTCTGAAAGGCTGCCTCAAATGCTGCCTCAATCGGTGCAAATTCACCGGAAGGAAAATAATATAGTCCTCGGTTTGCTTGTGCCTGTTCTGTTTGTCCATGTTCTCGTGCTTGCCTCTTCTTCTTCTCGCCAGTACTTCAGGCTTCCCCCCTTCCCCTTGCGAACTGTCTGATTGTCTTTTGCTCCCCTGGTGGCGTGAAGAGAAGAGAGAGGTGTAGAGATATAGAGAGTAAAGAGAGAGAGGAGGCACATTGTGTCGCATATTAGGTGATGCGTGTGGTTTATGCCGTGTTACCTGGTCTGACCGTTCAGGGTGGCTTATGGGAGGACAGGTAGTTGTCTAGCGACAGCCACATCTCGCTTTTTTTCCCTGAGTTCGGTAGGCTGTTGGTTGTTATGGTGTCGGCTCCTCGTAGGAATATGACCCAGTTGAACCATGCTTTAAAAGTGGCCTTTGCTGTGTCTTTCCAATTGTTCAATACCGTCTTGACCGCCGCTGTGAGCAGGAGGTCAATCAGGTCCCTGTCATTATCTGTTGTTATGGAGGTGTCGGTGTACCCTAGTGCTAGATGGTGAAAGTCCAGTGTTAGTGTGGTGCCTGTTACGTCATTAATTAGAGTATTTATTGAATCCCAGAATCTCCTGACCTTGGTGCAGTGGAAGAGGAGGTGTGCCAGGTCCCCTTTCTGCTTATTGCAGTTCCAGCAGGAGTCATTCTCTCTGATACCCATGGAGGCTAGACGTGCCGGGGTCCAGTAGGCCTTGTGTAATAGCCAGGATTTTGTCTGATCTAGAGTTGTTGTCACTTTTCTTCTCGATGAGGAAGACCAGAGGTCTGCCCTTTCCTTTTCGTAGAGTTCTCTCCCCGCCGCCTCTTCCCAGTGGGTTATAGTTTTGTTATTTAGTTTACTGGTTTGGGGGCACAGGGCTCTGTATATGTGCGCAACTTGGTGTCCTATTGTGTTCAGGCTGGTGGCGTATTGTATTATTGATGGGGTGTGACTGTTTATGCTCGCTTTGGCAATTGCCACTCTTATTTTGAGGAAGTTATAGAGCTCTACGCTATCAAACTTGTATTGCTCTTTGAGTGTGTCGAAGGTTGTTTGATTTCCTTTGTTCTGTAACTGACCCACCGTTGGTATGCCGTGTCGGTACCATGTCTGCATGTGTGTTGTTCCTATACTTTATTCTGGGGTTGTACCAGAGGGACTCTAGCTGTGTTTGTCTGACGCTGGTGTCTAGTAGTTTATCTATTCTTAGTAGTGCCATTCTTGTGTTCCTTAGTATTGCGTTTTGTTTTATTGCGGGGTGTTTCGTCGCCGTGAGTAGTGCAACGGGCTCCATCCCCCCTAGCAGGCTTCGCTCTAAAGAGAGCCATGCCAGGGTGTAGTCACTCTGTGAGCTTAGCCAGTACAGGCCTTGTTTTGCAATGCAGGCTGTTTGAAAGGTTTTGAAATTTGTAATGTTAAGACCTCCTAGTGCTTTGGGGAGTCTGAGTTTTTGAAGTTTGATTCTGGGTTTCTTCCCTCTCCATAGGAATGTGTTCAGTAATTTATCCAATTTTTTGTGGAAGTCAGATGTGTTAGTTAGTGGTAGCATGTTGCGCATGTAGTTAACCATGGGGGTGATCATCATCTTTATAGTTTCTATCCTCCCCCACCACGTAGTAAGTTTGGGTGACCATCCCTCGAGTTTCTCCTTGATTTTGTTTAAGATTGCTTGTTCGTTCTGGTCTAGTGTGGTACGCAGGTCTCTTTCGAAAAGGATTCCAAGGTATTTAATGGCTTTCCTCTGCCAGGTCAGCCCCGAGGACCCCAGTGCTGTCTTGTTGGTGTGGATATTCAGTGGCTTATACTCCGATTTCTCTCTGTTGAGTTTGTAACCTGACACCTTGGCATATTGATCTATAGTGTCCATCAGGGCGTTTATCGACCTTTCTGGGTCTTCTGTTACAATGAGGACATCGTCCGCGTATGCTGCTAATTTGAAAAACTCTCCCTCTACAGGTATACCCCTAATGTTGGGATTTGTTCGTATCATGTTGAGTAAGGGTTCTATTGCCAGTAGGAAGAGGGACGGAGATAGCGGGCAGCCCTGTCTCGTTCCTCGTTTTAGGTCTAGCAGATCTGACGTGCCTCCGTTCACTACCACCCGTGCTTATAGGGCCATTACCATCTTTCTGTAGTTGGGGCCTAAGCCGAATTTTTGCATACATTCGTCTAGGTATGGCCATGACACTCTATCAAATGCCTTTTCTGCATCAAGGGCGATCATGACCGCCGCATTGTTGCTTTTGGTTGCGTGGTTGATTACGCTGGCATAGTAGTCTTGTGTTGTCGTGGGACATCCTGTTCTTCAGGTACCCCACTTGTGCGCAGTGTATGAGGGAGGGTAAGTACGTGTTGAGCCTGGTAGCTAGGATCTTGGCATAGATTTTGCAATCTACATTAATGAGTGAGATTGGTCTGTAGTTTTTCGGGTGTTGTGTATCTTTGCCTTCCTTTGGGATCACTATAATGTTGGCTTCAGCCATCAATTGCGTCATACGACCATTGTGTACGCAGCTTGTGAACACTGACGTCATCGTTGACCGAAGTGTGGTGATGTAGTGTTTGTAGAACTTGGCTGTGAAACCGTCTGGGCCTGGCGCTTTTTTATCTTTCAGGCTTTTGACAGCTCTTTCTATTTCTTCGCAGGTTATGTCTGAGTCTAGCCTTTCCCGCTGATCATTCGTCCGCTCTGGTGTAGTGATGTTTCCCAGGAGTTCTTTCCCCCTGTCTGCACTTAGTGTCTCGTCTTTACTGTAGAGTTGAGCGTAAAAGTCTCTGAAGGTGTCGAGTATTCCCTTGTTTGTCGTATGTGATTTGTTCGTGCTATCCCTGACGGCTGCTATTGTGTGCTGTCTCTGTTTGCCTTTAAGGTACGATGCGAGTGCCTTACCTGCCCTGTTGGCCAAGCATAAGTTTATTGCTTTGAATTTGTTAATCCAGGTCCCTGCCCTTTCACTAAGGATCCTGTTCAATTCATATTTTTTCTTTGTAAGGGTTTTGAGGGTGTTCCTGTCTTCTAGGTTGGCTATGTGTCCTGATTCCAGTATTTTGATTTCGCTCTGTAGGTCAGTTATCTTTTTGCTTCTCTCTCTATTCTGTCTTCCCTTGATACTGATTATGGTTCCTCTTACCGTGGCTTTCAGTGCATCCCATAGTGTCTCTCTTTCAATGTCTGGGCTGTCGTTATTTTTGAGGTAGTCTTTTATGGCTAGCTCTATTTCAGCACCGCTGTTTGTGTTTATGAGTAGGTCATCATCAAACCTCCATCTACGTGTCGGGCGTTCGTTGTGTTTGCCCGTTAGTGTTAGGCAGATGTGTGAATGGTCTGAGATCATTCTTGGGCCAATCTCTGTGTGTTCTATGAGGTGTGTGTGTGTGTCTGATATTAGTGTATAGTCAATCCTGCTGTAGGAGTTATGTGGGTTTGAGTAGAAGGTATAATCTCTACCGTCTGGGTTTTGTAGTCTCCATGGGTCTGCTAGTCTTAGTTTTGTGCAAAGGTTCCGTAGCGGGTTGCCCCTCTGTGTGTTCTGGCTCTGTCTTTGTGGGTGCCTGTCTATGGCTGGGTCCAGTACTTGGTTCATGTCTCCAGCTACTATTTGGAGCTCCCCCAGCGGTAGTGCCTCCAGATCCTTGCCTATCTGTTCCCAGAATGCCTTGCCTTCGGTGTTGGGGCCATAGATGTTTGCCACATGTATGGGTTCCTTCCCCCTTAGCAGGCTGGTGATTAGAAATCTGCCCTCTGTGTCTGTCTTTGACGTGGCTGGTGTGAGTTTCGACTTTTTACTAAGTATTGTGATGACCCCGTTCTTTTTGCTCTTTGCTGCTGATCCTATTACGTGCCCTATCCAGCTGGCCTTTAAGCGGTCTATGTCTTCATCCCCTAGCCTTGTTTCCTGCAGGACATAGATATCACTTTTTAACCTGGCCAGGTGTTCTAGAATTTTCCTCCTTTTAACTGGGTGGTTGAGACCTTTAACGTTCATTGACACTACCTTGATGTCCGTTGTGAGATTATGATGCGTGTTGTGTGTCATTTTCTGTTCTTACTGAGCTGGCTGTCTGTTTGGCTCCCTTGCCTACTTGTCTTAGTTCTGTGTGTTGGTTCCTTGTCTGGAAAAGAAATGTGGTATAGAAAGATAGGAAAAGAGAAGAAAATAGTATCGACCCATGTGTGTGTTCCCTGCACCCCCCTCCCCCTCCCCTTCCCCCCTCCCCTTAGAGCTTTAATAAATACCCGGAACAAGGTTCGTTTGGTGTTTGGGTGATTTGAGGTGCTGACCTTTGCTGTGTTTATTAGTGGGCCAATGATACATTATTAACACTCGCCAGCTAAACCTGAACTGCTTCCATGAACATAAAACCCGTTATTGGCTTCAGGGGAGTGGGGTGGGGGCCTCTATTAACCACTAGACATGACTAGCACATTAGGTGAACTTCAGTAAGGGAGTCATCCTTATTGTTATCAGATGTTTCAAGTTACTGCTTCCACAAAACATGGCCTTAAAATTAGTTTGCAAAACCCACGCATACAATGGCACAGTATGATTGACCCCCGCACAGCCTGCCATAACGTTAGGGCAAGGAACAAAACGCAAACACAGCGGCCCCGAATTCCTTTCTACATACGGCGATGGTTATACCATCGCAGGCTGTCGACGCTCCTCCGCGGATAAGACAATCCATTCTTGCAGCAAATCCTCGAGGCACCTCACTGCAGTTCATCTTGTCCACGAAGCCGCCTCTGCATAGGACAGTGGTTCCCAAACTTTTTTGACCCGTGGCTCCCTTGACCTAATCAGCAGTTGGCCGTGGCTCCCCACCGTTTATTTTTTTTACCAGTGGGCGGGATGTAAGCCCGACATCAGGAGTACTTCCTGTTGTCTTCCGTAAAGTAATTGGGACGCAATGAAGTTATTATAATGATATTAGTAACAAAATAAGAAGATAACAGTTGTTTAATAAAAACTTGTTAAGTGAGAAACAATACAAGACTTTTTTGGACAACACAACAATAGTTTAAAAACTTCTGTATAATAAAATATCTTTTTCAATGAACAGGAAAAACAAAATCCGAATTTACCTTACAAACTCTAGTGAGATGGATGTGCTTGTTTTTCATTACATAGCTCCTGAAATCTTGGAGTTATTTTTGAGATCGCAACACGCATTTCCTTTTCAAGGTTAATTTTTGCCCTATATTTGGACTTTATTACTGCAACTGCTGAGAAACCAGCTTCACAAAGGTATGAAGTAGCAAACGGGATCAAAGCATACAGGGCTCTCTTGCTTATCATTGGGTATTCATCCCCAGCTTGGCACCAGAACTGAAACAGTGACTGTGACTGGAACCTTACTTTCAATGCTAAGTCACTTGCAACATCAATAAGCTGTTCGGCTTCCCCATGTCTGAACTGGGGTGGCAGAGTGGGCTAAAGAACGGTGATGGATTAAACCCAGATCTTTTGACTAAGTGTGAGTGTTTGATTGATTCAGATGCTCCGTCCGTCACCACCCCCTTTTTGTAAAGCTTTTGGCTGCCATAAGTGTGGCAGGGTATGCTCAGACGTGAGTCCCTTGCTCACTTTGCCACTGGATTCAAGCAAGCCGGGCTGAAGACGGCTGGAATGCCAGAAACCGGTCCTCGGAAGCTTGTTTCCGGTCCAGGGAAGACATGGCTTGGCAGTTCGGGCCGGACTGTTCCCATGAGGCACAGGGTCGGACTGATTTGCATATAGCCATGTCTGAACTGGGGTGGCAGAGTGGACTAAAGAACGGTGATGGATTAAACCCAGATCTTTTTGACTGGGTGTGAGTGTTTGATTGATTCAGATGCTCCGTCCATCACCACCCCCTTTTGTACCACTTTTGGCCGCCATAAGTGTGGCAGGGTATGCTCAGACGTGAGTCCCTTGCTCACTTTGCCACTGGATTCAAGCAAGCCGGGCTGAAGACGGCTGGAATGCCAGAAACCGGTCCTCGGAAGCTTGTTTCCGGTCCAGGCAAGACATGGCTTGGCAGTTCGGGCCGGACTGTTCCCATGAGGCACAGGGTCGGACTGATTTGCATATAGCCATGTCTGAACTGGGGTGGCAGAGTGGACTAAAGAACAGTGATGGATTAAACCCAGATCTTTTGACTGGGTGTGAGTGTTTGATTGATTCAGATGCTCCGTCCATCACCACCACCTTCTGTACCGCTTTTGGTCGCCAATAGTGTTGCAGGGTATGCTCAGACGTGAGTCCCTTGCTCACTTTGCCACTGGATTCAAGCAAGCCGGGCTGAAGACGGCTGGAATGCCAGAAACCGGTCCTCGGAAGCTTGTTTCCGGTCCAGGGAAGACATGGCTTGGCAGTTCAGGCTGCACTGTTCCTATGAGGACCAGGGTCAGACTGATTTGCATATAGCCATGTCTGAACTGGGGTGGCAGAGTGGGCTAAAGAACGGTGATGGATTAAACCCAGATCTTTTGACTGGGTGTGAGTGTTTGATTGATTTAGATGCTACGTCCATCACCACCCCCTTTTGTACTGCTTTTGGTCGCCAATAGTGTGGCAGGGTATGCTCAGACGTGAGTCCCTTGCTCCCTTTGCCACTAGATTCAAGCAAGCCGGGCTGAAGACGGCTGGAATGCCAGAAACCGGTCCTCGGAAGCTTGTTTCCGGCCCAGGAAAGACATGGCTTGACAGTTCGGGCTGGACTGTTCCCATGAGGCACAGGGTCAGACTGATTTGCATATAGCCATGTCTGAACTGGGGTGGTAGAGTGGGCTAAAGAACGGTGATGGATTAAACCCAGATCTTTTGACTGGGTGTGAGTGTTTGATTGATTCAGATGCTCCGTCCATCACCACCCCCTTTTGTACCGCTTTTGGCCGCCATAAGTGTGGCAGGGTATGCTCAGACGTGAGTACCTTGCTCACTTTGCCTCTGGATTCAAGCAAGCCGGGCTGAAGACGGCTGGAATGCCAGAAACCGGTCCTCGGTAGCTTGTTTCGGTCCAGGGAAGACATGGTTTGGCAGCTCGGGCTGGACTGTTCCCATGAGGCACAGGGTCAGACTGATTTGCATATAGCCATGCCTGAACTGGGGAGGCAGAGTGGGCTAAAGAACGTAGATGGATTAAACCCAGATCTTTTGACTGGGTGTGAGTGTTTGATTGATTCAGATGGACCGTCCATCACCACCCCCTTTTGTACTGCTTCCTGATTGTTGAAATGCTGAGGTATCTCAGCATTCAAAGGGTCGCTCACCGATTTTATTGGCTCCACTTCATCCTCTGGAAAATATTTGTCAAGGTAAAAACGCAGTTGAGACAAAAACTGTCTGCAGTTCCTCCTTTAACACCATTCCATTCTCCTGCAGAAACGGGTCCAATGAAGGGAAACATTTATAGTCACCCTTGCTTACACTGCTTTCCCAAAGGATCACTTTGTTCTTAAAGCCTGAAACTTTGGCTGACAGTTGCAAGATGTTAGTGTTATTGTCTTGCAAGGACTTGTTCAGTACATTCAGTTTTTCAAACAGATCAGAAAGAAAACCCATTTGTATTAGAAAGTCTGCATCAATAAATTTGTCAGCAAAACAATGTTCATCATCATGTAAATATGAGTATATTTCATTCCTCAGCTCATACACTTTAAGCAGGGAATTACCAAGAGACAGCCACCGAGAGCTGCTGTAGAACAAGAGGCATGAGTGGTCGGCACCCATGTCCTCACACAGTTTAGCAAAAAATCGGTCTTTCATTGGTCTTGTTTTAATATGATTTACCACTTTGATTACTATTTTCAAAATACCATGCAGTTCTTCACTGAGTTTTCCTGCTGCGAGTGCTTCTCGGTGTATTATACAGTGTGTCCAAACAGCATTGGGCGCTTTAGATCGTATGCGAGCTTGAAGTCCTTGGTAGCATCCTGCCATTGAACGACCCCCATCTGTACAAACATCAACACATCTCTCCCACTCAATTTGATTCTGTTGCATAAAATCATCCACAACTACATACACGTCTTGACCTGTAGTTCCACCTTTGATTTCTTTACAGAACAACAAATCCTCATCAATTTGTTTTTCGTGTAGAAACCGGACATAGCAAATAAGATGGGTGTCTTTGTGGTTGTCTGTTGCCTCATCCAACCGGAGTCTTTTCCTCTTAGATTTCAGATGAGCTGATCTTTAATATCTTCAGCCATATCATTTATCATCCGGCTGACAGTATTATTAGAAAGAGGCACTTTCAGCAGCTGTTTACCCGCATCTTCGCCGACCATGTTTGTTACCATTTTAACAGCAGCAGGCAAAATCAGCTCTTCTGCAATTGTGTGGTTTTTTTTACTCTGTGCAGCTAGATAGGCCACTTGATATGAGGACAGGAGGGCATTACTATTCATTTTGGTTTGTTTAGAGGAAGTGGATTTTTGTAGTTTGGCTTCCGCAACTTTTCTTACAAAAAATTCCCTTGGCTTTCCGACCACATTTGGGTGAAGACTTTCAAGATGCTGCTTAAGTTTACTTGGAAGCATGGAGCCAGAGCCGAAACTTTTCAACAGATTGCACATTGAGGACAGTCCTCATTATTGACCTGAACACACGTGAGACCATAATCCAGATACCTGTCATTGTACTTTCTGTACTTGGCCTTTCGTTTCCCGTCCTCTTTGTCAGAAGAACCTGCAACTTCACTTTGCGCAGATGAACTTGAACTTGGCATTAGAAATCTCTTCATTGTCATTCAGAAAGAGGGAAATCAGTTCAACGTGTCTGAATTATTCAGATGGAGGGGTCTTTCTATCTGTAAAGTTCCTGGTCTTCTTCTCTTTTGCTTTGCTCAAGTATTTCCAGGTTTCTTCCGGGTCTCATCCTGTCTCAACGGTATAATAAGTCTGAAGTACAAAACATCCAGGTAAGACAAGTATAAGAAGAACGAAAGCTATCCTCTTTCTAATGATGGATCTATTATTGATGTTAATTTCCAATAGCAGCACGTGATGATGATGACTATTTGGATTAATTATTCTTATTGGTACCCCACACAGATAGAAGGAGCATTCAGTTTTGTAATGAAATCTAAGATGGCACATTTTTGCAAACAATGAAGAAAGTCAAATTGCAGCTAATGTGTACATCAGACTGATTTGTAACACCAAAGACCACACTTCAACAATTCCTGGGCCCAGCCAAGGACATATCGCAGTAGTACAGAGTACACTATAGAATGGACATATAGTTTCTAATCCAAATCAGTCTAGAGATAAGAGCACTACCTGCATCAACTTTGGTGAAAGACTACAGCAACTTTGAAAGTAATCATACTGCATTTACCAGGATGCAATGGGATGAACTCTGCTGGGATGAGAGGCAAATGCTGCAAAGCACGAATAATTTCTGCAAAAGCCAAACAGGCATCCAAGTAGCTTAGTAGCAAATGCAACAGAGCACATTCAAGTCATTGAAGCAAACACAAGACAGCACACACAGATACACTACCATTCACACACAAATGCATGAAAAATGCTAACATAACGCTGGACACACATACACACCATCACAGAAAATGTAACTACAACACCCACACCAATTCAGCATATGACTTCATAACTCATTCACCACTAGCAAGAGAGGAGCTGGAGTGAACCAGGGCAGGCAGCTACATGGAAGTGCAAAGATCTGTCAAACGTGTGCATGCAGATGAATGTGTATGAGCATGTGTGTGAAAGTGAGCGAGAGACAGGAGTGGACAGTCTGAATACCCCCACCGCATTTATGGTTCCATTCCTGCCCTCCCTCTCACTCCTGGAGGGGGATTTGAGCCATCTGCAACATCCTGGTGGGCCTATGCCTCCCCCACTGAAATTGAGTGAAGAGATGTGTGGGATAGATAGACTGCAAAGGAATGGCATTTGGTAAAACTGTGTGCTTACCACACAGCAGTCAGCACCAAAACAGGGCATCAAGGGCCAAGTACAGAACGCTTGCATTAGTGCAAAAACTAAATAACATCCTTAATAAAGAGCCTTCAGGCACTGTGCGTGGCACCCGCCATAAAGCAACAATGGGAGCGCAGCAGAACAGCTTTGAGCCGCAGATAGACTGGAGTCATGAACAGAGAGCATGTTCATCAAAGTATTGCTGCATGGAGGCGCCCCAGGACATGGTGGCCCCTGGATCAGCCACACTCCGTTTACCAGTCACTAGTTTTACTAGGGAGTGACAAACTCGCCCTGCTTGGGGGCCTTTTTCTCAGAGAAAACCAATTTTGTCTGCATGTGTTCGGGAGCCACCACCTCCTCCCAGGCCTTCAAAACTGACCTCAAAGTTCGCCTCCTTCAAAGACACTTCCAAATGTAACTCACGCCCTCTCTATTATCTTAAGGAAGAACTTCTAGTACAGAAAATTCTTTTCTCCCTGACTATGGAAGTGCCTTCCCAGTGTGTTCTTGTGGTTTGAGTGTCTGCCATTTTTTGCAGTATTATCCTTCTACCTGTGTTTGGTACTCTTTTGTAACATGCACACGTCACTTTTCTCTTGTAACACTGTTTTCAACCTCTTACATTTTGTTTGCTTTAAATACTTGCACAAGTTCCACCATTGCCTACATAACGTTTGTTCTTGTGCTTGAGTGTCTGCCATTTCTTGCAGTATTATATCTCTACTTGTAGTTTGTACGTTTTTTCAACTTGCGCACATGTCACTTCCCCCCCCTGTAATCTACCTTTTGCTACCTCTTGTATTTTGTTTGCACATATTACTGCCTCATGTAACTTAACGTTTGGTTTTGTAATTTGGCCACTTGTAATTTTCACATTTATCATTGCTGTTCCTATTGTGAAGCGCTCTGACACCTTCGGGCATTCCACGTAGACCTCCCTTCACACTATCTCCCGCTGAAAAGCCGAGAACACACGGGTACAAGGAAGACAAGCTGGAAAAAGACTTTGAAAAGCCACTGTTCTGATCATCTGGCTCGCTTTTAAAGCTTGGCATGAATCTCACGTTACCAGCAAAATCAAAGGGCTTTCATGCGGAGCCCAGTGAAATCGCGCGCCACTACACTTGCTACTGTTCAAATGATTGAAAAGGCATTATGATTAGACATTCCTGCATTCGTCTGCGACTATGCTTACTTACCGATTTGAACAGGGTCAGGCGAGGCGAGGCACGGCAGGGCAGGGTAGGGCAGGGCAGGGCAGGGCACAACTCAGGGGTCACCAGCAACGTTTATCTGATGCTCCAAGCAGGGCACAACACGGGGTCACCAGCAACGTTTCTCCGACGCTCCAAGCAGGGCACAACACGGGGTCACCAGCAACGTTTCTCCGACGCTCCAAGCAGGGCACAACTCGGGGGTCACCAGCAACGTTTCTCCGACGCTCCAAGCAGGGCACAACTCGGGGGTCACAAGCAACGTTTCTCCGACGCTCCAAGCAGGGCACAACTCGGGGGTCACCAGCAACGTTTATCTTATGCTCCAAGCAGGGCACAACACGGGGTCACCAGCAACATTTCTCCGATGCTCCAAGCTTGCTAAGGCAGTAATGGTGAGCCTACGCAGCTTATGTACAAAACGTACGTGAGTGCATACGTACCCAAGGAAGCATATGGCGGCAGTGTGCTGGGCAAAACCATTCCGAAGGTGGTATTTTAAACCCCTCCGCATGTTGGGCTGCAATTTATATCACCCACTACCTGCATGGCGGCGCGGCGCCCCTGGCTGCTCATCACGGTGCACCAGGGAGGCGCGGCGCACACTTTGGGAACCACAGGAGAAAAAGAAAAAGAAATTACGGGCCGCTGGGGGCCCGGGTGCTGCATCTGTGGGGAGCGTAGGAACAAGAGAACGTTCTGCTCCCACACCCCCTTTTAACAGGGGGGGCACTGGCCAGTCTAAACTGGTCTGTCCCTGCTGTTGTGTGCTCGTGTGAACCGGAAGCACTAAAGTGCTTCCGGTTCACCCCGCCGTAGCCGCCCACTGCAGGACAATGAGGGAGGGGGGACTCCCCCGTCCTCCCTTATTCCCGGGGACGGGCTCGACCGCCATAAGAGCGACGCGCACTATTCTAGTGCTTCGCCTGTTCAAATGACAGAACCCAGAGGTTTCTTCCAGCCATAGGCAAGGTTGGAGCTGCAGGGGCGCTAAGAAGTCGGACTGCAACGAAGATGCCTCAGCCTGGGCTGACACAGACAACGCGGGTGCAGAAATCAGCAAAGACCTATGGTCGTTGTGTGCCTGTGGGCGGGAGTAGAATCGGGCAGAACAGAACCTGTCCTAGTTGGAATGGGAGGTGGTCCATTCTGCACCCCCCAGCCTTGGAGGAGGTGTGCAAAGCTCATGGTTTGGGGTGGGGTGTTGGGAGAATGGTGAGCTCCTAACACCTTCTGCCCCCTTCCCCAGCGCCTCTCCACCAATGCTGGATGGGTGGGGAGGTGGTATCGTAACAAGCGTAGGCACCACTTTGGCCACGTGCATTGGCATGAGTTTGGGTTTAATAGCTGCCACACACAGTAAAGGTACGCACAGCCACCATCTGCAGGGTTAACATCATTTTTCATTTTAGGTCAGCCACGGAAAGGGGAGTACTCTTGAACGCGCCAGGGCATGATGGGAGACGAGGGACTGTCTCACAGCGGTAAGCTGGAGCCAGCAGCAAATGAAGAGGTTGGACCTAGCAGGGCGGCCCCAGGAGGGGAGTACTGCGGCGGCCAGGATGCGCAGCAGCTGTGAGCCTACTTTGCAGCAACAGCAAAGGCAAAGAATTGGGAATGGTGGGAGCGGGCAATGGCTCAAATGCAAGCACTCACCCCCGAAGGTGTTGGATAATGCAAGGACAAGGAAGAGTGGCAGGGGTAGGTTTTTACAACTAATGGCCATACTTATGCATCGACACTGGGGGAGAAGCGGTGTATGGAAAAGAAGGCGAGGGGGAGGGACGGTTCTGTCGCAGGAACGAGAAAGACAAGGATGCCACCAGAAGACATAACAAAGGCAATAACGTGGGAGGACTCACAGGCAACAGCAGCAGGTTTGCGGGCGTCAAAGACCAGTCAAACAAAGAAGGGGCATTAACAACAGACATTGGTCCCTTGGGTGAGTAGTCAGAAGTCATAAAAAAACTTTTCAATCATTGGCATAGGCGCATTGGCAAAAGCGATGGGGAGGCAGTAGAGGGAGGTAAAGGGGTCACGTCAGGCGGAGCACAGGATGGGTCCCCAATACTAGTCTGGGAGGGGGGATTAGGGAGCATGGGGCACACAAGGGGGGCAAGAAAGAAAGTATTGGATCAGTCGGTTAAAGGTGACACCATTACACAGGAAAAGGCTCCCTTGTCAAATGCATCCCAAGTAAGTGATACAAACACCACACCATCCAGTAAGGTAGGGGAGGGGGCCGACTGGGACACGGTCACAGGCATGGCATATCCCACAGGAAGTTAAACAGAGAGTTTGGAAGAGGGAATTCATTGATATTTTCACTTTACTGGAAAATGTGCGCAGGGGGGCAGACACATTACGGGGGTCCGGGCCCAGCAAAGAGAGCAAGGATAGGAAGAGGATCAGGCCCGACGAGAATATTACCAACTGGTTGGACGCATTTGCATTACTGGCAGCCATAATTTTAGAGACATTTCTGGAGCAAGGACCATCAGTGAGTCGGTACAACTGCGGGGAATGAGATTTTGATATCAATTTATGATCAATTTAATAACTTATCTCATTCATCTATTTTGGACCGATAGTATCTGTCATTGAGTAAAAGACAACCCCTATATAGGTTTAGACAAACCCCATTAACGGACGCCACTCTGAAGGACCACTTACAACTGATAAAGTTTGAAAGTTTTATATAAAAGTCAAAGTTAAATGCAATTACAATCCTCTCGGGATCAAAGTATACAAAAGAATACAAAATCAATTCCACTTTCAGCAATTTAAAGCTTCGATGTGAAGTGGTTCCTTGGCGTCATCTACAATAAAAGAAAAAGTATCAAGTTAAATCTGTCCCTACTCTATGCTATGTGACATCCCTACTTCGTTAGTTCCTAACCTAAAAAGGTGTCAGCAGTTTGACTCCCAAAGAAGTTCAAACTCTCTTAGCCTCTAAAGGTAACTTAAGTTTAAGAAGCAGTACCTTCTCTGCCTACCCATCTGCTCTTCTTAAGGGTCCTCGGCCTACTGCTCTCTTGCGCTCTGATCTCTCTCAGCGCATCTGCTCAAGTCATCTATGCTTCGCCCTTCTCTCTCTCTCTCTGAGCTCCCTGCTGGGCTATTCGCTCATCGCTATCTTATCCCCGGGGTGCTGTCCCTAAAATACACAATCACAGTGTGGGTGGAACGCCCCTTGACGCCGACCACGGACTTTCCCCGATGATGTCAGCTTCTGGCTTCTTCCATTACTTCATCTCTTTCGTCGTCCGTTAAGTTGACCTTTCTTCTTTAGATGTCATCTTCATCTTCTTATTGGCAATTTCAATTGACACTTTCAGATCAGAAATCATATGAACTTAAACAAGACTTTAACTTACAACTGCTATTCTTTGACCTTCTAGGTCCTGTGAATGGTCATTCAAAAACAAGTCTCAAATTCTTAGCGCTTCTCATCACGTTCAGGCCATAAACTTTGTCCAGCGTTGTCACCTTAAATCTAACAAGTGCTAGACTTCTTGGCTCTCACGTCCACATCAAGCTATTTACGACTCCTGTAAGTCCGCTAAATTATATACATTGGACTGTGTTCCTGCTAACCCTTTGTCAGCCAGGTTAGAATCACAAATGACCTAAACCTTTCTAACATTTCCACAAAACCTTCTACACAGTACAACCTTTAACACACATTTATATATTCGTATTTAGCGAAAGTCTTGATTTTACTTTGAATACATTTTACATAGAATATAACTACGTAGAGTATAACTTTATATTCTCATTCTTTACATTATCATCTATATATACGTTCTACACGTTTCTCCATGTTACATTTCTCGCCGCTTCTCCGTTTAAAGTTTCACACGTACATGAATTCTACTTTGCACGTTCTACATTTCGTAAGCATTTCTACACCATCTCGACATCAGCCCACTACATATACGGGCCTTCTAAATCTAACATGTGTTCTAAAGTGAATATAGTTACATTTCCTATTTTACTTTGGATTATCTCAGTTTTCTATATGCTATAAGTGTCACTTCACATTACGATATACGTTTCATTCCTACGTTTACACAATGTGCTTGTAAATATGCCTCATACATAATTTCTATTCAAATTTCCGCTCTCTCAGTCCCCCCTTTGATGACTTTTAGGAGTCATCACTAAACGAAATTTGAATAACATCTTTAAACAGAACTAGTTACAATATTCCCTCTTTTCATCGTCTCGAGAGCTCTTAAACTTTTATACTGTTGATCTTGTAAAGCAGCTAATCTCCTTTCTTGCTCTCTCATTGTTCGTTGTAACTGGTTCGACCTATACCATTTATACAATTTTACTAAACCTAACAATGTGATTATACAAATCAATACTATTAATACAGGCTTTATTATATACCATACTATGCTTTTCCCAAGGCTGGCAAACCAACTCCCAACCTTTCCTACTCCATGACCAACTTTTTCCCAAACATTTATTTTTGATAAATCTTCGATCTCTTGATGAATCTGTGTAATGTTCCGTATGACTTTCTCAAGTGGTTTTGAATTATCAGGAATATAAGTACAACATTCCTGGACCTTCAAAGCCTTGCAAACTCCGCCTTCTTTTGCTAGCAGTACATCTAAAGCAAGTCGGTTCTGAAGAACCATTGCTCTAATCGACTGCATCTCACCTTCTACTAACATTAATGACCTTGCAGTACTTGCAGATAATCTATCCACAACTGTAGCCAGTCTCCTGATCTTAACATCGTTAAGTATTAAACCTAACATAGGAAACATTGCTCCAAATACATCTCCTACTACTTCTGCATCTCCTACTTCCCTTTTCGCTCTCCTCGAAGCCTTTCCTTCTATTATCGCTACATCCTTTGCATGATATATTTTGGGGAAGACAATTGCCAAGTAACACGAACCATACCAATTGTCAGGTAGTTTTACATAGGCATTTCTTCCACATACAAAATATACATTCGGAATAACTTGCATCCCTTTCATAAAATCTTTCGTATAGTACTCTAAACGAAAAGCATGTTCGCAATTCACTTCACCTACAAATGCACTCTCATAATATGTCTTGCTTCGAGTTAAACATAACTTTCCTTTCTGCGTTCTATCCAATGCTATTGGACCATTGCTACCTTTCTTTTTATGTGCCTTCTCTTCTTCGGTCCAATACGTTTTCCATTGTCCTGACATTTTTAGAATCTTCTGCCTTCTGTATCTATCATCTACTTGTCCTATGAACTTCTTCTCTACCTCTGATACTTTGCAAGTTAGGTTATTTCTGCGTGCATATGATGTATCTAGTGTATCCCAAGGAAGAAAGAATTTAGCTAGTCTATCCTCCTTTTTATAATAGTCCCACTTATTCATTTGCTTATAATTCGGAACTTCAGGCAGTACCGAATCATAATTTGAAAAGTAGTACTCAAATCCTTCCCTACCATAAAATATACTAAGCAGTAAACTACATGTTATCCCATAAGTCAATGGGAGATGATGATATCTAATGCCTTCGTCTACAGAAGCCGGCAATTGCATACAAACGTAGCAATCTTTGGCCTCCATGGCATCAATATACTCGTACAATAATTTAGCATATGCATTTGACCTAAAGTTTCCCTGTGACTCGTCTATGTGTAACCTACGAGCTTCATCTGTCAATAACGCCTTTTCACGGATCACATTGCTCTCTTCCTTCTTCCCCACAAGAGCAGGTCTCAAAGTCGTTACAGGCTGTACATTTGCTGTTTCTTTATCTGTTTCATGTCCTATTATGTATGATATTGTCACTACTGTAATTATGAGAAAAATTACCACTGCTATTAGTGTACCTACTATACATCTAGCTTTTCGGTTTGGGTTGCCGTTCTCCATGTTATCAAAACAGCGTAGCTCCTTCTTTTGCGAAAAGTTTTTCTTTGCAAGTCTTTGGTTGCTTTATTCGCTTTCTCAGTCTTTATTTCCTATATTAAAAGTGCTCTTTGTCAACAAAGTCTCTTTTTCGCAACAATGTCTTTTTCCTTTAGCAACGGACAACCCTAACCCTTCTCCGTCCTCTAAATGTAATCCCTAATTTTATTCTTCTTTCCACTCGGTGCTAGGTTATCTTCTTCTTTATAGTTTATACACAAAGTCTTTTATGCATCTACAATTATTCTCGCACCTGCAGCCTTCACAACAATTTCTAATAATTCAAAACGAATGACTTTTTCTTCTTCTTCTGGCATTTGCTGGCCAAAAGTTGGAAATTGTAATCTATTTAGCACTAGATCTTGAATTTGACTCAAATATGGGGGTATTGGAAGTGTGAAAGTCAGTAATCCCTCAGTCTCGAGTCCAGGCGTCAACATCCATATCTCCACTGCCACAAATGGATCGTGATCGATTACTTTCACTTTCTTCACTCTCCCAGATTTCTGTCCCCAAGACATCTGCTAGATAAGTCCACTCTGGGGTGGCGTACCTTCTGCAGGGCACACGTACCCTCCTCGATCTCCTTGGACTTTCAGTTCCTGAGTCTGTAGTTTCCTCCTCCTGGTCTGATTCTTCTGCAATCGGAACAAGAGTTCTTTCTTGCTTTTCTTCTGAGCTTGGCCTTTTCTTTCTCTCCGGCCAACTGGCTTCGTCTCTCTTTGTCCTCCTGCTCCTTGTTCTTGGACCAGTCTCTTGGTCACTCTCGGTTTGTTCAATATCTGTGTCGGACTCCCAACTACTTTCTTCTCCTGAGGCGACTTCGGTCCCACTGGTGTCTTGACCTTCGTCGACCTGTTCCGTCTCGATCTCAGCCTCTTCGCTCACCTCCACAGCTTGGCTTTCCCCCTCTATGGCTTCTCCGCTTTCTGCTGGATTCTCATCCGAGAGAGGAGCTGTTTCTTCTAGAGGTGTTGGCACTCTTCGGGTGTGTGAGGCATGTATCCAGTTTGGCAGACCTCCACACTTTACTGCGGTATTCGTCACAAGTATAACTTGAAAC
The DNA here is from genome assembly GCF_964263255.1 of Lissotriton vulgaris. NCBI lineage: Eukaryota > Metazoa > Chordata > Amphibia > Caudata > Salamandridae > Lissotriton > Lissotriton vulgaris. The sequence continues at coordinate 10,620,223 of NC_141685.1, read as the reverse complement.
GGTCCTCTCCAGCGCACGTCTAAGCAGTTCTTCCTGACATGCTTCTTCACCAGGACCCAGTCTCCCGGACTCAGGGCATGGCACAAGTCTTGTGCTGATGGAACCTCTGCAGCCTGGACCTGGAGGGACACAGAATTAACGGCATCAGATAGTCCCTTACAGTAGTCCAAGATCAAATCGTCTGTGATGTTCACTAGAGCTGCAGTCGGAACCGATGGCAATCTCATAGCTCTCCCCATTAGCACTTCATGAGGAGAGAGACCTGTTTTCCTATCCGGTGTGCTACGTATGCTCATAAGAACCACTGGAAGTGCGTCTGGCCAACTCAGGGATGTTGCTGAACAAACTTTGGCAAGTCTGGACTTTATCGTGCTGTTGATTTGCTCTACGATCCCTGAAGCTTCTGGTCGATAGCTGCAGTGTAACTTCTGATCGATATTCAAAGCTGAACATAGCATCTTCACTATTTCGCTGTTAAAATGAGTTCCTCTGTCCGATTCCAAAGAGGATGGCACCCCAAACCTCGGTATTAACTCTCTAAGTAACAATTTTGCTACTGTAAGTGTATCGCACCTACGTGTAGGGTAAGCCTCAACCCATCTAGAAAATATGCAAACAATCACTAAAACGTATCTGAGTCTGTTGCATTTAGGCATTTCAATAAAATCAAGCTGCATCCTATTGAAAGGCCCCCCAGACCTCCCAATGTGACTCAACGTAACTGGTGTTCTCTTTCCCACGTTTAGCTGCTGACAGATCGTACATCGCTGACACACAGCTTCTGCCGCTACTCTAAATTTAGGGTTAAACCACGTTTGTCTGAATACTCTCACCATAGCATCTCTTCCTATGTGTGCTGATCCATGCAATTTCCTTGCCATTGGACTAACAAGTTCGTTTGGTAAAACTGATCTCCCATCGGCGGAGATCCAGAAATTCATTTCACTTCTGGAACAACCAGCTGTTTCCCAACTCTTTTTCTCATCATCTGGTGCATTTTCCTGAATACTTCGTAATTCATCCCACGTATCTACAGTATCTAACAACATAGTCAATTCAGTTCTTTCTTGGATTCCCCCCACTTTTACATCAGTGTGAGAATATCCCTGTTCTGCGCAATAACGCGCTACTTCATCTGCGTAGCGGTTTCCTAGTGACACAAAGTCAACATTCTTTGTATGGGCTGCACATTTGACCACTGCTATGGCCATCGGTTTTTGCAATGCCTCTAACAAAAGTCTCACGAATTCTCCATTCCTAATGGGAGAACCCGAGGAGGTCATGTAACCTCTTTGAGACCATAACTGCCCGTAATCGTGAACTACCCCGAAACCATACTGGCTATCGGTGTATATGGTGACTCGAAGTTTGTCGCCCGCTAAGCAAGCACGAGTCAAAGCAACAATTTCAGCTACCTGAGCGGAGTGTACTCCTTCCAGGCAAGCGGCTTCTATTACCCTCGTAATTGTGCAAACTGCATAAGCTGCTCTCAGCTGACCGATATTGTCTCTTACACATGAACCATCAACAAAGAAAATTTCATCTGGGTCAGTCAATGGCTCATCTACAATATCGGGTCTCGGTTTGGTGCATAGTTCAGTCACATCAAGGCAGTCATGATCTGTACAGTTTTCATCGTCCACCTCATTCGGAAGTGGCATCAAAGTTGCAGGATTCAAGACGGAGCATCTTTTTAGGGTCACATTCTCGGCAGCCAGTATGACTTGCTCGTAGCGTGTGAGCCTGCTATTTGTCAGATGCTGAGTCTTAGTCCTGGTCATTAACAATTCTACAGAATGTGGTACATATACCTCTAACTGATGACCCATGACTACGCTTTCAGATCGTTCAATGCTGACACCCGTTGCGGCTACGGATTTGAGACATCCGGGCAACGCTGCGGCTACTGGATCTAGTGTAGCCGAAAAATACGCTACTGGTCTACGTGCATTTCCGTGGATCTGAGCTAAAACTGCTAAAGCGCATCCCTCTCTTTCGCAGCAGTAAAGCAAGAACGGTTTTGTATAATCAGGCATTCCTAAAGCCGGGGCACGACATAAGTCCTCCCTCAGCTGCAAAAATGCCATCAAACAATCTTTGTCCCATGGTACCGGATCACTTACTCCTTTGTGCGTCAGTTGTAATAACGGTTTTGCCTTCAGCGAAAAGTTAGCTATCCACTGCCGACAGTAACCGACCATACCTAGAAACATCCTGACTTCTCTTTGTGTTGTGGGCGCGTTCATTTTCATGATCGCCTCTATTCTGTCTGGAGACACCTTCCGCTTTCCCTTTTCAATCCTATGGCCCAAGTATTGCACTTCAGTTTTACAATATTGCAACTTACTTGGAGACACCTTGTGTCCATTCTCGGCCAAGTGATTTAACAAGGTTATGGTGTCTTCTCTGCAAGCTTCCTCAGTTTCTGACGCAACTAGGAGGTCGTCTATGTACTGGACTAGAACCGAATTCTTGGGCAGTACTAGACTTTCAAGATTTCGTTTTAATAACTGGTTAAAGATCGATGGGCTTTCTGTATACCCCTGAGGGATACGACACCATGTTAAGACGCGATCTTCCAGCTTAAAAGCGAAAAGATACTGGCTCTCTTCATCTAAAGGTATCGAAAAGAAAGCCTGGCATAAATCTATCACTGTAAACCATTCAGCTTGGAACGGTATCTGAAATAATATCACTGATGGATTCGGTACCACTGGACAACATGAGACAACAATGTTATTAATCTTCCGAAGATCCTGCACTATTTTGTATTTTCCACTAGGCTTCTGCAAACCCATAATCGGGGAGTTACATGGACTTCCCACGATCTCCTTCAGTATTCCCTGTTTAATCATGGATTCGATCACAGGCTTTATTCCTGCAATCGTCTCTGGAGTCAACTTGTATTGTGGGGTTCTTGGATATTCCGCATTAGCTCTTACCAAGATTTTTACTGGTTCTACTCCTTTAATCAGTCCTATTTCTTCTCCAGTAAAATCCCACACCTCAGCTGACACTTTCTCTCTCAAATCCTGTGGAAGTTCCTCCACTGTTAAAGTAGGATATAGTTCCACGCACTCTTGCGAGTTTACAATTTTAAAATCTGCATCCTCATCATTTGTCTGTACTTCTACTCCTTCAGGTGTACAATGTATTGTGCAATTCAGTTTACACAATAGATCTCTTCCTAGCAGACACACAGGGCTAGAATCACAGATCACAAACTGATGTTCATCACTGTAATTCCCTATCTTTACTGACACTGGTTCGGTCAGAGGATTAGTCATCCTCTTGTTTGCGACTCCTACCACCTGAATCGTCTCTCCCGATATTGGCAAACCTGGGACTACCGCTGATCTCAACGTGGATCGAGTGGCACCCGTATCTACCAAAAAGGTTGTAGGACATCCAGCCACTTCAGCCTCTACGTATGGTCCTCTCTGATCTACCTCCAGGGCTGCTCCTAGAGTACAGTCTTCCTCCCTGTTTACTCGTTGCCCTGTAAGAGGATCAACGTAATAGCATTCTTCTCCTCCTACAAACAATGGCATCTGTCTATAGGTTTTCCCGCCGTTCGTGATACGAGGCGGTTGAGGAAACGGGGCTCGAGGAGTCTGAGTCCCCCCTTTGACAAACTTTCCCTTCGGGGCTGCGGCTCCCTTAACCACGTTATTCTGTACCTCTTCCTCCTCTTGTTCTAATTCCCCTGTCTCAACATTGTAAGGACACTCGCGTCTCCAGTGTCCCACTTCGTTACACTGATGACACCTCGTTGTCTTTTTCAGTGTCGCGATATCCATTCTCGGTCTCGGTCTTTCTTCCTCATCTCTGCTCTGATTATTCTGCTTCTTTACTTGCGTTCCCATTCCCTGTTGCCGCTGTCCACCCTTTCCAGCTGCTTGCATTTGTACCAGCATTAACTTCTCCTTGAGTTTCTTCGCTTTCGAATCTATCTCATCGCTACAGTACCTTGCATACCTCAGAATTTCGTCTAAAGGTTTGTTCTGCCAACAGATTAGATGTTGTTGTATCATTAGGCTTATGTCTGGTCTTAGTCCTAGAACAAACTTCGACACAAACTGTCCTATGTCCTTAGGATCCATTACGTCTAACCCACTGTATTGTTTAAACGCTTTCAGTAGCCTCTCATAGAACTCGTGAACTGTCTCTTTGGGCTCTTGAGTTGTTCGATCTATCTTAACCCAATCTATGTCCTGCACTGGCACTTTCTCCTTTAGCCATGTTATTACTCTTTCGTATTTCTCCATGACTCTGACTGATGGACCATTCGTCCGTGTGTCTCTCGGAGGCTCACAAGTAGGCCATTCAACACTAAGCTTGCATGCCGTCCACAAATCTCCGGGTACTACGATATCGAACAATGTGTTCAAATCGATCCACAGTACCTTCGAGATCTTCACGAACCTCTCTACCTGCTTGTACCACTCGACGGGATTTTCTCTAAGCTTTGGGAAGGAATTGGTAAATGCCGCCAAATCCCCCCTACTCCAAGGTACATGATCGTAATTTCCTATCGCGATTTCTCGCAAAGGGAAAGCTTCCATTCGCATTAGGTCTGTATCCGGGGACCTTGTAAGTGAGCTCCTTCTCACGGATCCCTTCTTAGACCATCTTTCCTCCCATCTATCCAGATCTCTCCATATTCTAATACTCTGAATCAATTCCCTTATGTGTACCTTCAGCGCGATCGTTCTACGCTCATCCAGATCCTGATCCGAGCAAGTTAGCCTATGGTTACCCTGTAAAGCTTTAGTTCGTGACAGGTCTATCATATATCTATTTGCCAAATTCGCTAAATTTTCATGAGCTGACCTCGCTCTCCGAGTAACATCCTTGGAGATAAACAATATTTCATCTGGTGCGTACAATTCTAATCTTTCTATTGCCACTGTGCCGTCAATTATTTCATCTAAGTCTGACTTCAAACTCATTACATCGAGCCGTTTTGCTTTTATTTCAGCTCTCAGTATGTCAGTCCTAGGTGGTTCGCTCATACCTCTCTCACCTCCACTATGCGCCCTACGCCTGAGCACAGGTGAGTTATGAGGAGTTTTCCTTCCATCTCTTTGTTCCCACCTCTCTAGATCCCAAGCCCTTCCATCTTCCCGTGGGGTGTGGTGGAACATTACTCCATCCCCCATCCCTACATTGCGTCGTTTTGGCTCGGTTTCTCCAGATACGAGATAGGATCCACCGTTTTGTTCAACATCACTGTAACTCGCTTGCTGTCTGGTGTCGCTCAATAAACGATAAGGTCCTTCATGGCTCCCCATGCTCCCGCGATCTCGATCCTGATCACCAGAAGTATGGCGAGACGTTTCGCGACTCCCTACGTTGTCATGAATTTGTCTACTATCGCCGGATGCATGTCGAGACGCTTCGCGACTCTCCATGTTTCCGTGATTCCAATGTTGCACTGTTTCACCCGGGGTATGGTGAGTGCACCTGAAAGTGTTACGATACTCCTGCGTCCTTCGTTCTCCTTCACTAAAGGTGACGCGAGGCACTTCGCCACACCCTGTACTCCTGTCATCGCACATTTGCCTATTGCCGCTAATAGTAGGGCAATTATTTCCTCTGCTTTCCTGACTCCCTCTCTCCCACTCCGGGCTGCTTTCGCCAGCTCCACAATGAGAGAGAACCCTGTTATCTTGGTCTCTCCACTCAGCTCCTGTTTCTACACTTTTATTCCTAATCTCCTCGGCAGTATCCCAATCCTTCAGGTATTCCCTTAATTCCTTAAAGGTCTTCGGGTTTGGTCCCCTTAAGTCCATTGGCCCTCTTTGACGCCCTTGTTCTACCCAGGGACCTGTTGCCGCATCTAATGGGGTACTCCGATTCATCGGTACTAATATCTGCCTCTGATCCCTATTCTCCATCTCTGATCTATCCCTGTCCCATCGTGCCTGTTCCTCCTGCTGGACCCCTTCTGGGTTGTAGATTGACACAATAGGGCCTATGGTAACCGGTACTTGTAGAGCATCTGGCATTTGGTAAGACCTTGCATGTTGTGTTTCTGGCATTTTCTGGACCACGAATCTTCCCACTACTCTTTGTTCGGAACTAGATTGAGGTACTTCCTCCTCTTTCTTGGCATCCCAATCTGTTACTGGGATCGATTTATATTCCCCCCATCTAGCTCCGTCCTCTTGTGGTAATATAGGACTTGCGGCCCCTCCGCTGTACGGAGGTGGTCTATCTGTCAATAGCCTCTCTATCAGATCTTCTTCTGTCTCGCTTTCCTCTTCTTCTTCTAGAGGTTTCTTTTCTCCTGTGGCTTCTATCATGGTGAACAGTTTGTCTGCTTCTATCTTTTGCACCCTCCATTTCTTAGCTTCCTCGTCCCATTTAGCATCCTGCACTGCTTTTACCGATCTTCTCACTCTTTCTTGGCGCCTCTTTACGCTCTTTTCGTGTGCTGTTCTAAACCATACACTAAGTGCTTCGAACTGTGTTGGCCTCGGTAGAGGTCTTGTTGCAAGCATTACTGCTTTTAGTTCGTTCAACACATCTAGCTTAAACGTTCCAAATCTTGGAAACGCCAGTTCCTTATTCCCTTCAGTTAGCTTATTCCACTCGGAGATCCATAATATCGAGTGCAAGCCTACATTCACTGCCATATAATAAGCTGGTGTGCCTTCTGGTGGAGCTTCCTCTCCGGCATATAAGTTTCTTCTATTTCTCCTAAAGAGTGCTCTTAAACTCTTAAAACACTTCATTTTCAATAATCCACAATTTTCCTTTTACTCTTCCTTGTTTATGTCCCACTGACAACCAACAACCAATCCCTACGCGGCTCTCGCTAATCGGCCTATCTCAGCGCGACTCTACGCTGACCGACCAATCTCAGCGCGACTCTTCGCTGACGTCTGACAAACTAACCAATCTCAGCGCGGTTCTATGCTGACGTCACTCGTTCCCTCTTGCAGCAATTCTCCTTCTTTCTCAACTCGTCTCACGATTTCATATGCGTTTTCATTCATACACTGAAAAATGACTACTTCCGTCCAAGCGATCACTTTTCTCTGACTGTACGGCCACAGTCTAACTGTAATTGTCACCTCAACTGACGAAACGTCTTCCCTCTTACGGTCAGACGATCGCCTCAACTGATAGGTTACTTACACACAGTAAACGTACGACCAGCGTCCGTTACTCATTCACTCACTCATACGCTCCCCCTATCATCGGTCTGTCGGGAAATCAATGGTACCTCATGACTCCCTTTCAATGGTAGACAAATTACTCTGGGTGTTCGATACACCCGAACCACTTAAGTCCTTCCGTGGAGCTTAAGATTTCATCCGGTTGCGCGCGCTCACAACCTTCCCCCAATCACACTACAGGCATTCAACTCCGCTTGACATTACAACACAGGAACAACATAAAACACCGCAATCTTACAACGCATGACCCTTATACTCACTCTCGACCGATTCTGCTGCTTTTCTCTCGTCGCACCGTCAGCACCGTCTTCGACTGCAATTCTTCTTCTGGTCGTTGATGACTAGGGACCTTGGGGTAAACTAAACCTGGCCTAGGTCGTCTTCCTCAAGAAGATAACCATCATTTCTCTGCTACCAACTGCGGGGAATGAGATTTTGATATCAATTTATGATCAATTTAATAACTTATCTCATTCATCTATTTTGGACCGATAGTATCTGTCATTGAGTAAAAGACAACCCCTATATAGGTTTAGACAAACCCCATTAACGGACGCCACTCTGAAGGACCACTTACAACTGATAAAGTTTGAAAGTTTTATATAAAAGTCAAAGTTAAATGCAAATACAATCCTCTCGGGATCAAAGTATACAAAAGAATACAAAATCAATTCCACTTTCAGCAATTTAAAGCTTCGATGTGAAGTGGTTCCTTGGCGTCATCTACAATAAAAGAAAAAGTATCAAGTTAAATCTGTCCCTACTCTATGCTATGTGACATCCCTACTTCGTTAGTTCCTAACCTAAAAAGGTGTCAGCAGTTTGACTCCCAAAGAAGTTCAAACTCTCTTAGCCTCTAAAGGTAACTTAAGTTTAAGAAGCAGTACCTTCTCTGCCTACCCATCTGCTCTTCTTAAGGGTCCTCGGCCTACTGCTCTCTTGCGCTCTGATCTCTCTCAGCGCATCTGCTCAAGTCATCTATGCTTCGCCCTTCTCTCTCTCTCTCTGAGCTCCCTGCTGGGCTATTCGCTCATCGCTATCTTATCCCCGGGGTGCTGTCCCTAAAATACACAATCACAGTGTGGGTGGAACGCCCCTTGACGCCCACCACGGACTTTCCCCGATGATGTCAGCTTCTGGCTTCTTCCATTACTTCATCTCTTTCGTCGTCCGTTAAGTTGACCTTTCTTCTTTAGATGTCATCTTCATCTTCTTATTGGCAATTTCAATTGACACTTTCAGATCAGAAATCATATGAACTTAAACAAGACTTTAACTTACAACTGCTATTCTTTGACCTTCTAGGTCCTGTGAATGGTCATTCAAAAACAAGTCTCAAATTCTTAGCGCTTCTCATCACGTTCAGGCCATAAACTTTGTCCAGCGTTGTCACCTTAAATCTAACAAGTGCTAGACTTCTTGGCTCTCACGTCCACATCAAGCTATTTACGACTCCTGTAAGTCCGCTAAATTATATACATTGGACTGTGTTCCTGCTAACCCTTCGTCAGCCAGGTTAGAATCACAAATGACCTAAACCTTTCTAACATTTCCACAAAACCTTCTACACAGTACAACCTTTAACACACATTTATATATTCGTATTTAGCGAAAGTCTTGATTTTACTTTGAATACATTTTACATAGAATATAACTACGTAGAGTATAACTTTATATTCTCATTCTTTACATTATCATCTATATATACGTTCTACACGTTTCTCCATGTTACATTTCTCGCCGCTTCTCCGTTTAAAGTTTCACACGTACATGAATTCTACTTTGCACGTTCTACATTTCGTAAGCATTTCTACACCATCTCGACATCAGCCCACTACATATACGGGCCTTCTAAATCTAACATGTGTTCTAAAGTGAATATAGTTACATTTCCTATTTTACTTTGGATTATCTCAGTTTTCTATATGCTATAAGTGTCACTTCACATTACGATATACGTTTCATTCCTACGTTTACACAATGTGCTTGTAAATATGCCTCATACATAATTTCTATTCAAATTTCCGCTCTCTCACAACCAAGCCATCCTGGACAGGTTCAGGCTCCATGGAGGCTTGGGGTGGCTGCATTATGATTTAGACTTCGCCAACCCATGGAGGAGTCACCCTCAATGTCTTGGGAGCAAAGAGAGGCGAATGAATGGATGGAACAGATGGGGTCCAAAGCAGGTTACGGTTTAGGGTTAGTGGGGGCAGGGGTGGGGTACAGCAGTGGAGCCCACCACTTTCAGGGCAGGGTTGGCAGGCAAACAACACACAGGCACATTCTTTGGACAATGCTCAATCCGGATTGGGTTAACAACTATCAGCAAGCTTCCCACAATAGCAGGTGGGACAGATGCCGATTCAACCCGGGATCATCTATGCAGGGAATGGAATGGTGGGGGGGTCCCAGCATCAAGAGCAAGAATTGGGCCGGGTCAGCAGTCCCCTTTGGGGGTGGGGGGCAGCACCATACTTGAATAGGTCCCATGCAGCAACAGGCAAGTGGAGGATAGACACTACAACAGCAAGTGGGAATGGCAGGACCACAGTTCACGCAGGTGGGCTCTAGCCAGACGTCAGGCACTGTTTTTCCAATTTCCAGGCCGAGGAGCAGCTACCACATGGCAGCAATGGGCTATCAAGTACGCAGTTCAGCAGAGGCAGGGGTCCTCAGCCCTTGACAGCAGTGGGGTTCCCAGCTGGCTTGGTGCAGATTATATCAGGGCCGCAAGGAGAGCAAGGTCAAGGTGGCATGGTGACAACCCAAACTACCCCAGGACCAGTTCCAGGCCAAGGACAGATGTTGGGGAGTCACCAGCAGCCGCTCCAGGAGCAGCTGCAGGCAGTTTGAGCACCAAAAGTGGCAGACGGATTCATGCAGCTGCTGCAGCGTAAACTGAGGGATAATACCTGTCTCCTGTTGAATGCAGGCAACGGCACCTGGGGGTACAATGCAAATGTCGGCATGAGTGCTCACGGTGCAGTGGAGACCATCCTGTTTTTCAGGCAAAACCCATGCCAGAATTACACCCGGTGCCACGTTCATGGGTCAGCCATAGTTGGAGCCAAGTAAAAAAAGGCCCATCCCCAATGCACTTTGAATTGCTAGCAACACTTTTGAATCATTACCCAAAGGAAAATGAGAGGGCACTACTTTTTTGGGGTTTCAAAGAAGGGTTTAAAATACCTTACAGAGGCCCGTTAGCAGGAAGGTCATGTAGGAAGCTTCGCTCAGTGGAGGAACTTCCAGCAACAGTTGCAGAAAAGATACAAAAAGAGCTGCAGCTAGGAAGACAGGCCCATTTGACACCCCATTTGTCCTCATGCAGTGGCTCTAAAAAATTTGTGATGCCCTGAAGAAATTGCCCGAAATTAAAGTGGCAATGAAACATGTCGGCAAGTGGAATATGGCTAGATAGGAATTAGCCATCTTCACTGTTTTACATTCCATATCCAACACGAAAGAAACAGAATGAAGAAAAGTCCTGTATTGCTTGTGGCTTTTTTATATGTGTTTGGTCTTCCGTATTGTGGTTGTTTGTCTCACACACTGCATTTTTTCACAAACAGTGTGTTGTTTGTTCTGTGGACACCTGTTTTCTTTTAGAGCTTGATGGTGCCAATGATGAGATCAGGGCAATACTGGTGAGTACCTGCCAGGTTCCCGTTGGTAGTTCGCCCGTGGGGTGCCATCTCGCTCACACACACTTTTTCCAATTCTTTTCATTTTCCTATTTGGACACATTGGTGTGTGTTATTGGTTGTCTCACAACTGTCTTTTGTTTCTTCAAGGGTTGGGCAAGGTTTTTTATTAATTGGCATATTTTGGTTGTACCCCCTACCTCAATAATCAAAAGAGAGGAGTATTGTGCAAAAAGTTTTTTGGTGTTGATGGTAAACCATTAATATATAGAAATCCCTATGCCTATTTGATCTAGGTCTTGTTTTGTATTCATATAACTGAGTGGAGGGTGACCTATGATCAATTCTTTTTCCCTCTAAGCTCCTCTTTGTTTTACTCCATTTGACACCCCCTAAACAATTTTATTATCTCTCCACTAGGTAGTGTTGCTAGGAAGGAAGCAGGTAAATATCGGATGATCCACCACCTCTCTTATCCCAAAGGCAACTCAGTAAATGATCAGATGGGGTCCAAAGCAGGTTACGGATATTTGTACAGTCTCTCATGCTACATTTGATGAAGCCATCGAGTTAGACAGGCAAGCGGGGTCAGGAGCCCTCATGGAAAAAGCGGATGTTGAATCAGCTTTCAGGCTGTTACCAGTGCATCCCCACAGCTTTCATTTGCTGGGGTTCCAGTTCAGAGAAAAGCTGTACTATGACAGATGCATGCCCATGGGATGTTCAGTTTCTTGTGCTTATTTTGAGGCATTTAGTTCCTTTTTGGAGTGGGCAACAAACAAGGTACAGCCAGTTGGTGGCAATGTTGTATCTTATGTCTTCCTGCTGCTCAGCTAGGATGCATGTTATGTGGAATGTTGGATGAATGGAATGTTAGTGGTTTGTGAATGTCAGTTAAGTGAGGGCTGAGCAGCAGGACAGCTGCTCCTGATGGGGTTATCGTTTCATCTCATTATCTTAACATGTTAACATAATAAACTTACTTGATTAATTTACAGGGAAGGTCCAGCTCCTTTTTGAATACATCATTTGGCAATTGTTGGGAAGAAGAATCTACGCATGCAACTTTTAGGAAAAAGAGTGAAAGGTTGAAGAGTGGACTGAAACCGAAAAATGAAGAAAAGATAACTTTGAGGTAAATGACTTTTCGGTTTTATCGTACCTTTCCCTTAAACGTTGTCTGGCGCAAAAGAAAAAACCCCATCAGTGACCCTGCCATCGGTCGCTCTAATACCCAGAGGTGCCAGAACGGCGTAAATCATGGGCTTAAAATCAGCCGATTTGTAGTTTAAAAGAAGTTCGGGGGCAAGGATAAGTCGAGCCTCGGTGGAGAGTGAAGGATAAAAACTGCCGCTCTGTTGTTCGTTTGTGATCGGGGCAGAAATCGGGCCTCACAGTGTAGTACGAGCATATGGAGAGTGTAGGATTGATGACCCCGCTCTGCTGTTTGTTTGTTTTCGGGGGCAAAAATCGGGCCTCAGAAAGAAGTATGTCAAGACTTGCCTAGCCACTAGTCAACGTAGTGTGAAAACCTCTCAAATCATGTCAGGAGGTCAGACGCAATGTAAACACTCGCGTTTGAAAAGACGACATGTGGTTCCAGTAATTTTCCTTAAGCGGTGTTTGATTGAACTCCAAAATAGCGGCGCACACATGGCGGAAGGAACGGGACGCGGCAGAATGCAAAGTTGCCGGTCTAGTGTTTCTTCGCTCACAACTGATGCTGCAGGTGAGGCGCGCGTTCTGATAACGAACTGCGCACTTCAACTGGAATCGTCCACGAAGTCAGAGTGAAGTTCCGGAGTTCCGAGTTTTCCAGAGAAATCTTCAATTTCTTCACCCGAAGGTATTCTACATTCTCATGCGCAACGAGGGACAAGAAGTAAGAATCTTCAAGCCTCATTCTAGACTGTATTGAATCGCTTTTGACGCGTCTTGCGTCCTCAGTTCAAGGCGTTACAAGTGACTGAACTTATACACCGGAAGCTGTTTTTCTTTCTTTATAGTTTACTCATAGCTAGGGATTTGTGTCTTCATGGAACTATATAATTTAAGTTGTTGAACTACGGAATACTACTTTTATGGACTACGTTACAGAGCATACCTCAACTCTGTCAGGTACATCTTTATCTAAGAAAAATCATAGAGTCACGCTAAACAATTCCCGTAGAGTATTCTTGATAGCTAATGATACTGTGTTTCACGTAGGTCAATAGAAAACCCGAGTTCAGTTGAAAATTAATAAGAGAGAAGCAATTGCCTGTGGTCCAAGGGTAAGCGTTTTGATAGTGTAAAATATGACTATGAATGTTAAACAAATTGCATGAAATTAAATAGGGTTTCCTTACAGGTGATACCAGAAGACCCAGAAGACCAATACGACGAGTGTACTCCATCACTCGAGGGCAGCCTCTCTTCTCTTTTGTTATTTTATCCACTTCCCCTTTCCCTTCTGGTTTAGGGGTTACCTTGACATTTCAGTGTCGGGTGGCTTCTTGGGCAGAGGGGCGTTGGGTCTAAGCGTCGACTCCTGTGGATTCATCAGGCCTTCCTGACAAAGTACGACCATATTACTTGCCATTGTTGGGTCAGATGTTTAAGAATAAGGATCGACCCATTAAGTGAAATATGAGTGACAGTGACCTCAGCGTTAATCAAGGATTAACGTCAGTTAACCCAGCGCAGGAAGAACTTTCAGCATTTTAAAAGCGTTTATCAATGCCGATCTGAATGACTTGTGGTTTTGGGGCTGAAAATCGAGCCTCGGTGTGAAGTGCAAAGGGTTCATGAATTGTACTCTACATGATGTTCTGGAAGTGGCGTTTGCCTGAGATTTCGGCGAAGGATGGGAAATGACGCTGTGGAAACTTTTTGTGTTTCCAGTAAAGGTTGAGGAAATAACGCGGTGGTAACATATGAACATTAGACAAGCTGTCAAGTACTTTTCATTTTTATGATCGTTTGCATTAATAAGGAAAAGCAACGGTTACCGTTTCTGTTTTGAAATCTGCATGAGACAGTTTTCCTTCACAGCAAGCATCGGCGTCATCTTCTGTGACGACTTTTAACCTCGCAAAATGATTTGGCCCTTGTGCGTGCCGTGAACGAACCTGCTTTACGTTGTTGTGCGTGCCTCCATTTTGATCGTGGCAAAACAAGCCATACATCGGAGGGGAAAGGTATTGCCAAGGGTGTTTTCTGAAGATTGTTTTCGAGAACAAGGTACTGTCATCTCTGTTATGCTTATTTTGACAACTGAATTTTGGGAAGTTAAGCAAGGAAAATAATAAAGGGAAATTGGCATGGTGGACCGAAGGAAACCGTTTTGAAGAGTTTATAGGTCTAAGTTTTGGAACTGGTTTCAGGGTCCAGCAGTTACAAGAATTGCTCCATGGTCTTAAGAATAGAAGCGGGTCAGCGTACACAGAGGAAGCTGTGGAAAACTATAGGTCGCTGTTACAAGACGATGGTCCCAGTAATAGTGGCGGATAAGTGAGACCACGTTTGGCACTATTTTACAGGATGGAAAACACGACAGGGAACCAAAATATGGGGTCTAAGAGCCAGCGTTGGGGACAACTCTCATCTTTGATCTTTGATGTTGTTTGGTTGTTGGTGATGAATTCACCAAGAGCTGTCCCACAGTGTGTGTTGTGTATGAATGGTGTGTTTGTGTTGGGAGTGTCCCTCGCACGTCAGGGTTGCGATGGGAATGTCTGTTGCCTCGCACATCAGGGATGCGATGGGGATGTCTGTTGCCTCGCACGCCAGGGTTGCGTTGGGAATGTCTGTTGCCTCGCACGTCAGGGTTGCGATGGGAATGTCTGTTGCCTCGCATGCCTAGGTTGCGTTGGCAGTGTCCCTCGCACGTCATGGTTGCATTGGGAGTGTCCCTCACACGTCAGGGTTGTGTTGGGAATACGCTTGAATGTGTTATGTGAGTGCTTGTTCTGTGTCTGAGGTGTGCACGATGTTCCTGGCGCATGAATGAGTTTTGTGAGTGCTTGTTCTGTGTCTGAGGTGTGCACGTGGTCAGTGTCTGAGGTGTACACATTGTTTAAAGATATATAGGGTGTTAAGTTTTGTTCCAGTGAGTCTTGCTTGTTGTACTAGTCTGGCCAACTGGTATGATTCCTGGCATATGGATGTAGGATGTAGGATAGTTGTTTATTTCAGGAAGCAACGTGATGCTCTGCTCAAATGTAGTGTGCGAGACGAGATGTTATATTTCGTTTCAGTATGTATCAGTATGGGAAGTGACAGGATGTATCTTCTTGTGTCAGTTTGATGTTTGTGTCTCCGGTTGTGATGCGAGGTATGAGGAAGTCTATCGTATACTGTTTGTATTGCACATTTTTATGTGTGCAGTTTTTAAAATTTATTGTATGCATTGACCATATGTACTAGCCATATTGTCTTTAATTTTCTGATAAATTGTACTAGACATGTTGTCAATGTTTTATTTGATTATTTCAAATTCCCCAATGAAGGGAGATATGTTGTATCTTATGTCTTCCTGCTGCTCAGCTAGGATGCATGTTATGTGCAATGTTGGATGAATGGAATGTTAGTGGTTTGTGAATGTCAGTTGGGTGAGGGCTGAGCAGCAGGACAGCAGCTCCTGATGGGGTTATCGTTTCATCTCATTATCTTAACAGCTTAACATAATAAACATACTTGCTTAATTTACGTGGAAGTTCCAGCTCCTTTTTGAATACATCAGGCAAGCTCCATTATGTGGATGACTTCTTGTTTGTAGGCAAGGCAAACTCCCCTGAGTGTGCCCAGGCATTGGCAGCCTTCACGGTCATGTCACAGGACTTAGAGTACCATTAATGGCAGAAAAAACAGAAGGCCCCACAACTAAGGTAACTTTTTTGGGAATAGACTTGGATTCCGTGGAAGGGGTGTCACGTCTCCCAGTCGGTAAGGTACAGGACTTTGCAGCAGCTATTGAAAAGGTATTGGCAAAACAGAAGGAAACATTAAGGGATATCCAAGAGTTAATGGGGAAGCTCAATTTTGCATCCAAGGTCATTCAGTTGGGGAGAGTTTTTTCAAGAAGGCTGGCAGGGGCTACTGCGGGTATTACTCAGAAACATCACTTTATAAGGTTGAATACGGGGCTGAAACAAGACTTGCAGATGTGGTTGTCTTTTCTAAAAGGTTTCAATGGAGTTAGAATATGGCCATCGCTCTGGACAGCAAATGAGAGGTCACAACTGTACACAGAGGCCTCCGGGCAAGGGGGTTTTGGGGCAATATTGCGTTCCACGTGGTGTGCCAAAGGGTGGCCACCTGCTTGGCAACATTGTGACCTCACAAACAATATCACAGCATTAAAAGTCTTTCCCATTCCAGTAGCATTGTCACTCTGGTTGGATACCTGTTCCTAACAAAAATGAATGTGTGTCCTCATGTCACGTAACTGGTGCTATGTAAAGCACTCTGATACCCGATTCGGGTCAAGTTTGCGCAATATAAAACTCTGAAAAAAAACAAAATTGGTCATCCGGTCAGAAAACATGGCATCCGTCCAAGCAATTAATAATCAGGCGCCATCATGTCCCATAGTATTAGGGTTATTAAGGCATATGGTGAGCATGTGTCTCCAGTCTAATATCCAGACAACAGCAAAGCATGTGCAAGGGGTTCAGAACAAGGAAGGCAGCTGATGCTCTTTCTCGCTTACAGTGGGAAAGGTTCTGGGCGGAATGGCCAGAGGCGCAGCAGGAAATTACTCCCTTCAAAGAGGAATATTGAAAACTATTGCATTAGTTGGTCAACTACAAAATATGGCTGAAGAGGCGTTAGATGTGGGCACAAGGCAATTGTACCGGCGTTGTGTGGCCACTTTTCGGAACTTTACAGCGGATGTCTCCGAGATTCCAAACAATTTTCAGCAACTGGTGATGCGGGTCAAACAGTTTGTGGTGTGGGCCAGGGGAGCCGGTAAATATAGGTCATGGGTTGTAGAGCACCTATCAGCAATAGCATACCATTCAAAGCTGAAGGGTTTTGATGATTCGACTAAAGGTTTTGTTCTTATGGAAGCCTTGAACGGTTGAGTCAAAGGGGAAATCAAAAAACAGGATCACAGGTCCCAAATTGATTTTAACACACTAAGAATTCTAATGAACCACCTCCCTTTGGTTTTCCACTCTGAATTTGAAAGAATGCTGTTTCGGGTAACCTTTTCCCTGGCCTTCTTTGGGGATTTTCGCATTAGCAAACTAGTAGCAAGAGCAAAAGGAGATACAAGCAGCAGGGGCCTCTTTGTTAAGGACATATGCCAAGACACACACAATGTATCATTACGGGTGCGACACTCTAAGACTGATCAAGTGGGAAGAGGACTGTAGATTACACTGAATAGGATGGAGGGCACAGCCCATATGGCCCAGTTAAGCTGCTGGCAGTGTACATCCAGGAACGAGGAAGGGTGGACGGCGACAACTACCTTCTCAGCCACAAAGATGGGACCCCGGTAACACTTTATCAGTATATAAGGGTATTAGCGGCAACTGTGCAAATGGAAGGGCTCCAAGGGCATCAATACACTACACATTCATTTCGCATTGAGGCAGCCACCACAGCCTTCCAGGAGGGTATGTCGGTAAACGCAATAAAACAAATAGGAAGATAGGAATTAGACAGGTTCCGGGTTTACAATCGCCCAAACACTCAACAGATAAAGGTTTATAAAGGCAGGTTTTACGGGTATTCAGTGGTAGAGGTCGTTAATACAATTATGTACAAGTTACACGTATAATAAAAGACTGATTGAAGACTCATACTCAACCTTTCTGTGCTTCTGTTCTACTCCATATGCAAAACGGTGTGGGTTATCGGGCACTCCTACGTGACCATAGTCTTTCCAAATGAGGTCGCACACTGCTCGTCCCATCAGCGTGTCACCTCGGAGCATGATGGTTGATGTAGTCGGTATCAGCGGGTGTGCTTCTACCCGAGTGTTGAGTCTTCAAGGTGTTCACTGGTGTGCTTGCCATCCCTGGACATGTGTTTCGAGGTCATTACCTCTCATCAGCAGGGATTAGGCGGGTGCAAGGGGTTGCTGCTTGGGCTGCCGTAAATGTTCATAGGTCCAGATACCTCTTGTGGCACGCAGGTGCAGTGTCTCGAGGTCGTCACCTCCACCGGCTCAAGGGAGCCTGTATAAATAGTCTTTCCAAATGAGGTCGCACACTGCTCGTCCCACCAGCGTGTGACTCCGGAGCATAATGGTCGATGTAGTCGGTATCAGCGGGTGCGCTTCTACCCGAGTGTTGAGTCTTCAAGGTGTTCACTGGTGTGCTTGCCATCCCTGGACATGTGTTTCGAGGTCATTACCTCTCATCAGCAGGGATTAGGCGGGTGCAAGGGTTTGCTGCTTGGGCTGCCGTAAATGTTCATAGGTCCAGATACCTCTTGTGGCGCGCAGGTGCGGTGTCTCGAGGTCGTCACCTCCACCGGCTCAAGGGAGCCTGTATAAATAGTCTTTCCAAATGAGATCGCACACTGCTCGTCCCATCAGCGTGTGACTCCAGAGCATGATGGTCGATGTAGTCGGTATTAGCGGGTGCGCTTCTACCCGAGTGTTGCGTCTTCAAGGTGTTCACTGGTGTGCTTGGCATCCCTGGACACGTGTTTCGAGGTCATTACCACTCATCAGCAAGGATTAGGCGGGTGCAAGGGGTTGCTGCTTGGGCTGCCGTAAATGTTAATAGGTCCAGATACCTCTTGTGGTGCGCAGGTGCGGTGTCTCGAGGTCGTCACCTTCACCGGCTCAAGAGAGCCTGTATAAATAGTCTTTCCAAATGAGGTCGCACACTGCTCGTCCCATCAGCGTGTGACCCCGGAGCATGGTGGTCGATGTAGTCGGTATCAGCGGGTGCGCTTCTACCCGAGTGTTGAGTCTTCAAGGTGTTCACTGGTGTGCTTGCCATCCCTGGACATGTGTTTCAAGGTCATTACCTCTCATCAGCAGGGATTAGGCGGGTGCAAGGGGTTGCTGCTTGGGCTGCCGTAAATGTTCTTCAACTTCTTTTTGGTCTTTCATGTTGTGCATCTTGTTATCCCACATGATTTTCAAGGAAGCTGGGAAGCACATTTGAACCGTAGCCCCAAGTGATCTTAATTGTGGTATATGCTGGCCCAGTCCCCATTGCCTATCTTGCGTTGTTCTTGATATGTCTGACCTGATTCTGCAGGTCCAGTCATCTTTGGGGAATGAACCAGCTTTTAGGCTTTCATTCAGGATTTTCTCCTTCAGGGAGTAAGTCATAAAATTGATCAATGTTTTTCTTGAGTTTTTCCTCGGTTTCCCTTTTCTGAATGGATCTCGATGCATCCTCTGGATGTCCTCCTTGAGGTTGATCGATTTCGTCCAGGGAATTTTCTCTTCTAGTAGCGGAATCGTGAGTCCCTTAATATCCTCCCATTCAATGCCGTCCGGCACATTTAAAATTATGAGGTTGTTCCTCCGAGGGTGGGTCCTCAGGGATTCCATTCTTTCGCTAATCTCAGTTTCTCTGGTTTTTAGCCTGGTTATCTCACCATGATTTCCCTCAGACTTCTTGTTTAGCAGCTCTACCTCACCCTCCACTTGCGTCACTCTGTCTATAAGCGTATTTGATATTTTATTTGATATTTATGGGTATTTGTAAAGCGCGAACTTTCGCTCCGGAAGGAGCATCTTGGCGCTGAGCATGCATGAAAGTGATACGTGGTGAGAATCTAGATAGCTGCCAGTACAGAGGTGTCTGATTGTTGATACACCCATGTCTTCAGGAGTTTCCTGAAGAGACTCTCCTTTTCGATTAGTCTGAGGTTAACGGGCAAGTTGTTCCACGCCCTTGCTGCCAGGACGGTGAAAGTTTTCCCACCCCTAGTTTTATACTTGAACCTCGGGATCGTGATGAGATTGGTCCCTGAGGATCTCAGACATCGTGACGGGTTGTAATGCGTGAAACGATTAGCAAGGTAATAAGGCCCTGTATTTTTCGTAGATTTGAACACAGTGAGTAGAAGTTTGAAAAGGATTCTTTTATGAAGTGGCAGCCAGTGGAGGAAGTTTAGTGCTGCTGAGGCTGATGACCTTCTAGGGAGTTTCAGTACCAATCTGGCAGCCGCGTGTTGTATACTTTGTAACTTCCTAAGAGTGGACTTCTTTACTCCAGCCATTAAACCATTGCAGTAGTCGAGTCAGGAGAGTATTAGAGCTACCGCGACCGATTTTCTAGCTGCAATGGGGAGGAAGTCGAAGAATTTCTGTAAGGATTTAATAAGTCCGAAGCAGCGCCCAGCAGTGATCCTGACGTGGTCATCAAAAGAGAGGGATGAATCAAATTGCACGCCTAGGTTCCGCGCGGAAGACACTGCACTGGGTGGGACCTCTGATCCCATGGGCCACCATTCTTTCGGGCAGAAAGATAGGTCTTTACCCAGCGGTATGATTTCGGTCTTCGCACTGTTGCACCTCAAGTGGTTTGTGTTCAGCCACTGGAGTACATCGAAGAGACAATTTCGGAATCGCAAGTCTGCGTCCATACACTTTTTATCGATAGTGACGACAAGTTGAGTGTCGTCGGTGTATGACGTGACGAGGATCCCATGAGATTCTATCACAGCGAGGAGGGGAGCCATATAGATGTTAAAGAAAAGTGGACTTAATATGGACCCCTGGGGTACTCCTGATGTAATGGGTTTTTCGCTGGATAGGTAGGGACCCAATGACACAGTTTGGGACCTGTTAAACAGGAAATATTTTACCCATGCCAACACTGTGTCTGTCACGCCAATCTCTCGCATTCTATTAATCAGAATGACATGAGAGATAGTGTCGAACGCTGCTGTTAGGTCAAGCAGGATGAGGACGGCTTGCCTTCCCTCATCCTGCAGGAACTTGATGGAGTCGGATAGTTCTATCAAGGCTGTTTCGGTGGAATGGCCGGAGCGAAACCCCGACTGTTGAGGATGCAGGATGTTGTGAGTCTCTACAAATGTTTTTAACTCTCCGTGCACTCACTGTTCGGCGATCTTCATTTTCTGGTTGAGTGCCTCACAAGCTTCTTGTATCTTTGTCTGATTCCCGCCCGTGCAGCATGTAAGTCACTGTGACGCTCTGAGTGTCACGCTAGTGCACACTCGTTTCTAAGGGCTCGGCCCGGGAGTCAGGCTCCGCCATCTTCCTTGCAGCTCGCTCCCGTCGCGCGGAGTGCGTGTCACTGTTTGACGCTCTGCGTGTCACGCTAGTGCAGTCGTTTCTTAGGCCTCGGCCCCAGGAGTCAGGCTTCGCCATCTTCCTTGCAGCTCGCTTCTGTCAGCACAGTATGTGCGTCACTGTTTGATGTTCTGCGTGTCACACTAGCGCACACTTGTTTCTTTAGTCTCGGCCCCAGAACATTCAGTAAACTTAATAACACACAGGAAATTAGCACAATATACGTTGAGCCCTAGGGGCGTACCAAAACATATATTAGGAAAGTGCTATAAGAACCATAACTGACATAGATACAAGGCCTAGAGCCCTCAGAACCGCTGGGGCCACCAGGAACAACACAAGGTAGTGACACAGGAGACCCACAGGTGACGCGTGCAGTGTCTAAACACAGCAGCGAATCACCATTTACTTCGGTGGTGAAAGTCGCAGTTGGAAAATTATAGATTAAGGACACTTAGAACTAGGCGGTTCTAGAGTCAATACCCATGGAAGCACTGGAGTACTCGAGTTACATCACCCAGGGAAGCCGGGTGCATAGGTGTCTTTTGATATCGGGTTTCATCGTCATTTTCAATGGCGATCTGCTGCAAAGTGCTGCTGGCGACCAAGTCGAAAGTGTCCGGATGGATCCAAGGGAGGATCAAAGATCTGAAGAATCATAAACCAGAGAGGACAGAGTCTGGGTCACTAGCCAGTGACCAGGAATGCGATGAGCGGATGCCCACCGATGTCGGGTGCTTTCAGATGAAGAAGGTGAAGCTTGAATCTTCAGCCACGAGGACCGGTAGGTATCAATGATGACCAAGAGCTGGATTTGAGCTGTCCCACAAAGGATGTCGAGTGCTGCGGTATTAGTATCCGGATTGGATCGAACAAGCCTTGGCAACAGCAACCCATGCAGAAAACAAAGATTGGCTTTGGTGCAGACCAGCAAGGTCTGAGGGACTCACCACTTGGTGGGGAGTCGGGGCACATCTGGAGCAACTAGGAAAGCCCAAGAAACAGAAGTGTTACCTTTGTGGGGGAACCACCAATCAACAGACCAGAAATCGCAAAGGAGCCTTGAGCGGAAATGCTGGAAGCGGGCCCACGGAACACTCGTGGAGTGGAGGCCCACAATCTTCAATGCAAATGGTGCTCCAGGCTTGGACTACAAGTAGAACAATGCACAACTTCGGGAAAGCTCATAAAGTCAATGCACTTGCAAATGTGCATGGTGTCCAATAGTTCCGGTTCCACGTCGCTCGTGAAGGCTGTGGGTCTCATCTTTGCTGAGATCTCAAGTCGGCCTCTGATAAATCTGGAAGTCTGTGTCCTGAGTCACAAATCCTTCAGGATCCAGCGGGAGCCTGGGAAATGCAGACTTTCAAGATGCTTCTTTGGTGCCTTTTTGAACAGGGGAGTCACTCCTTGACCCCAAGTGAGATTCTTCCGTCTTCTAGTCGAAATAGAATGTTGAGGTTCCAGGATATATGTTGCAGAGGTTTGTCCAGGTGTAATCTGAAGTCCTAAGAACCGGGTTTGTATACTTATACTAAGTTAGGGGGTTATACTTACTATGGGGACCCACCTATGGGAGGGTCAAGGAAGAGGGGTTGCTACAGCCATTCCCTTTGTCCAGTTTTGTGCCAGAGCAGGGGCTGAGTGCCCCTGCAACCGGTTTGAACTGGGGTATGCACAGGGACACCAAGTGTGCCCCCAGCACTGTCTGAAAAGCATTCTATGAATGCACCCACCCAGCCCCAATACACTAAAGCCTGTCTGGGAGGTGGTTACACCTCCCTGTGACAGGAAACCTATTGTCCAGGCCTCCCCTGCCGGAGTTTCATCCAGCAGCAGAAGGTCAGACTCATGTCTGTGGCAGCAGCATACATTTTGTGATGCTGGGGCTCTTTTAAACTATTACCGGGTAGGTTAGTGTGTACATGTCTTCTTCCTCTAGAAGGGGGTAATTATATACCCGCTGCCAGGGCTGGCAGGGGGTAGGATTCCAAAGTGTTTGACTCTAAACACAACATGTTTCCAAGCAGCCATTCCAAAGTTAGCATTTACCGCAAGGTTATAATGCACTTAAGAGTATATGGTCTGGCTGCATCACATAACAGCATCAGAGAATAGATTCCGAAAGCTGCAGAGGGGTCCTGCTCATGCTAGGGCACCCTCTCACACAAAACCAAGCACTCTGTCTTCAGGATTGATAACCCCTGCCACAGGAGTGACTTATAGGTTTATATGTGTCAGTGATTAAAGGTAGATATAGGTAACCTATATCTTAGTAAGGGTGCATGAACAACCTTACCCAGGCTGCAGTAGCAGACCTGTGGTGCTATTTTGGAAGGCTTCCCAGGGGTGGCATAATGCATGTTTCATCCCCTGGTAGGTCTCTGGGGTACCTATGTCCTTAGTACCTAAGATACCATATACTAGGGACTCACAAGGGTAACCCAGTAACCAATCTGGAGTGTACCTAAAGTACATGCAATCAATTTGTAGAGGAAGCAGCTAGGCTGGAGTCCTAAATAGCAGGCCCCAGTCAGACTAAAGTCAACAAACAGTGAAACACCATCAAAAAGTGGGGGTAACCATAGTAAGCAGATCCTACTCTCCTACATCGGTGTTTCAACAGTCAAAGAGGTTGGGGAAAAACCATAGATGGAGAAACAACGGAAGTACCAGGTAGAATTGTCGCAGGGGGTGCACCTGAGGAGAGAGAGCAGGAGATATAGGTGATGAGACAGTAAGTGTACTGACAGTAACAGTAGCCACAGATGTCAAAGACAAAGAAGGAGGAGGAGGTGCTAAAGCCAAAGACATCGAAACAACCACTGTATCAGAAGCAATGAGGAGGTCATCCACATACTGCACCAATACAATACCTGCAGGAAGCAAAAGGGAATCCAACTGACTCTTTAAGCTTGACTAAAGATACTTGGACTCTCAGTATAGCCCTGAGAAACTCGAGAGAATCTAAAGCTTCTGCCAGCTAGTGCAAACCCAAACAAATACCTGCTATCGGGATGTAATATTGTAAAATATGTTTTTCAAATCAATGACAGATTAGAATTTAGCAGTGGAAGGAATCATTGTTAAAAGCGTGGTAATATCTGGAAACACTGGAACTTGGAGAACCACTATTTTATTAACTTCTCACAAATCAATCACAAAATGGTAAACATCCTCATGATCATCAGGGGAACCTGAGGATGTCCGTTTAAGAGTTGGAAGGATGGCACTTGTACAAATATTGGCAGATGTCTCTTCAACCACTCCCTTCTGGATTAAATCCTGAATAATTTTCAATAGGGCTCATTCTTCCACCTGTGGTATTTTACACTGAGGAATACGAGGGAAAATAGCATTGTCTTTGACCTGGATCTAAACTGGTGGTATATGCAACAGTCCTACATCTGTATCACTTGTTGCCCATAAAGTGGATGGTACATTAGCGAATTCAACGGGAAGAGGATGAGACAGAAACAGTTTAGTACTCACATTTGGACCCATCGTCATATAAACACCTTTCGGGGAACAATAAATAGTGGCATACAGTTTCTTTAATGAATCTAAACCCATCAAATTTTCACCACAATTGGACATCAACAAACACGTAGAATCCACATTAAAAGGACCATTAGTCAATGCAAGGGGTCGTGAAATTTGGCTTACAACCGGTACACCTGAAACACCTACGGAAACTTTATTATGGCCGGACAGAGCAGTCCCAGGGCACAAATGTTGAGAAGCAGAACTCTTCGTTGCACCTGTGTCCAACAAAAATTCCTTAGTTGAACCTTGCAGTTCGGCAGTTACATAAGGACCACACTAATCTAGAGGTATCAAAACTGATCCCTCACTCGGTCTCTGCGGTCCGGGCTGTAAGACATTCCTGTCACCTCATGCATATCATAATCATCATGGTAATACTGTCCATCACGAGGGTCATCAAAGTAAATATCATCAGAACGACCCTGTGAGGCCACAGCACTCTGAGGTCTATCAGTCCCGTTGTCTCATCCATATCATAATCATCATGGTAATACTCTCCATCACGAGGGTCATCAAAGTAAATATCATCAGAACGACCCTGTGAGGCCACAGCACTCTGAGCTCTATCAGTCCCGTGGCCTCATCCATATCATAATCATCATGGTAATACTCTCCATCACGATGGTCATCAAAGTAAATATCATCAGAACGAACCTGTGAGGCCACAGCACTCTGAGCTCTATCAGTCCCGTGGCCTCATCCATATCATAATCATCATGGTAATACTCTCCATCACGATGGTCATCAAAGTAAATATCATCAGAACGACCCTGTGAGGCCACAGCACTCTGAGCTCTATCAGTCCCGTGGCCTCATCCATATCATAATCATCATGGTAATACTCTCCATCACGAGGGTCATCAAAGTAAATATCATCAGAACGAACCTGTGAAACCACAGTACTCTGAGGTCTATCAGTCCGCGGCCTCATCCACATCATAATCATCATGGAAATACTCTCTATCACGAGGGTCATTAAAGTACATATCATGAGAACGACCCTGTGAGGCCACAGCACTCTGAGGTCTATCAGTCCCGCGGCCTCATCCACATCATAATGATCATGGTAATACTCTCCATCACGAGGGTCATCAAAGTAAATATCGTCAGAACGACCCTGTGAAACCACAGCACTCTGAGCTTTATCAGTCCCGTGGCCTCATCCATGAGGACCTCTCCTTCTAGGGAACACAACTTTCTGCAAAAGAAGTGGACACTCGCTACGCCAACGGCCCTCTTCCTAACAATATGCACACTGTTTCAGCCCCAGAGGTGTCATGGTCGGCTGCCTTCTAGAGAGTGGAAGCTGTCTGGCAGCACCATCACGTCCCCTAGCATTTCCTCTAAATGCTTGCTGCAACAACACCTTTGTCTTTAAATCCTTATGCTTCTTATCTGTCTTCTCTTTCTCCTCCTTATTGCGATGTTCACCGTATTGAGCCATATTGAAAATAACAGCAGGGGAAGAGGTGGACCAGGTACTCAGCCACCAGCAAACGAGTCGCAATTTCAGGAAGTAAGTTAGAAACAAACCTGTCAACAAACAAACGAACACCTCCCTCAACAGACATGTCCTGCCCACCATAATCCACGAACGTATCTTCAAATCGAGTAAAGAAATCAGACACATCGAGCGTGGCTTGGCGCACGGCAAGATGGCCGCATTGTAGTGCTGATTTGCCGGTCGCCTTTATAATGCTTAATCATCCTGCTTCGTAACTGCCCAGTACTGCTATCTGCTGGGCTTGTCTGATTACGGCACTATCGGAGGCTGCCTTTGGCAGGAGGAACGGAGGTTGCGGGGCTCGGCATTAAGGGTTGGGAGCTCCGCCCATTCAACTGCTGAAGGCTGAGCGCCCGTGGCATGAGATGCGCGGACTGATGCTGCGCCTGTGGATGACCTCTGACACTGTAACCTGCACAGACACCAGGATCGAATGTGCCGCTACGAAGGTAGAACACTGCTTGATGCGTCGGCGCTAGAGCTCCAGAGTCTGTTGCCACGGGAGCTGAAAATCCCTGGGGGTGAGTGCCCTTTACATGAACAGAGGTGTGGGGTGCCGAAAAATAAGTGAGCCGCCGGCTTTGACCACAGGAGTCTCAGTGAAGCTAACTGCGGCTCGGACTTGCGCGACTCGGCCTGGCTGCTGCTAATCTCAGACAAGGTGCCTGGTCGAGCAACTGAAGATCACTGGAGCTGGGGCCTGTGAGATACGTGGCTGCCAATAATCCCAGGCTGAGACGCTGTTGCACATTAAGGAGGGCATTTCACCTGATTTACATTGTAATTGAAACCAGCCGGCTCTTACATAAATTTATTTCTGCTGGATTGCAGATGACTTGCCAACTTTTGGCCTAGGCGAAGGCCCTGCGCTGAACATTGGGGGTGGCGCCTTTGTTGGCCTACCGCACCTGCTGAGTGATCGAGGCTGGTCGCGGCTGGGGCCTGCGCGGTCTTGCGCAGCCGCCCCCGGCTTGAGTCTACAACGCCACTGAGACTTGAAGAGGGCATTGAACCGAACTTATTTTGTCACTGTGGCCAACCGGATCTTCACCATGTCTGACACTGCTCGTTTGCTGCTGACCTTCGTGCTCAGCATCTATGTGAGGGTCTTGTACTGGATATCGAACGCAGAGCATTCCTGACCCACCACCCTTGCAGGCTTCATGCCTGAGTCTACGCTTTTTGCAACCATACTGCTATTCCAGGGAGTGAGCAAGGTACGGCGCTGATAGATAGTGGAGTGCGCTACCTGGTGGGATGCACGTACCAGAGAGGTTAACCTCTACTTGTGTGTACACAGACGGCTCGGAGTGCGTCGACAGTGACCTGGGTAACGCAGGCGTTGAGAACCTCCTGCCCATCTGCTCCTTGATAATTTGGGAGAACACCACCAACCTGTTTTCAGAGACAGACCCCCTGTAGACTGGACAACACACGTCGCAAGAGCTTTTGATATCAAACAAAACTAGCTCCGCATCTCCGTGATTACCCAACAGCTGAATCCGGTAAGAGACATGCAAGGAACCCACTGCAGCCATGGGCAAACTGGAAAAGAATCAACCACGCCTCATAAGGCTTGTTGGTGGTCCATCCGGACACTGACCTCCCAGCACCTGACATCCTTCATGGGACAGCTCACGTCTGGACGTTGGTCATCATCCCCATCTCCTGGTCCCCGTTGCTGTGTAGTGTAGTTCCTATTTTCCCAATAGGCTCTGCGCATTGGAATGACATAAACAGCAGTGTAGATGTAGGACTGAGGTCATCTAGGTCTCTACTGACTATGTTAGACTTAATTTAGGTTTTTGCCAGCTAGCTCAGAGTTCACTAGAAACTTTCTCGAATGAACATGGAGGAGTGAACTTCCCTGATTAGACAAGAAGGGATTCAGTTTCTGACAAACGCATAAACATGACAACTTTGCTCCCTCAGAATAAAGAGTGTATCTCTAGAGTCGTGTGAAAACAATAGGCAGCTATTTCACTCAGTCAATCGTGCATGCTTAGTTCCACCAGAGTGCAGAGAAATAGAGAAACGGGTGTTTTCAATAAAAATGTGTTATTTTATTGAGCAGTCTTCTTTCTCATGCAAGAGAAATGAATTGCCACAATTGAAAAACTTATCATAAAGTAAAGTGCGTACAGTAAAAGTAGTATTATGAAAAAATACTGTGAAAGCATTGATATGGTTTCTTAGCCATATGATACTTTAAAATGGATAAAATATATACATACATAAAAACATTGTCTAACAATCTCAACTGGTGCTTCTAAGATACGCCTACCCCAGTGTACCTGACCTAAGCCTAATACGTGGGAAGGAGTAAGGAAGTTGCAGTTTTTAAGATGGGTTATGTTTTGCCAAGTATAGGAATCAAGATTTCTCTCTAAGGTTTTTGATCAGCTCCGTACCTTGGTTCTAGAATGAAGGAGGTCTTGTATCTCGCTCCTCAGGACTCGATCTTCCAGCAACCCGCGAGGGTGACTTGGAGACACCGGAGCTGGATTTCTCGGCGTGAGAAAAGGCAGCTTCTCCAGCACGTCAAAAAGGGAGGGGCGGTTTCCTTCGGCTCTCGCATCATCTGGGCTCCGGATAAGTAGATAACCGCTCTGCTCCACACCACCGTGTGTTTGCTTAAGGCAACGTTGGTATATTTATACCTGAAAGGTGCCGGGTTTGATGTAAGGTTAGACATAAGACATCACTAAGAACTAACAGTTCTTTCTGGACTCCAGGAGTTCCTATGCAAATCAAAACAAAAGCAGGAGGGGGATTCCCGGGCTGCTGGAGGCTTGGTTTGTTTAAAGAACGAGTTGTGCTTTCTAGGAGTCTATGGGAGTAGCCTTGCAGTGCATTGGACTGCATGGGCTATTACTAAATATGGATATGATTCTTATGCCTTTATAAGGATACTGTTTAATATAACCACATAAGGGCATGAATTGGGAATATCGAATTAGGGTCCTATATAGAAATACAACACCCACTCCACATATTAATGTCCATCATTACTAAAAATAAGCAATATTAAACACACGATGCATGTGTGTTTTCCAACCCACCCCAAAATACATATTTGCATTTGAAATGGTGTATGATCTCGCTCTCTGCCCACTTTGCTCGAAGCTCAGGACTTCCCCACGCAGCTTATTGAGCGCTGCAGCGGGTCCTAATCTGCCGCCATTTCGCCAGCCAGGCGACGCCCACCGCACTAGACACGCCCCCCGCAGACACCTGATAAAAGCGCTAAATACGAGCGCGACTTGAAAGTGTCGACATACCTCCTGAGGCACAGCCGGGAGCACTCCGTTTTATTGCTACTACTTGTTTTTAAAAATATTTCTGTGTGATAACGTGTTCACCTGATCTCGCTCTCTGCCCACTTTGCTCGAAGCTCAGGACTTCCCCGCGCAGCTGATTGAGCGCTGCAGCGGGTCCTAATCTGCCGCCATTTCGCCAGCTAGGTGACGCCCACCGCTCTAGACACGCCCCCCGCCGACACCTCATAAAAGCGCTGAATACGAGCGCGACTTGAAAGTGTTGACATACCTCCTGAGGCACAGCCGGGAGAACTCTGTTTTATTGCTACTACTTGTTTTAAAAAATATTTCTGTGTGATAACGTGTTCACCTGATCTCGCTCTCTGCCCACTTTGCTCGAAGCTCAGGTCTTCCCCGCGCAGCTGATTGAGCACTGCAGCGGGTTCTAATCTGCCGCCATTTCGCCAGCCAGGCGACGCCCACCGCTCTAGACACGCCCCCCAGCCTCCTCTATATATTATGTGCAACCCCCAGCCGCGCAGCGGACGAGCGCAGCGGGCGTGCCTAAGGCAAGCCCGTCTGCGCCCGTCCGCGCCTGGACCGAGCCCAGGGCCACCCCCCCTGCCCGTTATACCACTACCAACCCTGGAACTACCATTAAGTACAACTCCGACTATCTGCATTCGCTAAACACCACTTCCCATCAATGCCAGCGTCTCAATCTGGCTAAACAGCCATTCCACCTTCCTTACACCTGCCCTAAATGCTCCTTAATCACTAATAATTACCGACCCTTACCAACAACGATCACAAACAAAAAGGTACTACCTAAACCATGTATAGCTGCAGTAATAAATGTACGCTACCTCCCTAAGCAGAAATATGAGATCTCCAATTTCATTGAGATCCACAATATCGACCTCCTCTTCATTACCGAAACGTAAGGCGATCTCTCCTGCGGACCAGATTTCGCTACAGCTACCCCTGAAGGATACTCAAATGTCAGATTGGACAGACCTCCTCCAAAAAAAGGAGGCGGACTAGCCATCATATACCGTGGAAACCTAACAGTACGAACAGAAACTATCCCCTCCCCTTGCTGCGAAGCATTGTCTTTCACTATCTCTGTCCCAAATGCGCCCCCTTTCAAAGGTATACTCATCTACCACCTCCCTGGACCTCGCAGTCCTTTCCTCGCTAATTTACCCATGCTTTTGGAACCACTGGCAGGTGAAAGCCAGTACACCATTCTGGGTGATTTTAACTTCCGTCTTGAGCTGCTGGATAATCCCGATACCACAGCCCTGCTATCTGAATTAGATGCTATAGGACTCCCACAACTGGTCACCGGATCCTCGCATACTGCGGGCCATCTCCTGGACGGTCTTTTTTCTAGCGAGAAATCCCTAGTGATAAAGGATCTCCTTCCCTTCACGGACCATTCTGCTATCCTTTTTGAATTTTCACTACAACCTACTCCCCCTCGAGTTAACACTTCCCCACCCTTGAATAAATTTAGAGCCTGGAAAAGTATCGACATCCCTGCTTCTCAGTCCTCACTCTTGACCTCCCTGCCACCCACTGGGGCTGACCCTGAACTAGCTGCCAATACCTATACCAATTGGATTCGAAACACTGTCAATCTGACAGTCCCACTTAAGAAACAATCCTCCAATAGAACCATTAAGTCCTCACCCTGATTCAATGACACTCTTAGACAGGAAAGACAACAATGTAGGCGCCAAGAACGCAAATGGAGATGTGACTACGACCCAGAGCAAAAAGACCTCTTTAAAATCATGTTGCTTAATTACAAGCAATTAATCATCAAGGAGAAAAGTAACTTCTATAGCAGTCAAATCAATCTTGCACAAGACTTGACCAAACAACTTTTCCAGGTAGTGACGCGTCTCTCTGGACAAGCAGCAACCACCCCTATCACATACACCCAAGAATTATGTAACTCTTTGGCAAATCATTTCCAAAAAAAGTCACCGACATTTTCTCCCAATTTAAAGCTCATGCTAGTGGCACTGGACACTCTCACTCCGTTTCTAATGCCCATACTCCATCGGGCGGGAACTGTACTAGCCCCCCTCGAACAAGCCCTTCTAGTTCCTTCCAGGAATTTACTCAGATCTCCTCAGAACTAGTGTCTCATCTCTTATGCACCACGAACTCCGGATCTCCGGAAGACCCATGTCCCCCCTCCATTCTCAAAAACTTCCCTGAAATTATAGGCCCTAAACTTAATGATATTTTTAATGCCATGTTCTTGTCCACTACTTTTCCCTCCATCTGGAAAAAAGCCATCGTCAAACCTCTTATCAAGAAAAGCTCACTTGATCCGACGATAGTTGCTAATTATCGTCCAATTGCTTGCCTCCCGCTCCCCGCCAAAATTGTGGAAAAAATAATGAACACGCAAATCTCAGACTTCATAGATCAAAACAACTGTCTGGATGAAACACAATTTGGCTTCCGGAGGGGACACGGGACGGAAACTGCGCTCATTAAAGCCACAGAGGAAATTAGGAAGTCTCTCGATAATGGAGGATCAGCAGTGCTCATTATACTGGACCTATCTGCAGCCTTTGACACAGTCGATCACTCCACCTTGATCGACCGCGTTGAAGCGGCAGGCATCACAGGTGCAGCGAAAGACCTCATTGCCTCATTCCTTACCAATCGAGTTCAATCCGTTGCCTTCGGCAATTTCAACTCACCTCCTTTCATTCTTCCTTGTGGTGTTCCCCAGGGATCCTCGCTAAGTCCCACATTATTTAACATTTATGTTTCAGACTTAGCGAGGATCATAAAAATCCATCACCTGGCGGTTACATCCTACGCCGACGACACCCAGATTGTCTTAGCCATAAACAAAAATGGAGATGAAGTGGCCTCCAACTTTAATCTGGGAATGCTGGCAATAAGTAATTGGATGGCCAGAAATTGCTTGAAACTAAACTCCGAGTAAAACGGAGATGATGTTGTTTGGCAATCTCTCCCCTGCCTGGTCTCCCACATGGTGGCCTGATGCCCTAGGACAACCCCCTCCCCCTGTGACCAAGGCAAGAAATCTCGCAGTTATACTGGACACCAAACTCACCTTCATGCACTACGTCAACGCGGTAGTATCCTCCTCATTCTATACCTTGAGAATGATAAAAAAAACTTCTACCCTATCTTCCCATGAATATTGCAAAAACTCTGATCAGCGCACTTGTCATGGCCCGCATTGACTACTGCAATGGTCTGCTAGTCAATGCTCAAGAAGGTGTTCTAAAGAAATTACAACTGGTGCAGAATGCTGCGGCCAGATTGATTACCGGATGCCCCAAGTATGCCTCCATTTCTGGCACACTCCGAGAGCTCCATTGGCTGCCTGTAAAGAAGAGAACTAAGTTTAACGCTCTCTGCATTCCCTGCAAGGCAACTCACGCTCAAGGTCCAGCGTTTCTGAAAGATTCTTTTTGCCCTTACAAACCTGCTAGATCCCTCAGATCCTCAACCGCTGGACTCATGCAGGTTCCCAGGACTAAAAAAGTCTCCTGGGGAGACAGATCCTTCATAGTTACCACTACTAAACTATGGAACAGTCTTCCACCTCACATCAAAGCCTCTACATCTCTTCTTTCTTTCCGCAGACAGATAAAATCCTGGCTGTTCACGCAATAACTCCTCATGGACCAGTTCACTCACTCAGCGCCGAGACACCCACGGGTAATTGAGCGCTTAACAAATCGCATAAATAAATAAATAAATATGGTATATACATGAAAAATTAGTATTGGTACTGTTCGCTTTTTCAAGCAGTTGTATCATTCAGTTAAATGCATATATATCAGCTGAATGAACTGCGAAAATTACAAATGAAATTAAACATGAAATGGTTCTGTATACAGAAGAGAAGGTCGAGACCATTTCATCACATATTATTATACGATAATATAGATGTGCTAGAGGCTGAGGTAAAATATTCTCTCTAGTGTTTCTAAAAATAGAAGCTCTGTTCTTTAAGAATAGTTCTACTTTAAGCAAAGTACCATGTGCCGGAAAAAATTGTAAATATTTTGGATTTGAAAGAAAAATAATTTCGCTTTAAGGGGAAAAATTAGTTCCAAATATTTTCAGATTCTTAGTTTAATAGAACTGAAGGCCAAATTTAGAGTTCAGGGAACGCTGTGTGCTTGTTGAAGAAAAAAAATCATTCTCGTTGGTCAGGGGAGAACATCATATCAGACAGGCTTGCAAAAAATTAGTCTACAACATCAGGTGAAAGTTCGACCAGTTTTGAAAATGCTGCAACTGTGCAGTTCTCTGAGAGATTGCTATCATCGATGTTAGGATCAGCAATGCTCACAGAAGGTTGCACCTGTTTCGTGCTGCTTTCCTCTCGTACTTCACCACCACCTACTCTTAATGGTGAAGTCTCAACGAATGCCGTCATCAGAATGGGTAGCCGCTGGGGACAACATGTTGCATGAGTCGTTACCGGACCTAGCAAAGTATCGATATCCATTGGTACTGCTGAGGGTAGTGGAAGACAGATGTCCAACACGCATTCTTCTCCGCATAGCAGACATCGAAGCACAGGTAAGATGCAATCTTGCCAGATTGGTCTGAATGAAAGAAACCAGGTAGCACTTAGATCTCTTAGCCGGGCTAATCCGAGGACTTTAGTGATTCTGTCCCAGTAGCGTATTGCTATGATCGTTTCTTCCATCGTTGCTGGAGTCTTGTCTGTGGCTTGGCTTGCCATATCGGAGCAGAAGGAACAAAAATAAAATTCCTGCTTCGAGTCCCAAAATTAAAGGTAGGCCGCCAAAGACAGAATGGACAAAATTCGGGAAGATGCCCAGAACTGTTTCAAACGGTGTTAACAGTCCCGAAAAAATTGTCTTAAATACATGTGCGATGCCACTGGTATCAGACATGTTTAAAATTTGGCTTAACAGTTCTACGAAATGCACAGGGCAGTTTGTCGATGAAAGGGTATGTATCTCTGCTGCTGTCCTTGCAACTTGCAGAGCATATGTTTCTTTGGATGATGTCAATGGCACAGTCGTCTGTAAAAGAATAGACTTAATTCTGCTTAAAGTATCAATTCGAATAGAAGAGATATTCACATAAGGCCATATTGCGGCCTCCATGTCTGGATTGCTGTTTGGATACAATACTTGCATACAGCAAACGACCCTGGAACTAACAGTTACGAGATAGCATTCTCCTGGCACCATTCCAGAACAGCTGTGGTCATTTATTAAAACGTAGCTACCGTTAGAAAGTGGCCTGAAAAATGGTTCTATCGGTGTTGCAGGAGTGCCTTGCAGATGACACAAAGGTTTATTTGAGGACCCTTCGCAGGCTCAATGCAAGTTAATACCTTGACACAGAAGTGTACCGCTTAGTGATTTTTTGCAATTATTACCACCAAGGAATACCTCCTTTTTCCCTTCACTATAACATTTGTGTGTGTAAGGTAAATCCCAGGTTGATTTGATGTATCCTTTACCCAACCTTTCATACTGGCCTGCTGGTATATATTCTTTACAGTATTTAAACTGGAAAGTTGTAATCGGAATTATCCATTCAATGACAGATCTTTCTGACATTGTCAATGGTAATCTCTCAAGTTTTTCAATGCTCAGAATTGTATAGCCTGCTCCTTTTTGTGCCAAACTGATTTGTTTATCTGTAAGATTAAAGATAGAAAATAATGATGTTACATTGATTAGACGCCATGGCACGTAGCCTGAACGTAGGTTTTGCAACGTCCAGCCTAGCTGTACAATACAACGCAATTGGGACTAACCATGTTGTAACATTAGCAAGTCTTGCTCTATTATATCAAAGGCAGAAGATACAATGTTGTCCAGTGAATATATTCTGGAAGACAGAGTCCATAACCCATTGTCTACAACAGAAAGTGATTTTTTCAAATGTATACGATCAATTTCTCATATTTTTTCTGCTGTTTCAATTTGCATTACTTTCCAAGCTTCGTCGTATGCAGCATATATACCGGCCGCTATGAAACATTTTTGACGCTGTTTGCGAGGTCCCATTATGAAATCTCGCAAGTCAGCACCTTCTTTAAGTAAAGTCAAGTGTTGCTTAATTTCAGCAAGTGTGGATTTCTGTAGCCACTCAAGGCATAATTTCCCTACACTGTATGTTGTAACTATCCCTGGATGTTGTCTCTGGGAATATCTTGGGTCTGGCCTGGTCTGTTTAAACCCCTGTTTTTTTCAGGAATCTGTCTTGACAGTTATTTGTGTCTGTGGGCCAGATCAACCATTTTTTCCAATCAGGATTTCTTCTGTTTTGGTGAAAAATATGGGATACGTCAATTTCCACATCTGTAGAGCTATCACTATCTGGTATGGGTATTGGAATAGACTGTTTATTTAAGTATTTTATCTTCGCTAAACCAAGACAAGTAGTTTGTTGAATGGTATTGTTAGAACCGGGTGTCTCTAGTTGGCAGAGGTATGCACTTCTGACAAATAGGGACACACCTTTTCTAGTCAGGGCAAGGGGATCACACCCTTTGATAACCCCTGCTCACCCCCTTGGTAGCTTGGCAGAGCAGACAGGCTTATCTCAGAGGCTGTGTGTTAAGCATTTATGACCACATACAGTAATAAAGTGAATACACAACAAATGGACACGACACAGTAGTATTATAAAAATAAGGATTTTATATAAGGCTTAGCACAAGACCAAATAACGACAAAAATATACCACAGTCTTAATAAATACTCTTGGAAGGAAAATGATAGTTCAAGTGTAGTTTCTTCTTAGCACAAAGTCTTTAGTATCAAAAGCAACTCTTCTTCTTTAAAACACAGTTTTTGGCAACAATGTAACCCACACGGGAGTTACACAACGTCGAGGCAAAGTTAATCCAAAGGTTTGGCGTCGACCGCGAGGAGCGCTACGTCGAGCCCGGAGTCACACGGACCCCTAACAACACAGTACCTTAGGAAAAGGAAGCACACGAGAATCAGCGGCGTCGAGCAATCCGGCGTCGCGTCTTCGGTGTCGATCAGGCCTCAGCAGTCGTCGATGTCGATGATGCTGTTGCAAGAGTGACCAGCGCTCACGGCGCCGAGAGGGCACGAAGTCGATGCGATCAGCAGCGGGACACTGGAGCCGTTACTCACGATGTCGAGCTGGAATCGGCGACGTCCGTCGGCGTCGAGATTGCTGGTTTCTTTCAGAGGTGCTGGAATCTCAAGTTCCAGCAAATAGCACTTTTAGTAGATGAAGTCCTTTAGCCCTGTGACTTCAACAGGAGGCTGGCACTCTTCCAGCCCTTGGAGATTTTCTTAGCAAAGTTTGAGAGTACACACACAGTTCCTCTCTCATGGTTCCTTGGCAAAAATAAAGAAGCAATGCAGGATTCCCCCCAGCAAACAGCACACTGGCAGAAGGGGTAGGCAAGTCCTTGGATCAGCAGGCTTCTTGTCCTTGGTTTCAGGGTTCCTTGTCAGAAGTGATCTAAATTCTTGGTTCAGGGGTCCTTATCTTATACCCCTTTTTGACTTTGATCCCTTTGTCCATACAGGGGAATTTCCCAACATCCTGGGTCTGTTGTGGGTGTAGCCAGGCAGAGGCACCTGGCCTATTCACTGAGCAGGGCTGGGTCCTCGGAAGCCCAGCAGGAGGTGGAGCCAGCATTGGCACTGGCAGGAGCAGAGCTATCGGCCTCCTGGTAGGAGGTGGGGCCAGGATCGTCCATGGCAGGCACAGAGCCATCAGTCGCCCGGCAGGAGGTGGAGCCAGCATTGTATCAGGCAGGGCAGGCTATCAGCAACTACTCTCCCCCTACTCTCAACGCGAATGTCCCACTCATCCCACACTGACTCATTCAGACCTCTGGAGCCACCCAGCTCCTGTCACACACACACCAAACCAGCAGAAACCAGAAATAGTTAGACAAGAAAATAGCTACTTTCTAAAAGTGCTATTTTCAAACCCAGAGTCCAAAAACCATTCACACAAACGGATGCGTAATTAAACCCCGAGTTCAGGGATACCAAACTCGACATTGGACCATGCTCCCCGAGCCAGCTAGGATTATAGCATTAATAATCCTGGCAGCCCATTCTAACTAATGGAGAGCAGGTTACCTCGCAATAGTGAAAAACGAATATGGCTGTCATTCACTATTCGGACATGCCAACTTGGTCAGGCCTGTCCTACCTTATACTTACAATGCACCCTGCCCGTGGGCCTACCATAGGGGTGACTAACATGAAGTTAAGGGAAGGTTTAGGGACTGGCAAGTAGGTGTACTTGCGCAGTCAGCGTGACAGTACTAGACTACACGTGGGTCCGGCAATGGCAGACCCTCAGACATACTTTTACTAGGCCGCTCTTGTGGGTGGCACAACATGTGCTGCAGGCCCACGAGCAGCATTTGTATTTACAAGCCCTGGCACTCCTGGTGCACTAGACTAGGGACTGACAGTAAACCAAATAAGCCAAACATGGAATTCAATCAATACAGCAATTTAACATAGGGAGCATTTGCACTGTGGCACTGATTAGCAGTGGCACAGTGCCCAAAGCAATAACCAGCAGAAACATCGTAAAACAGTGCAGGCAAACAGAAAAAATGGAGGAGAGACTCAAGCCAATGATGCCAGGCCTAACACGTGTCCCCTCTAGCTGAAATGTGGGGAGCACTACCCTTGACCTAGGAAGTCCTCATTGCGAGAAGTTGGCCCGATATGCAACGTTCGCTATTCTAGCGACCGCTATGTATCGTTCCAACGACCCTTATGGTGTTTGGTTGTAAGTCAACCTATAGACCAGCTATCCTAGTAGCGTGGATACGAGCAGTCTAAGGCTAAAGACTCGAGAGGGCGCGTTAAGCCAGCTGTTTACCACACATGTACCCCTTGAACACCCAGTGAAAGGACACCACACAAGTGTTATGAAAATAAACAGTATATTTATTAAGAATCACAACAGCCCTGTACTCTTTATGAGGACAGGGTACTAAGCACAAACCAACTCTCTTCAGTAAATACTTCAAGTGCACAGTTTAAAGACAAGTGTCCGAGGACACGGAAAGGTTAAGGCAAGTCGGAAGCGAGGGACTCGGGACCCTAGAGTAAGGAGGCTATGCAGGCACCGAAATGCCGAGTTACCTAGCCACGAGGGCTGCGGCTGCAAGTCTTACAGGCGTCGGGGTCTTCGCTGACGAGCCAGGAGCCGGAAGAAAAGGAGTTGCTGGCCGGCGACCAGTGAGGAATAGTTCGTTGGGATCCAAGCCTGGATCGGAGATTGATGAAAACCTGAAAGCAGAGGGGACCAAGTTCGTACTACTAGCCAGTAGTCAGAGGGTACCAGGAAGGCACCAGTTGGCCGTCACCTCGACCAGGTGAGTGGGCGACGCTAGGCTCTGCAGTCTCACGGACCAGGAGGCGTTGTCGGCGACCACGGTGGAGGTGCGAGCTGTCCCGCGACGGATGTCGCTGTCGGCGTCTTGAGTGGACCAGGAGGGTCCGGGGTGCTTCTCAAAGAGATGGAAGCAAGGGCCAGTCTGGAGCAACCAGACCGGCAGTGTTGATTCTTGGTCGTCGTCACAGAAGGGCACAAGCCAGCGGCAAGTGACCAGACAACGTGCTGAGCAGCGAGCAGAAGGGCCCCACGCAGATCGTGGAGATGCTGGGAGACTGCACTTCGGGGCTGGAGCGGCTCAGGGTCGGGGCTTCTCGGACCCCAGAGCACTCACCAGAGAGTTACCTCGATGGTCGTGCTGGTTTTAAGAGCGTGCAGGTTCTGATGATGGCCGGTCCCTCGAGGTCTCGTCGCACCCACAGATCACAGCTGAGCTGATGACGTGGGTAGAGGTCAGAGGTGCCAGGGAAGCCGGTTCTCGTCGAGCTGGGCCGTCGGATTCCTTGAGGAAGGACTTACAGCAAACCGCAGAGTTCTTAGATGGTGCCCGCTGATGCAGGGTGACTACTCCTTAGCCACAAGGGAGAAATCTTAAGAAGAGTCTTGAAGTCCTTTCGTAGAAAGTATTCTTGATTCAAAGATGATGTAATTTGGAAGGGTCCCCGCTCCGGCCTTTATCCTAAAGAAAGGGGTGGGTACATGACTAGGTCCTGCCCTAAGGGTGGGACCAGGAAGGGGGGTCGTTACACCCCTCTCCTCTGCCGGACTTTCCCCAGGCCAGGGCTGTCGCCCCTGGAACTGGTTCTAACCGGCAGATGCGTAGTGAGCACCGGGGTGCCACTCCGCAGTCACCTTCTCGCAAAAGCCCTACCTACCCAGAATACACAAACCCTGTCTGGGACGGTGCGAACACCGCCCTCGACAGGAAACCCTTTGTCCAAGTGCTCCTCGCTGGAAGGACTCCCAGCCGCAGGAGGTCAGACTTGTGTCTGTGGTGGCAGCATCCATTTTGTGGAGCTGAGGCTTTCGTTAACTTTAACCGGGGTTCACAGTTACGTACATGTCGTGTCCCTCTAGAAGGGCGGAATGCTAACCTCGTCGCCAGGGTTGGTGAGAGGGCAGCACCCCGATTCGTATGACACCTTACTCGACATGTCTTGATAACGCGACACCGAAGTTACCGATATGGTACGCGTTATCATGGAACAGCCATTGGGTCTTGATCCCGCAAGCTGCAACCGGGCTCGGCTCGGGCCAGAGCTTAGTTCACACGAGCCCATGCACTCTGCCTTCAGGATTGTCAAGGCCTGCCATAGGAGTGACTGATAGGAGCTCGGGTGTCCATTGGAGGGTTAGATATAGGGCTACTATATCTATAGCAAAGGGTGATTACACGACTTTGCCCCAGCTGTCATGCAGCCAGTTGTGTCAAATTTAGGAGGCCAGCCAGGGGTGGCATAATACATGCTGCAGCCCCTGACGGCCCTGGGTACACCTACGCCCTGGGTTACAGGGTCTGATAAGGCGGCCCAGTACCAATTGGTAAATGCACCTAGGGTACATCTCGTAATTTAGAAAGAGAACAGCCAGGCTGTGGGTCTGATTGGCAGGCCCACAGCCAGAGTAAGTCGTAAACCAGTGAAACAAAAGCAAAAAATCTGGGTGATCATAGGATTGCAGACCCTACTCTCCTACATGACCCCCCCCCAAACGTCGGAACAACTAACTAACCTTGACCAGGTAAGTCTTCTTGTTCTAAGTGGAAATATCTGGAGAGCCCATCGGCATTGCCATGATCAGTACCAGGTCTATGTTCCACTGTGAAGTCCATCCCCTGTAGGGAAATGGACCACCTAAGCAGTTTGGGGTTTTCACCCTTCATCTGATTTAGCCACAAGAGGGGCTTATGGTCGGTCTGAATCTTGAAGTGAGTGCCAAACAAGTATGGCCTCAGCTTCTTCAGGGCCCAAACCACAGCAAAGGCCTCCCTCTCAATAGCTGACCAATTCTTCTCTCTAGGGGTCAGCCGTCTACTTATAAAAGCAATGGGCTGGTCTTGACCATCAAAATTCAGTTGAGAAAGAACAGCTCCCACACCCAACTCAGAAGCATCTGTTTGGACAATGAATGGTTTGGAGTAGTCCGGACTCTTGAGGATAGGCGCCGTGCACATGGCCTGCTTTAGGTCATCGAATGCTTTTTGACAGCTCGCTGTCCACTGAACCTTTTTTGGCATTTTCTTACTTGTCAGTTCATTTAATGGTGTCACGATGGACCCATAGTTCCTGACAAACTTCCGGTAGTATCCAGTCAGGCCCAAGAAAGCTCGAACCTGAGTCTGGGTGGTCGGAGGAGCCCAGTCCCTGATTGACTGTATCTTGCTCTCCAGTGGCTGAACCTGACCTCCACCGACTAGGTGGCCCAGGTATACAACCTGTGTCTGCCCTATCTGGCACTTGGTGGCCTTGATAGTGAGACCTGCTGCTTGCAGTGCCTCTAACGTCTTCCGCAGGTGGACCAGGTGATCCTCCCAGGTGGAGCTAAAGACAGCAATATCGTCAAGATATGCCGCACAGAAGTCATCCAGCCCAGTAAGGACATGATTCACCAACCGTTGGAAGGTGGCAGGTGCATTTTTCAGACCAAAGGGCATCACCACGAACTGATAATGCCCACCAGGGGTTGAAAATGCGGTTTTAGGCTTGGCGTCCTCAGCTAACCTGATTTGCCAATACCCAGCTGTCAGGTCAAACGTACTTAAGTAGTTGGCCGAAGCCAGCCTATCAATAAGTTCGTCTGCCCTTGGTATTGGGTGGGCGTCAGTCTTAGTGACTGCATTGAGACCCCTGTAGTCTACGCAGAACCTCATCTCTCTCTTACCACCCTGGGTGTGAGGTTTCGGCACTAGAACTACGGGACTAGCCCAAGGGCTGTCCGAGGGTTCAATGACTCCCAGCTCCAACATTTTCTGCACTTCACTTTTGA
This sequence comes from Lissotriton vulgaris, assembly GCF_964263255.1. Taxonomy (NCBI): domain Eukaryota; kingdom Metazoa; phylum Chordata; class Amphibia; order Caudata; family Salamandridae; genus Lissotriton; species Lissotriton vulgaris. The sequence goes on along the minus strand of NC_141685.1, from coordinate 10,578,455 downwards.
TGCAGTCTCTGACGTGATCAGGCTGCCTGTAGATTTTACTCTTTACGGGCAAGCTGTCACCAGTGTCGACCTCATGGGTGCACCAATCGGTCTGACTGGGTGTCAGAGAGAACAGAGGTCGGAACGACTGAAGAACCTGTTTACAGTCGCTCTGTTGATGTTCGGAGAGGCTGCCGCAAAAGACAACACCATCTACCGAGCCATTGTCAGGATTCTGAGAGAGCAGGTCGGGGAGAGGGTCACTCTCCTCCTCCTGTCCCTCATCTATGGCCATGAGCAAACTCATGTCCTTCCTGTCGACATATGCTTTTAGCCTGTTGACATGAAGCACCCTGTGGGGGCTCCGGGGAGTTCCCAGGTCGACCAGGTAGGTGACCTCTCCCTTTTTCTCCAGGATGGTGTGGGGCCCGGACCATTTGTCCTTGAGTGCTGCTGGGGCCACTGGCTCCAACACCCACACCTTCTGTCCGGGCTGATAAACAGTCAAGACAGCCTTTTGGTCATGCCAAGCTTTTTGGAGTTCTTGGCTGGCCTTAAGGTTTTCGGATGCCTTTTCCATGTATTCAGCCATCCGCGAGCGGAGGCCGAGCACATAGTCCACTATGTTGGCTGCAGGCTTTTTGAGAGGTCTCTCCCATCCTTCCTTCACCAAACACAGGGGTCCTCTTACAGGATGCCCGTACAAAAGTTCAAAAGGGCTGTAGCCAACCCCCTTCTGTGGGACTTCTCTGTAGGCGAACAAGAGGCAGGGGATCAGGACGTCCCATCTACGCCGAAGCTTTTCCGGTAGTCCATGAATCATCCCTTTTAGGGTCCTGTTGAATCTCTCAACAAGCCCATTGCATTGTGGGTGATAGGGTGTAGTGAACTTGTAGTTGACACCACATTCCTTCCACATAGCAGTTAAGTAGCTCGACATGAAGTTTGCACCTCTGTCGGAGACGACCTCCTTAGGGAAGCCCACTCTGGAGAATACTCCAACTAGGGCTCTTGCCACAACAGGTGCTGTAGTGGTCCTAAGGGGAATAGCTTCAGGATACCTGGTGGCATGATCCACTACCACCAGTATAAACTTGTGCCCTGATGCTGTCGGTGGTTCCATGGGACCGACGATGTCGATCCCCACCCGTTCAAAGGGCACCCCCACCACAGGCATTGGTATAAGGGGGGCCTTTGTCGTGCCACCTGACTTACCACTGGCTTGGCAAGTGACACAGGAGCGGCAAAACTCCTTGGTATCTTCGTTCATGTGAGGCCAGTGAAAGTGCGAGACAAGCCTGTCCCACGTTTTCGTCTGGCCTAAGTGACCTGCTAAGGGAATCTCGTGGGCCAAGGTAAGTAGGAAACCACGCTGAGACAAGGGGACGACCAGCCTCCTGGTCATGCCAGGCTTGGGGTCTCTTGACTCAGTGTACAGGAGTCCATCTTCCCAGTATACCTTGTGGGTACCTGTGGCGTTCCCAGCAGCCTCAGCAGCAGCCTGCTGTCTGAGGGGTTCAAGAGAAGGGCAGTCTAACTGGTCCTTCCCCAGGTCTTCCCTTGAGGGTCCCCCTGAGCCCAAGAATTCAACTTGATCAAGTTCGAACTCTCTCGGCTCAGTTTCCCTCAATTCCTGTAGGTCAGCCTCCTCTGAGACTTGATCCTCGACCTGGGGCAAGGGGGAAGGCGCAGCCTTAACCCTACTGCTCTTTTTCTTGGGAGGTGTCTGGTCCGTTGTTCCAGGATCCAGCACCTGTTCAGTGGGGCATTTCCTGACCTGTGACCTAGTCACAGCGAACACATGTGCTGGCAAACCTAACATTTCCATGTGAGTCCGGTGCTCCACTTCTGACCATTGTGACAACTCCAAATCATTGCCCAACAAACAATCCACTGGGAGGTCTGGACTAACTACAACCTTCTTTTGGCCAGTTACCCCTCCCCAGGAGAAAGCTACAATTGCCATACTGTGATTGGTAGTGACATTGCTTGCATTGGTCACCAGGAATTCTGTACCTGGCATGATCTGTCCAGGGTCCACAAAGTTAGGCGTCACCATGGTGACGCTGGCACAAGTGTCCCTATAGGCCTGAGCCATCTTTCCATTGATAAAAGGCGTTTGTCTGTATTTGCCCAACGTATTGGGGCTTACGTCAGGGGACACGTCTACGTCCCCTGTACTGACAAGGACAGCCTGAGTGAGTGTGCCAACTAAGTTGTCACGCCCCTCAGAACCCAGGGTTAACCCTACTAAACCCTTGGGAGGCGCACTACCACTGCTGACTGTACTAGGGGGCACAGGTGCCTTAGGGGCTGCAGTGGCAGGAGTCTGCCCTCCTCCTTTCTTGGTGCACTCACTAAACCAATGAGACTTACTTTTACAGTACTGGCACCATCGTTTGGATTGGCCTTCTTTCTTCTTTTGGGGAGCCTGACCCCCACCCTCTTTGGGTTGTTGGGGACCTGTCGAAGACTTCTGGTCATTTTGTTCCCCCTTAGAATCTTTACCCTTTTGGTCTGCTTTCTTCTGACCACCTTGATTCTGGCCCTGGTTCTGTTTAACTCTCGTACGAACCCATTTGTCTGCCTTCTGCCCCAATTCTTGAGGAGAGGTCAGATCCGAGTCGACAAGATGCTGATGCAACAACTGGTTCTGACAATTGTTTAAAATTTGTTCTCTCATCATCAAATTATACAATCCTTTGTAATCAGTAACCTTACTGCCCAGCAACCAGCCCTCAAAAGCCTTAGTGGCACAATCGACAAAATCAGACCAATCTTGAGACTGCGTTTTCTGGGTATCCCTGAACAGCACCCTGTACTGCTCAGTGGTTAGGCCGAACCCTTCAACGAGTGTATTCTGCAAGACTTGGTAATTGTTAGCGTCCTCTACCCTTGTGGTGAGGAGCTTGTCTCTTCCTTTACCTTCAAAGGAGAGCCACAAGATAGCTGCCCACTGACTCTGGGGAACGCCTTGCACAGTGCAGGCCCTCTCCAAAGCAGTAATCCATTTGTGGATGTCGTCCCCTTGTTTAAAGGGGGGCACTATCTTCCCAAGGTGTTTCGTATCGAAACTCTTTTCCCTATTACTAGGTACATTGCTGCCACCAGTGGGGACTGCCCCACTTAACTGTTGCTCTCTAGCAAAAGCAAGCTTTTCCTTGGCCAGGGCAAGTTCTTCCCTTTCGATCCGCAGATTAGCTGCTCTTTCCTTCGCTTCGTACACTCTCCTCTGAGGGGACGTCATCCCTCTTTGAGAAGAGTTGTGAGAGCCGTTGGTATGAAGGGATCTGCCAGAGCCTCTTGATAGAGATCTGGCTCGTCCATTCCCCATGTTAAGCTGACCTGATAGTGGCCCCAGGGGTCCCCCAGTACCGCTATCATGTTTGCTTAAGTTGGACCTGCTTAGTCTGCCGACTTCTACCTGTCCCTTATCTGCCTCGTCCCCAGAGAGATCCTCATCCTCATCCTCCTCCACATCCTCGTTCTCGGTTGCGAGATGAATGAGGTCAGGATCGTCTCGGGTTCCCTCAAGGGGAGGCATGTCTCCTTCTGGATTAGAAGAGCTACGAAGTTTCTCAGCTCTCCTGGCATCATAAGTCTCCAAGAGACCAATCAGAAAGGACGTTGTGGGGTTAGACCCCTGCTGAATCTTCCGGGAGTGACACAATCGTCTTAACTCCTTGAAGCTCAGCACAGTATATCCTGAAGGGATGACCTGTGGAGGGTCAACTGACACAAGGGGAGACTCAGGGTTTCCTCCTTGGCCCGACATACTGTTTCTAGTGTGGTGTAAGTGATGCACCTACCTACACTATGTGTTTTCCTACTTTTCCCTTGCTAAGAGTTGTAGCCAAGGTGTGCTAAGCCTTGAGGAGCTACAACAGCTGGTTCAGTAGAACTCAGAGTATTCTAAGCTTTAGTTATATGTACTAACAGTACTTGTGCGATCTTTCAACAAGATATTCTTAGGATACGTGTGGTAAAACAACAGCAAGCTCAAATCCCAACCGCTGCTCACCAATGCGAGAAGTTGGCCCGATATGCAACGTTCGCTATTCTAGCGACCGCTATGTATCGTTCCAACGACCCTTATGGTGTTTGGTTGTAAGTCAACCTATAGACCAGCTATCCTAGTAGCGTGGATACGAGCAGTCTAAGGCTAAAGACTCGAGAGGGCGCGTTAAGCCAGCTGTTTACCACACATGTACCCCTTGAACACCCAGTGAAAGGACACCACACAAGTGTTATGAAAATAAACAGTATATTTATTAAGAATCACAACAGCCCTGTACTCTTTATGAGGACAGGGTACTAAGCACAAACCAACTCTCTTCAGTAAATACTTCAAGTGCACAGTTTAAAGACAAGTGTCCGAGGACACGGAAAGGTTAAGGCAAGTCGGAAGCGAGGGACTCGGGACCCTAGAGTAAGGAGGCTATGCAGGCACCGAAATGCCGAGTTACCTAGCCACGAGGGCTGCGGCTGCAAGTCTTACAGGCGTCGGGGTCTTCGCTGACGAGCCAGGAGCCGGAAGAAAAGGAGTTGCTGGCCGGCGACCAGTGAGGAATGGTTCGTTGGGATCCAAGCCTGGATCGGAGATTGATGAAAACCTGAAAGCAGAGGGGACCAAGTTCGTACTACTAGCCAGTAGTCAGAGGGTACCAGGAAGGCACCAGTTGGCCGTCACCTCGACCAGGTGAGTGGGCGACGCTAGGCTCTGCAGTCTCACGGACCAGGAGGCGTTGTCGGCGACCACGGTGGAGGTGCGAGCTGTCCCGCGACGGATGTCGCTGTCGGCGTCTTGAGTGGACCAGGAGGGTCCGGGGTGCTTCTCAAAGAGATGGAAGCAAGGGCCAGTCTGGAGCAACCAGACCGGCAGTGTTGATTCTTGGTCGTCGTCACAGAAGGGCACAAGCCAGCGGCAAGTGACCAGACAACGTGCTGAGCAGCGAGCAGAAGGGCCCCACGCAGATCGTGGAGATGCTGGGAGACTGCACTTCGGGGCTGGAGCGGCTCAGGGTCGGGGCTTCTCGGACCCCAGAGCACTCACCAGAGAGTTACCTCGATGGTCGTGCTGGTTTTAAGAGCGTGCAGGTTCTGATGATGGCCGGTCCCTCGAGGTCTGGTCGCACCCACAGATCACAGCTGAGCTGATGACGTGGGTAGAGGTCAGAGGTGCCAGGGAAGCCGGTTCTCGTCGAGCTGGGCCGTCGGATTCCTTGAGGAAGGACTTACAGCAAACCGCAGAGTTCTTAGATGGTGCCCGCTGATGCAGGGTGACTACTCCTTAGCCACAAGGGAGAAATCTTAAGAAGAGTCTTGAAGTCCTTTCGTAGAAAGTATTCTTGATTCAAAGATGATCTAATTTGGAAGGGTCCCCGCTCCGGCCTTTATCCTAAAGAAAGGGGTGGGTACATGACTAGGTCCTGCCCTAAGGGTGGGACCAGGAAGGGGGGTCGTTACACCCCTCTCCTCTGCCGGACTTTCCCCAGGCCAGGGCTGTCGCCCCTGGAACTGGTTCTAACCGGCAGATGCGTAGTGAGCACCGGGGTGCCACTCCGCAGTCACCTTCTCGCAAAAGCCCTACCTACCCAGAATACACAAACCCTGTCTGGGACGGTGCGAACACCGCCCTCGACAGGAAACCCTTTGTCCAAGTGCTCCTCGCTGGAAGGACTCCCAGCCGCAGGAGGTCAGACTTGTGTCTGTGGTGGCAGCATCCATTTTGTGGAGCTGAGGCTTTCGTTAACTTTAACCGGGGTTCACAGTTACGTACATGTCGTGTCCCTCTAGAAGGGCGGAATGCTAACCTCGTCGCCAGGGTTGGTGAGAGGGCAGCACCCCGATTCGTATGACACCTTACTCGACATGTCTTGATAACGCGACACCGAAGTTACCGATATGGTACGCGTTATCATGGAACAGCCATTGGGTCTTGATCCCGCAAGCTGCAACCGGGCTCGGCTCGGGCCAGAGCTTAGTTCACACGAGCCCATGCACTCTGCCTTCAGGATTGTCAAGGCCTGCCATAGGAGTGACTGATAGGAGCTCGGGTGTCCATTGGAGGGTTAGATATAGGGCTACTATATCTATAGCAAAGGGTGATTACACGACTTTGCCCCAGCTGTCATGCAGCCAGTTGTGTCAAATTTAGGAGGCCAGCCAGGGGTGGCATAATACATGCTGCAGCCCCTGACGGCCCTGGGTACACCTACGCCCTGGGTTACAGGGTCTGATAAGGCGGCCCAGTACCAATTGGTAAATGCACCTAGGGTACATCTCGTAATTTAGAAAGAGAACAGCCAGGCTGTGGGTCTGATTGGCAGGCCCACAGCCAGAGTAAGTCGTAAACCAGTGAAACAAAAGCAAAAAATCTGGGTGATCATAGGATTGCAGACCCTACTCTCCTACACTCATCACTAAGGCGGAAAAATCTGGACAGACCATCAGCATTGGCGTGATCTGTACCAGGGCGGTGTTCCACCGTGAAGTCCATCCCCTGTAGAGAAATGGACCACCTCAACAGTTTTGGGTTCTCACCCCTCATCTGCATCAACCATCTGAGGGGCCTGTGGTCTGTCTGAACCCGGAAGTGAGTCCCTAACAGGTAGGGTCTTAGCTTCTTCAGCGCCCAGACCACAGCAAATGCTTCTCGCTCTATCGCACTCCACCTCGTTTCCCTGGGAAGTAACCTCCGGCTGATGAAGGCTACAGGCAAGTCTCGGCCCTCTTCATTCACCTGAGCTAGAACAGCCCCCACGCCATGCTCTGAAGCGTCCGTCTGGACAATAAATTCTTTAGAAAAGTCGGGTGCCTGGAGTATAGGTGCTGTGCACATGGCAGTTTTCAGGGTGTCAAAGGCCGTTCGACAGGCATCAGTCCAGATCACATTTCGTGGCTGCTTCCTGGAAGTCAGCGAAGTCAAGGGGTGCACAAAGTTACCGTAATCCTTGACAAACCTCCTGTAGTAACCCGTGAGACCTAAGAAGGCTCTCACCTGAGTTTGGGTTTTGGGCGGTGCCCAAGCCAGGATGGTATCAATTTTGGGTTGCAGGGGGGCAACCTTGCCGCTCCCTACTTGGTGCCTCAAGTACACCACAGAACCCTGCCCAATCTGGCACTTACTGGCTTTGATTGTGAGGCCTGCTCTGCGCAGGGCCAACAACACTTCCTGGAGGTGGTGCAAGTGTTCCTCCCAGCTGGCGCTGAACACTGCGATGTCTTCCAGGTAGGCAACACTGAAATCCTCCAGTCCAGCCAAGACCTGGTTGACCAACCTCTGGAAGGTGGCAGGGGCATTCTTCATTCCAAAGGGCATCACCCGGAACTGGTAGAGCCCATCTGGTGTGGAGAATGCTGACCTCTCCTTTGCCCCATCAGTTAAGGTGATCTGCCAGTACCCAGACGTTAGATCAAACGTGCTAAGGTACCGGGCAGCCCCCAACCGATCTATGAGCTCATCAGCTCTGGGGATGGGGTGCGCGTCAGTCTTCGTGACTGAATTGAGTCCTCGGTAATCCACAGAGAACCGAAGTTCTGGTGAAGCACCAGTTGCTGCAGCCTTCTGGACCAAGACCACTGGGCTGGCCCAAGGACTGCTAGAGGACTCAATCACCCCTAAGGCAATCATTTTGGAGACCTCCTCCTTAATGTATGCTCTGACCTTGTCAGTCACCCTGTAAGCCTTGTGCTTCACAGGAGGGCTGTCTCCGGTGTCAACATCATGGACACACCAATGAGTGACACCCGGAACCAAGGAAAACAGATTAGGGAATTGTCCCAACAGTTGGTGACAATCCTGCTTCTGCTCAAGGGTCAGTGTGTCAGAGAGGACAACACCATCCACTGACCCATCTTGTTCTTTAGCACACAGGAGGTCAGGAAGAGGCTCACTCTCCTCTTCCATTCCAGCATCTGTAGCTAGGAGCATGCCCACTTCGGACCTTTCTAAGTGGGGCTTCAATCAAACGGTTGACGTGCAGGACCCTCAAGGGGTTCCTGGGAGATTTCAAGTCCACCAAGTAGGTGACATCGCTCTTCTTCTCCACAACCTTAAACGGTCCAGTCCACCTGTCCTTGAGCGCACAAGGTTCCACAGGGGACATGACCCAAACTTCCTGACCAGGCTGAAGCTCTACCAGAGTGGCATTCCGGTCGTACTACCGCTTCATCTCCTCCTGGCTGGCCTCCAGATTTGCCTGAGCAAGATCTCTGAAGCACCGAGTCTGGTTCCTAAAGGCCAGCATGTAACTGTATACATCCTGGGGAGGTTTCCTGGGAGATTGCTCCCAGCCTTCTTTGAGCAGACTCAAAGGTCCTCTTACCGGGAGACCATACAAAAGCTCAAACGGGCTGAACCCTAGAGACTTCTGTGGCACCTCACGGTAAGCAAACAACAGGCATGGCAAGAGGACGTCCCATTTCCGCTTCATTGGTTCTTCAAGACCCATGATCATGCCTTCAAGGGTCCGGTTGAATCTTTCAACCAGCCTATTTCCTTGAGGGTGGTAAGGAGTGGTGAACTTGTAGGTTACCCCACACTCCTTCCACAGAGACTTCATGTAATTGGAAATGAAGTTGGATCCCCGGTCTGACACCACCTCTCTGGGGAACCCCATGCGGGAGAAAACACCCATCAGTGCCCGTCCCACCACGGGGCCGTCACTGTTCAGAGAGGGATGGCTTCCGGGTACTGTGTGGCATGGTCCACCAAGACCAGGATGAACCTGTTGCCCAGGGCTGTCTTGGGGTCCAGGGGCCCAACAATGTCAATCCCCACCCGGTCAAAGGGGGTACTGACCACGGGAAAAGGTTGGAGGGGAGCCTTCTGCTTCCTTCCGCTTTTCCCACTTGCCTGGCAAGTGTGACAAGTCTTACAATGGATGTCTACATCCCTTCGCATCTGAGGCCAATAAAAATGGGTGACAAGCCTGTCATAGGTCTTGTCCTGCCCCAGATGTCCAGCTAATGGAACGTCAGGAGCCAAACCCAGTAGGAAGGCTCTGAAGCGCTGGGGTACCACCAGCACATGGGCTGACCCAGGCTCAGCAGCCTTAGGCTCGCTATACAGGAGGTCGTTCTCCCAGTAAACAAAATGCGACCCTGACTGATTACCTGAGGTTTGGGCTGAGGCCTGCTGCCTCATACCCACAAGAGAAGGGCACACTTTTTGTTCGGCACAAAATTCTTCCCTGGAGGAACCACCATCCTACTGCCAATGGGTCAGCTCGGGCAGGTCTCCCAGTTCCGCAATTTGTTCCCCTGTGGGCTCCAGGGTATCCCCCTCAGGGTCTACCTCCTCTTGGACCACAGGAACTATGGGGGCCGGTTTCCCGCACCTCCTGCCTCTTCTCTTTACAGCTGGGTCCTGGGCCATATTTTCAGGCTCCGGGACCCCATCAACACCCTTACTTGCTGTCATGGATCGAGTGGTTGCACACACCCACTCTGGCACACCCAACATTTTCAAATGCGCCTCCCTCTCCACCTTAGCCCAAGGGGAGTCTTCTAAATCATTGCCCAGGAGACAATCAACAGGCATGGCGGGCCTCACAGCAACTTGAGGAGTACCTGAAACTCCCCTCCATTCAAAGGAAACTTGAGCTACCTCACACTCTTTCTGGGAGTTGTCAGCAGCTATCACGGGGTAGAATGCGTGGGGAACCACCTGCTCTCTGGACACCAAGTGACACTTGACAGCTGTCACACTCGCTCCGGTGTCTCTGAGAGCTTCCACTCTATGGTCATTAATGGTCACCCACTGCCTATATTTATTAATGTTACTAGGCAGAGGGGGTGGAGGGACCATTTCCAAGTCTCCTAGCGAGACCAGGGACATTTCTGCGGGACCCCTCCCACCCGGGACAACCATCTCCTCCCCTCCCAGGGCTACACTCGCCAACTGATGGGGGGGTGCACGCGGTGGTGCATTAGAATTCTTCATGGGACACTGGGGGTCATAATACCGGTGTCCCACCTGCCCACAAACGTAGCAGGTCATCGGGCCCCTATGAACAGGTTTACCTGTCGGGGCCCCGGGCTTCTTCTCAGGGGGAGGCTGGGAACCCTTCCCTTGGTTCCCTTGGGGGTTACTTTGGGCCCTTTCTGGGCCTCCTTCTGTTTTCTCTTGCCCCCCCCCACTCTTCTGCTGGGGACCCTGCCCACCTTTGGCTGAGTCTCCCACTGGACCCTTTTGGACCCTGGTACTGACCCAGCGGTCCGCCTCCTCAGCAATTTTTCTAGGGTTAGATATCTTGCTATCAATAAGGTGCTGGCGCAGCTCTGGAAAACAGTTATTAGACAAATGCTCCCAAGCAAACAAATCATAAAGAGCTTCATAACTTTCCACTTTGCTGCCCTTTACCCAACCATCCATGGCTCTGCAAATAAAAGACACATATTCAACCCACGTCGTACCAGGCAACTTCTTGCATTCTCTAAAAGCTTGTCTGTACTTTTCTGGGGTTAGGCCATTGTAGTAAAGAGCCACTACACAATAAAGGTTCCAAAGTCCGATTTTATTTAGTCATAAGTAAACAGGTGCTCCCAGCTTGGCGGCAGACTCTCACAATGAACATTCTAATACGCACTCCTGGAGGCAGAGTGGGCTGTACCAAGAGGGGAGAGGGGAGAGGGGGGGTAGGGGGAAGAGAGAGGTTACAACACACCTTCCCCCCTAAGGAGAACAGAAGAAGAGGAATTGCGGAGCCCCAGGCGGGGGGGGAAACGAGAGTGAGCAGTAAGAGAGGGAAAGGAGAAGTGAGAAATGAGTGGAGAGGTGGCGTGGAAGCAGGAAAGGAAGGAGGGGGGGAGAAGAAGACTGGAACAATATCAAAGGAAACATTTAACAGGAAACTGTAAAACAATCTCGTTAACCTTAGTATAGAACTGACAAGAAGTAGTCTTGAGCGTTAGGTTCCTTTGGTCCACTAGGTCCCGCAACCCTCTATAAAGAACTAACAGGGAGAGGACAGGGACAGAGGGTTCATGTGTTCCACAAGGTCCCACCCTATATACTAGCTTTTCTCGCACAGGGATGAGCAACTTGGTGTCACAATGGGTGTGGCAGAAACTTACTATCCCTAGAACCTCCTCTGCCACCACACCATACTCTTCTTAAAGTCTCATTGATGAACCTCATGACCTTGGTTAAACACAGATATGAGAACCTCATCCCTCTTTCACCTTGGGCTCCCCTTAGAGTGAGCAAGCCCATCAGTCTATTTTGCCATAAAGTTCCTCACTTCTTCTATAAGTCTTTCCATCCCCCTCTGGGAGGGATGATCCTGGAGGTGACGCTCATATCTTATTATTAAGGCAGTAAATTGGACCAGGGCACTGCCCGGCAACTCCTTCTAGCACACTATGTCTCTCTTACAATGTCATTCTTTGTGACTGGTCTAGGACACCTTTTACCCTTCCTCCCTTGGCCATTACCAGAATCCAAACCTTTATCGAATTCCTTTTCAAACAGCTCCCGATCATCAACCTGAGCTTCTTCTGCCCTAACTCCGTCCTCCTGTTTCATCACGCGTCTACCATAGGAGAACTCAGTAGTGTTTTCTGGGTCACGAAAATTATGCTTTCTCCTATAATCATACAGTGAACCCTTCTGCCCTGACTGGACCATTAATGGGAAATGTAAATGTAAATGTGTTTTGATTTATATAGCGCGCTTTAACCCAGGGGCCTCAAGGCGCTTGCTTAGGGAACCCGTCCTGGTATTCCCCTGTGAGATACCCCGGCCGGGTATCCACAAGGAGAAAGCCAGGCATTCCGCCGCGAGGGGCCGTAGTGGAGATTAAGCAAGCTATTGCCCAGAGTCGCAGAGTGTGACCCCGTGAGTCGAGTAGGCACCAGAGCGAGAATTGTCGACTCCGTGGAATTTTTGAGCCTGAGACCCACCGAGGCGGGGAATCGAACCCTGGTCCATGGCCGATCTCAGCTTCTGGGTCTGCCGCCTCTAACCACTGAGCCACGCTTCTCCATCTTTTAGTATTTTCTGCATTTCCTTATTCTCACTCTCCAACTTCCCACTGTAGGGCCTTTGCATGTTTTTTCCTTTATTCTCACTCTTTGGTTCAAACAAACTTGAGTCCACCTCTCTTTCCTGTTCACAATTGACCACATACTCCTCCCTAGTTTTAGTCTTGAACTCAGATGATGTGGTTCTTTGCCACGTCTCTTTGCGATTGAATTGGTTACTCTTACATTTTATCCTTTTCCGCTCATTTGCTGTAGCAATTATGCGTTCTCCCTTCCTTACGAATTCTTCTTCTTCTCCAACTATACCCTCTCTGCCTTTTCTCTCGTGTTTCTTACATATTTCTCTTTCATCCACCCAACATTGGTAAGATTCTAGTTTTTCTTTAAGTTTGTCCTTAGCTGTTTTTTCTCCGCGTTCTTTAATACTTGCAGCACCTTCAGAAACTACTGAAACCTTGGAAGGCGGCGTGAGTACCTTCAATGCACCACCCTTTGTTACCTGCCTGCTTTGTTTCTGTGCCTGCGCACTCATTTGTACTTTTCTTCTTCCATTAAGTGATATTCTCAATTTCTTTTGATCCTTCCACCCTAGCATGGTGGGTCCGCTTTCTGTTATATATATGGTACTCCTAGTATTATTTCCCTTGTGCATTAAATCCATGACTTTGTATCCTATTACGTTGATGTCCTCCCCTGTATACGTTATCAGGGATATGTTTGCCTCTTTGAATTCGTTTCCACATTTTTTAACTAATTCTTTATTCCATTCACTCTTGCTTACCAAGCTATAACGTGATCCTGCATCTAAGATCATATCTGTCTTCACTCCGCCTATGCAGATAGTACACACCGGGTTTATTTTACTTGGATTAACTTCCTCTTTGCTATCCATTCTTTCCTTGAACACTTCATCCCTTTGTACTTTTACCAACGAGGCTTGTGCATAATGTTCATCCAACACTCTCAAGATGTCCTCATAAATATTTCTGACTGTTCCTTTCATGAATTTTTTTTCCATTTCACTGTATTTTTCCGTCCCCCAGTTCCTAAACTGTAAAGTAATATTTCCGCCTTTTCCTTAGGTACAATGGATACTACCTCTTCCTCAAGAACTGACATGTATTTCTCAAAATATACTTTCCATTCACTCCATTCTGCAACGTTTGGCTCATCCCCCTCCATGAACGGCACTGGTGGCGGAGAATTATACTTCTGGCCCCACTCCATGTTGAACACGCTGTTAATACTAGGAATAACCGTGAAAATGTAATGTCCACCTCCCACCTAAAGATGGCAGTACGAGTGCGCCACGTTGGACTCTCTTTCGCCCCAACTGGTAAAAACACTGCGCGGATAATCCAAAAGCTAGGGTCAGATAAATGGAGGGAGAAGGAGGGAGTCTTCCTAAATCTAAGGCTCTGGTCTGGTGAGGGTGGGTCTGATTCAAAGCTAAGGAGTGGAAAGATATTTTGGTACACTCACAGCTGCACTATAATGAATTCCACAGCTAAAATGCCCCACCCTACTTCTTTACGGCATTCAATGTTTCCTGCGCTTCTTTTCACTCGGTCAATTTGCACCTTCAAGCATGCGTATGTAAAGAGTTCAACCTACTTGAATGTTCCAAATGACCCAGAAGCAGGAACGTAGTCTACTCAGACCGGCGATATGCCACTTTCAGTCACGCCGATTTTCCTCAGAGGCTAATTCTCTCCTCAAACGAACTAATGTGCCCATTGGTACCCCCTTATTATTTTTAGTACCACCACACGTCTTTTAATTTTTTATAGTCCTTATCCCTTCTATTTTTTCCTCTGATCCGGGTTTGTAACAAGCGTGCGTTTACAAGAATGGCCCACAGGGTGGCAGTGCAAAATGGTGCCTGTTCGACTTACGAGCTGCAGGAGACGGCACTAGCGCATGTCAAACTTCAAAATTTTACTCTGCTGCGTAGGAGATCAGTAAACCTAAATCACCTTCGACTTCTCCTCACGCACAATTTCTTTGGTGCGCACCTCTCGAATTCAGAGCAAAGTCACAGTACTTTCATCCAATATTTCACTCACGAGTGCTCCCACCGTTACACAGTAAATTTACTTGAATAACTATGTAATCTACTATTTCAAGGAAGTTCGTGAATAACTCACTCAGATTTCACCTTTATAAGACTTATTCTTTTCTTATCTCATGTTTTCCTCTCGTGAAAGACGAGCACAACGCGATGTCGTACCTCAACTTCTTCAGGGGTGAGTTATATAGCCAACAAGTTCTCTACTTGGGACGGATTCTGTCTGAGAATACCTCTCGGTGAAGCGCCGAACACTCCGTCACCTCAGCGCAGCTCACGGCAGGGGCCATGTGACAACCCCTTCTTCTCTGTTAATTCCCCAGCCGTTTCCTCTCACGGAATATTAGCTAGCCCTCCGTGCACACACGGCAGGGAACTGACACAGCTTGCCTTTCGCGCCTCTCCACATAACGCCTCTCACCTCATCTTAGTGCCTTCTCCCACGAAGACGAACCTCCTTTGCCTAGGGTACGGTTCTCACACAGGGTACCCCGCCACCTGCACCAGCATAGACTCCGCCTGCGGCACCCTCAGGGATGTTTACAGATGTCGCTTCCTCCTCATGGACTCTGTCTTGCTTCGTGCTGCATGGGAGTGACGCGATGCCGGGGAGAATCGCGGCAATGCTGTTACGTAGCAGTTTCTCACCTCAGGTAAGGACTTTTGCTTTTTCCAGGGCACAATATTCTTCTTTGCCACCAAAGCTCATATTAACAACTTCAAGATGCGGTGAGAACGATTAATAAGACATTTTAGTTCCTCACTCCGCTCAGCTCACCTCAATTGTTATCACTTCAAATCCTTTTCTTTTCCGAGCTCGCGGTGAGAACGATTCTAAAAATACTTTCGTTCCCCCTCCACTAATCTCTCTTCATAGGCTTCAGCTGCTCAATTCACGGACTTTCGCCTCTTTTAAAACTTCTCAACTCGGTTCTTATTCCTCTTTTCAATCTCAATCTCACAAGAACGCCCGAAGTGGGTCATCAATTCATTTCATCATATCTTCTTTTTTCTTGTCCAAGGACACAGGTTACCAGATACACCAACACCAGTCAGACCTCAACAAGGAAGGAACGTTCCTCTTCTCCACACGGCTCCAGTTCACCTTCACCGAGGCTTCACACCCGACTTCCTTTATCGTTCCGGAATCAAGAATCTCACGTCCCTCCCAAGGGAACACCTCAATGAGAACAGCCTGGATTACCGGTATGTCTGCTGTCCAGTGATCATCAAACTTTAACTGGTGAGTCCTTCTTTTCACTTCAAAACTCCGCCCAAGCATCAAATTCATCCAGGGGGGAAAAACACCAAACTGACCCTGGCTCAGCTCCTCGTCACCAGAAATGTAGTAAAGAGCCACTACACAATAAAGGTTCCAAAGTCCGATTTTATTTAGTCATAAGTAAACAGGTGCTCCCAGCTTGGCGGCAGACTCTCACAATGAACATTCTAATACGCACTCCTGGAGGCAGAGTGGGCTGTACCAAGAGGGGAGAGGGGAGAGGGGGGGGTAAGGGGAAGAGAGAGGTTACAACAGCCATACCTCAACATTAAAGCATCTTTCATATGAGCATAAGACATCCTATCCTCAACAGGCATGTCTAACAGGGTATCTCTTCCCTCATTCACAAAGCGACCCCACAACCCCGCTCCCCAATCCTTCTCAGGGACCCGGTGGGCCAACAATGCTAACTCATATGCTTTAAACCACTGACCAATATCTTCATTCCTATGATAATCTTTGATCACATCTTTGGGAAAATAAAACCTACTTTCTGCAGGCACAGATGGGATGCTGCCATCAGAGGGATTCAATTCTAACTTCTTAGCTTGGATCTCCAACTCCCTCAACTTGGTATCACGCTCCAAAGCTAACTTTTCTCTTTCAAAATCTAACCTTTTGGTCTCCAAATCAGCTTCTCTCCTACCTCTTGCATTTTCTAACTCCAACTGCCCATTTATCTTAAGCCTTGCCATTTCCATGTTGTATGCATTCTCTTTCGCCCTTCCTTCTCTTTCTTCAGGGGAAAGACTTTTGGAGGAAACACTGCTACCGGGAGAGGACACAGGCCCATTCACTGGCGCCTCCTCATCCCCTTCCACTGGCGGTACCACCACCGGATCAGTGGGATTTCTGGCCTCTAACCAGGCTTCCGATGCTTTCAGATATTCCTCCTTTCTTGAGATGCCTGGGGTAGGAACTTCAAACTTCCTGCAGAAGGATTTCAGCTCCTTCAATTTGTAGACATTTATCTTTGCTCTATCAAATTCCTCCACAACAACAGGGGTATTGCTTCCGGTATCACTCATGGTCAAAACTGGCAGTGTTCAAAAATCAAGTTTCAGAAAAGCGGAGAACCAAAAATAGAATCCTTCCAAATTAGATTGTGGCTGCGCTATGGTCTGCTTTCACTATGTAGCGCACACTAATCACTGCACATGGGTCATAAATGCAAGGTTCAAATCCCACCGCTGCCGCCAATGTTAGAACCGGCTGTCTCTAGTTGGCAGAGGTATGCACTTATGACAAATAGGGACACACCTTTTCTAGTCAGGGCAAGGGGATCACACCCTTTGATAACCCCTGCTCACCCCCTTGGTAGCTTGGCAGAGCAGACAGGCTTATCTCAGAGGCTGTGTGTTAAGCATTTATGACCACATACAGTAATAAAGTGAATACACTACAAATGGACACGACACAGTAGTATTATAAAAATAAGGATTTTTATATAAGGCTTAGCACAAGACCAAATAACGACAAAAATATACCACAGTCTTTATAAATACTCTTGGAAGGAAAAATAATAGTTCAAGTGTAGTTTCTTCTTAGCACAAAGTCTTTAGTATCAAAAGCAACTCTTCTTCTTTAAAACACAGTTCTTGGCAACAATGTAACCCACACGGGAGTTACACGACGTCGAGGCAAAGTTAATCTAAAGGTTCGGCGTCGACCGCCAGGAGCGCTACGTCGAGCCCGGAGTCACACGGACCCCTAACAACACAGTACCTTAGGAAAAGGAAGCACACGAGGATCAGCGGCGTCGAGCAATTCGGCGTCGCGTCTTCGGTGTCGATCAGGCCTCAGCAGTCGTCGATGTCGATGATGCTGTTGCAAGAGTGAGCAGTGCTCACGGCGTCAAGAGGGCACGAAGTCGATGCGATCAGCAGTGGTGCAGACACGAGGTCCCTTGGAGCTGGAGCCGAACTCACTACTCACTGGCGTTGCTGCTGGTGTCGATCAGGCCCGGCAGCCGGCGTCGAGGAAGCGGGACACTGGAGCCGTTACTCACGATGTCGAGCTGGATTCGGCGACGTCCGTCGGCGTCGAGAATGCTGGTTTCTTTCAGAGGTGCTGGATTCTCAAGTTCCAGCAAATAGCACTTTTAGTAGATGAAGTCCTTTAGCCCTGTGACTTCAACAGGAGGGTGGCACTCTCCCAGCCCTTGGAGATTTTCTTAGCAAAGTTTGAGAGTACACACACAGTTCCTCTCTCCTGGTTCCTTGGCAAAAATAAAGAAGCAATGCAGGATTCCCCCAGCAAACAGCACACTGGCAGAAGGGGTAGGCAAGTCCTTGGATCAGCAGGCTTCTTGTCCTTGGTTTCAGGGTTCCTTGTCAGAAGTGATCTAAATTCTTGGTTCAGGGGTCCTTCTCTTATACCCCTTTTTGGCTTTGATCCCTTTGTCCATGCAGGGGAATTTCCCAACATCCTGGGTCTGTTGTGGGTGTAGCCAGGCAGAGGCACCTGGCCTATTCACTGAGCAGGGCTGGGTCCTCAGACGCCCAGCAGGAGGTGGAGCCAGCATTGGCACTGGCAGGAGCAGAGCTATTGGCCTCCTGGTAGGAGGTGGGGCCAGGATCGTCCATGGCAGGCACAGAGCCATCAGTCGCCCGGCAGGAGGTGGAGCCAGCATTGTATCAGGCAGGGCAGGCTATCAGCAACTACTCTCCCCCACCCTCAACGCAAATGTCCCACTCATCCCACACTGACTCATTCAGACCTCTGGAGCCACCCAGCTCCTGTCACACACACACCAAATCAGCAGAAACCAGAAATAGTTAGACAAGAAATAGCTACTTTCTAAAAGTGCTATTTTCAAACCCAGAGTCCAAAAACCATCCACACAAACGGATGCATAATTAAACCCCGAGTTCAGGGATACCAAACTCGACATTGCACCATGTTCCCCGAGCCAGCTAGGATTATAGCATTAATAATCCTGGCAGCCCATTCTAACTAATGGAGAGCAGGTTACCTCGCAATAGTGAAAAACGAATATGGCTGTCATTCACTATTCGGACATGCCAACTTGGTCAGGCCTGTCCTACCTTATACTTACAATGCACCCTGCCCGTGGGCCTACCATAGGGGTGACTAACATGAAGTTAAGGGAAGGTTTAGGGACTGGCAAGTAGGTGTACTTGCGCAGTCAGCGTGACAGTACTAGACTACACGTGGGTCCGGCAATGGCAGACCCTCAGACATACTTTTACTAGGCCGCTCTTGTGGGTGGCACAACATGTGCTGCAGGCCCACGAGCAGTATTTGTATTTACAAGCCCTGGCACTCCTGGTGCACTAGACTAGGGACTGATAGTAAACCAAATAAGCCAAACATGGAATTCAATCAATACAGCAATTTAACATAGGGAGCATTTGCACTGTGGCACTGATAAGCAGTGGCACAGTGCCCAAAGCAATAACCAGCAGAAACATCGTAAAACAGTGGAGGCAAACAGAAAACATGGAGGAGAGACTCAAGCCAATGATGCCAGGTCTAACAGGTATCATTCAGGAAAATTATTTGTTCTGGGATCATGCAGGCTCTAAATAATGCTTCTAGACCTTGTACCTACCATTCTTTTGTACCCCAGATGGTTTTTGTTTCAATGTTATTTTTCCAAAATTCAAAAACAAATGTAGACATTTTGTCATAAAATTTCTCAGAATCAATCAGTTTAGTGTTTGTCAGCATTGTTTTCATTCCTGTCTTATTTAACAATTTAAAATAAAACGTTTCTGGATCACTGTTGTTAAACCCTGAGAAGTATGGACATTTCTCAAAAAATGTCTTTGAACTTCCTTTTGGTAGAGTTGGACAATGTTCCTATTGATTATAAGTAAAAACATTTCTAGGTTGTGCAGATTTATGCAAATAGTGATGACCATAGTGGTTGTAACAGTATAATTCTTCATAATTTGACGAACCCTGTCAATAATCATGTTCTGTAAATTTAGCTGACATTACTAAATCTGACATCATATTATTCATATTTTCAAAGTCCCAATCATCAGAAAAGGAACCTGGTATCACAAAGTCACTCAAGGAATTCTTAAACTGGTGTGGAAACTTCAAGAGCCCAACTGGGCCATAAATATCATAGTTAGTTGTGTCCCATGCTATACCACCAGGTATTGGGTTGGCTGTGATGTTCACTGATGATAGTTCTCTTTTTTCGATGTGAGAGGATTTGTGTGATTTCAGAACCAAGTTGATGTTCTGACTTGCTGTGTCCATTGTACTATATTTTCCATCAATGAATTTCCCCAAGCATAAAACTATGATGAGCCAGAGGAGGAGGAAAAGTACACCAAACACACTCCAAAATTCAATCCATGGTGAAATCAGATATGTTTCTTTTAGTTTGTGAAAAAGTTCGATCATTTTTTCTTTGAAAGGTTTTGTTGCTGGCTCGTCTCCATGTTCACTTGGATCATCGGAAAAGTCATAAAAGTTGATAAAATAGCCAGATGCAGTTATATGTTATATTTTATATAGTTGCTTATAACGCGCACTGCTAGTCGAAACTGTCCTGGCGTGAGAGAGGATCGTGGTGTCAGCTAAAGGAAACAGGGAAACTACAAGGCTTGCCTAAATAAGTGTGTTTTCAGAAGTTTTTTAAATCTTGAGAGGTTTGACGTGTGCCTAAGTACGTCGGGAAGGTTGTTCCACATCAGAGCAGCTCTAACTGTCAGAGATTGCCCCCTAGACGAACTCTCTTGAATCTGGGAATAACCAAATGTCTAAGGGTGGCTGATCGCAGCTGACGGGATGGTTGGTAAAAAACAAATCTGTCCCTTAGGTAGGAAGGGCACAGGTCATGTAAGGCTTTGAAGGCCAATACTAGGATCTTAAAGCATACTCTTTGAGCTACTGGAAGCTAATGTAGCTCCCTGAGCTGCTTGCGTATGCTGAGTCTCCATGGAATGTCAAAAAGGAGCCTCACTGCCGCGTTCTGGACCACTTGTAATTTTGCGAATTAAAAAGTCAGGCGCACCGATGTAAAGGGCGTTTGCGTAGTCCAGACACCAGACAATAAGTGCTCTGGCTAGTGTTTCTTTTGCCACTTGCGGAAGAAGGGGAAAGAACTTCCGGAGAGTGGTTAGGGTACCAAAACATGTACCCGCCAACCGCGTGATTTGTTCCCGGAAGCATAAATCAGCTCCAAACCAGATCCCTAAATTTTTTGCAACCCCACAGTCCCCATAGGGGCATGGCGATCCACTGGGCCAAATGGATTCCTTAAAAGCCACCAGAAAATGGCCGTCCAAAAGTATCTCTGACTTGTCCTCATTGCATTTGAGGCAAGCCTGGGCAAGCCAGGCAAAAACTGAATACAAGCACTGCCGGACTCCATCGGTACATAGATTGTTCTTGTCCCAAGTGAAGAGAAGTTGGGTGTCGTCGGCGTAAGCCAATATTTTCGCACCCAGGCTCTCGGCCAAACAGACAAGAGGGGTCAAATAAACATTAAAAAGCAGGGGAATTAAAGTCGACCCTTGAGGAACTCCTGTATCTACCCTGCTGTTCGATGAATGGTAGGGGGGCAGTCATACTTGTTGGAACCTGTCTGTGAGGAAAGATTTAACCCAGCTGAGGGCTGCGCCTGTGATGCCAATATCCTCCAGCCTGGAGAGAAGCTGGGCGTGGGGTACCGTGTCAAACGCGGCAGAGAGGTCCAATAAAATTAGAGCCATAATGCCGCCCCCATCCAGACATTCCCTAATGGCCTCGTTGACTTCCACGAGCGGGGTCTCAGTGCTAAAGGAGGTGCGGAAACCGGACTGGGCAGGATGTAGAGCCCCAGATGATTCCACAAACTTCTCTAGCTGCCGAAAGGCAGCCTTCTCACAGACCTTGGCTAGTGCAGGGAGCAAGGAAATGGGCCTATAATTGGAGGTAATCAGAGGATCCGCTGAAGGTTTTTTGATCAGTGGGAGAAGTTTTGCTTGTTTCCACTGAAGGGGTACCACGCCTGTTTGTAAGGACTCATTGGCCAAGTCAGTCACTATAGGCGCAATAACATCCGCCACACCACTCAAAACCCTAGCAGGGCAGGGATCAACTGGGGACCCGGACTTTAGTGCTTTTAGGATGGCCATTACGTCCATCACTTCGACTTTTTTGAAAATGGACATCACATCTTTCGCCACTATGCTATTAGATGTGGCAGGAAATCCGGAAAGTTCATAGTGATCCCGAGCCCCGTGAACAGGTGGGGGATAGACCAAATCGGAAGGCTTAAGACTCGCTTGAATTTTATGTATTATTTCTATAAAGTAAGTGGACAGTTTCTCACATCAGCCCACAGATATGGGGGCCGACAAAGTTTCTGCCACTGGGGACGTAAAACTTTTGACAATAGAGAAAATTTCTCTACTGTTGTTTTTGACCTTGCGAATCCTGGCTGCATAGTGGTCTCCTTTAGCCTCCCTAATTGCGGCATAGTAATCTTTTTGCACTGCTTGGAGTTCTGCCTTAGCTACTGGGCAGTACTCCCTCCTTCAAATCCGTTCACACTCCTTACAACTTATTTTTAAGGTTCTGTCAATTGGTGGGATTGCTTCCGGATTTCCATTGATTTTTGCATTTTCTTTTCTTATACTCGTACAGTCTGAGGCAACATCGTTGTAGATTGGTGTTTCATTACGATTTGTAGCAATTTGGGTTTCAAGGGGCACTAGTTCCATGGCTTTGTTGCATAGTCCTTTTATATTTATTGTAGGTTTATCGAATGTGATTAGTCTTTCAGTTTGAACCTCTTAGATTGTAGCAAAGTTTGGTCTTCTGCTATTTCTTGGTAGTCCACTGGGCCTACTACTTATTATCAGCCACATGATTGTGGTTTCACCAGATCGATGGAAACAATTCTGTTTTCCTTTTTACCTGCAAGGGGCGGTAGTACTACTGATCTAGTTCCGCTGACAGCCAAGACAGGTTCTGGTTTTCTGTAAGAAGGCCCAAATTCCTTCTTTACCGCGATCTTCTCTCTGACCAGATCCCCGATCTTTGGAATCCAGACAGGTCTTGCTAGGACAGGGGGTTCTTCAGTGGTTGTTGGCTTAAACTTTGTGTTACTTAGACTTTTTCTCTTTTCATTCAATTCTTGTAAAACAGACAAACGATCTTTGATGTCAAAAGGTTTTTCTTCTACCACTGAAGTCTGATGATCCAGATCCTGGATAATCATTCTAATACCAAACAACAGTTCATACGAACTGAAACCTTTTAGAACATTTCTTGGCATGTTATTAAGACTACGTTGGACACTTATTAAATGTTTGACCCGCCCATCACCCGAACCTAATACCCTCGCCGTTATAGATTGCTTTATGTCACGTTTTTTTCTTTCCACTACCGCATTTCCCTCAGGATAGAAGGGAGAAGAGTACCGCAATGCAATGCCCATGCTGGCCATGGCCTCTTTGTAAGCTCGAGAGCTAAACGCAGGACCCTGGTCAGAATGTAGCATGCCAATTGCGTATGTGCCGATAAAGACTCGCAAATCTTTTATAATAGTTCTGGCGTCAGCCGAGCGCTGGGGTCACATTTTTAGTGAATCAAGTCTAAATATTTATGGGACCGCATTTGTCCAGTCGGACGTCTGCGCATAGATAGCCTGATGCTGTCTAATAGTGGTGTCTGGGCGGCTGTCTGGTCCGGTTCACAACTGCGATCTCTGTTGCAGTCTTCACAATTCTTTGCAAAATTGTAAATATCTACGCTCATTCCCGGCCACCAGTATTGTGATTGTAATTCTATTAGAGATTTCAATATCTCTTGGTGCCTTAGACCCAGTCCCATGTGTGCGTCTTCAATCAAGAAAACTCTCCGGTTCGTGTTTGGAATTACTCTTTCCCCCACTCCCGGGATTTGAGCAAAAGGAACGGAGTTTGCATCAATTATGTATGTAATACTGAGTGGATAGTTGAGAGGTAATGCTGCGTAAACGCCTTTTAACGATACATTTACCGCCACCATGGTTTCTCCGTCTATGTGTTTTTTTGAAAGCTTTTTTGTGGCTATGGAAGCCGATTGAGTCGCTTCCGATTTGGCTCTGTTAGCCAATGAATTCCCTGCAACGTGAACGCCATCACGTTGATGACTCAGTGTATGTATTACGTGAGTCTTTTGTAGTTCTTTCTGTAAAAGAAATACTTGTTCCCAAAGCGTTTTATGCTTGATTGTGCCACCTTTTGCATCTTTGACGCCGTTTTGAACCCAGTTTTGCAAGTATTCATTGTAAGATTGAACGCAGTAATATGAATCACACACTATTTGTGTCGGTAATTCGTGATCAGTATTTTCAAGCGCCATCTTAAATGCCAGTAGTTCAGCTTGCTGAGTTGTACAATCTCCTAGAGATTGGGATTTTGTGACCATTGGTCTAAATTTTCCTTCGTGCCAATAACCTTTAACGATCACGCACGCAGCACTATAAGCATGTTTACCCCCAACTGCGGGTTGTGCTGATCCGTCTGTATATATTATACAGCCGTAATGTTCCAGAGGCAGGATTTCGGTCGGCAGAGGACATTCGTATTCATTTTGGAGAAATTCACGATTTTTTAAATTAGGATCAAATTCGTAAACTACGTCTGTTGCAGCAAGAGAATTAACCCATTGTATCCATCTCGGATGTAAAGCTTTAGCATTCGCAATGCTTGCCCTCGTTACAGCTTCTAGGGCAGGTACTGGTGTAATGATTATTAGTCGTTTACCTTGTGCAAGTGCACTTTCTTTTGCTACAGCAGTTTGAACCGCTGTCAGAATTTTTTCCGTAGAACTGAATTTCATTTCAGCTTGAGTGTACAAATGTGATTTGTAAGCTATAGGTACCGTTTCTCCCTCATTAGAGGTCAGGTACGTGAATCCGCATCTTCCTGGGATGATTTGGATTACAAGGTTGCGTATGTTTTCGCGTGTTTGCAGTTTTGTTTTAGTTAACATGTCTGTCTGTAATGATCTCAAAATTTCTGTGTGTTTTTGAGTCCAATGTATTGGTTTGTAATCTGGTTTTATTAATTCATAGAGAGGTTTAACCCTCTCTGCATAATTTAAAATGTATGTTCTACCGAAATTCAGGAAGCCTAGTATTGATTGTAAATTTTTCAGCGTTTTTGGTGCTTGGAGTACTGCGCACTTCTCTAAGAAGTTGTCTGCCAGGCTTTTGCCTTCACTTGATAATTCATAGCCTAAAAATAGGACTGTCAGATGGGCAATTCTGGACTTTTTAAAGTTGAATTTGTAACCCTCTGATGTGAACCCAAGAATTATGGTGTTCACTCTTTTTAAGTGAGTCTCCCGGTCATCGTCTGTAAGATAGATGTCATCGACATATGATAATGCCTCATCATCATATATTTGTAGTAATTCTGTTACTCTGGATGAGAATAATCCCGGGCTATTCTTGAATCCCTGTGGGAGTCTGCAAAATTGTTTTTGTGACCCCATTATTGAGAAAGCGGTCAAATACCTACTTTCAGGTGCAATATTTTTACAGAAGAATCCATTAGAGATATCTAATGTCGTTTTATATTTTTTTTGCACAATGTTGTTCATTAGCGCTGCACTGTGTGAATTTTGTACTGCAAAAGTTTTGCAACAGGAGTTTAAATGTCTGTAGTCCAAAACTAGGCGATATGAATTGTCTGGCTTGGAGACAGGAAACAAAGGATTGTTCATTTGTGAGGTGCATGTTTCAATCAACCCCTGATATTCAAGTTGATCTAAGATCTCCCTGACTTGCTTTTTAGCTTCTTGTTTAACTGGGTACTGCTTTTGTGCAGTAGGTTGATTTTTTAAACTGATTTTGTGGTTAAGTGAGTCCTTATCCCATCCTACATGATTTTTGTATAATGCAGGGGCTTGGGCCACTGCCCATTTTCTTGCTAATGTGTATTTTTTATGAATTGTGATATGATTTGAGAAGGCAGGCATAATCATTTCTTCGCCATGAGGGAACTCCCTGACAAACTCTGGTGGCCAGTCTTTTCCAGCTAACAGGATGTCATTACTGTTAGAACCGGCTGTCTCTAGTTGGCAGAGGTATGCACTTCTGACAAATAGGGACACTCCTTTTCTAGTCAGGGCAAGGGGATTACACCCTTCGATAACCCCTGCTCACCCCCTTGGTAGCTTGGCAGAGCAGACAGGCTTATCTCAGAGGCTGTGTGTTAAGCATGTATGACCACATACAGTAATAAAGTGAATACACTACAAATGGACACGACACAGTAGTATTATAAAAATAAGGATTTTTATATAAGGCTTAGCACAAGACCAAATAACGACAAAAATATACACAATCTTAATAAATACTTTTGGAAGGGGAAAAGAATAGTTCAAGTGTAGGTTCTTCTTTAGCACAAAGTCTTTTCGTATCAAAGCAACTCTTCTTCTTGGCAACCCAGTTCTTAGGAACAAGGTAACCCACACAGGAGCTACACGACGTCGAGGCAAAGTTAATCAAAAGGTTCGGCGTCGACCGCGAGGAGCGCTACGTCGAGCCCGGAATAACACGGACCCCCAACAACACAGTACCTTGGAAAATGAAGCACACGATGATCAGCGGCGTCGAGCAATCCGGCGTCGCGTCTTCGGTGTCGATCAGGCCTCAGCAGGTGTCGTTGTCTATGATGCTGTTGCAAAGAGTGAGCAGCGCTCACGGCGTCGAGAGGGCACGAAGGCGATGCGATCAGCAGCGGTGCAGAAACGAGGCCCCTTGGAGCTGGAGCCGAACTCACTACTCACTGGCGTTGCTGCTGGCGTCGATCGGGTCGGCGGCCGACGTCGAGGAAGCGGGACACTTGAGCCGTCACTCACGGTGTCGAGCTGGAATCGGCGACGTCCGTCGGTGTCGAGATTGCTGGTTCTTTCAGAGGTGCTGGATTCACAGGTTCCAGCAAATAGCACTTGTAGCAGATGAAGTCCTTTAGCCCTGTGACTTCAACAGGAGACTGGCACTCTTCCAGTCCTTGGAGATTTTCTTAGCAAGCGTGAGAGTACACACACAGTTCCTCTCTCCTGGTTCCTTGGCAAAAATAAAGAAGCACTGCAGGATTCCCCCCAGCAAACAGCACACTGGCAGAAGGGGTAGGCAAGTCCTTAGATCAGCAGGCCTCTTGTCCTTGGTTACAGGGTTCCTTGTCAGAAGTGATCTAAATTCTTGGTTCAGGGGTCCTTCTCTTATACCCCTTTTTGGCTTTGATCCCTTTGTCCATGCAGGGGAATTTCCCAACATCCTGGGTCTTTTGTGGGCGGAGCCAGGCAGAAGCACCTGGCCTATTCACTGAGCAGGGCTGGGTCCTAAGACGCCCAGCAGGAGGTGGAGCCAGCACTGTCACTAGCAGGAGCAGAGTTATCGGCCTCATGGCAGGAGGTGGGGCTAGGATCGTCCATGGCAGGCACAGAGCCATCAGCCGCTTTGCAGGAGGTTGAGCCAGCATTGTATCAGGCAGGGCAGGTTATCAGCAACTACTCTCCCCCTACCCTCAACGCAAATGTCCCACTCATCCCACACTGACTCATCCAGACCTCTGGAGCCACCCAGCTCCTGTCACAAACACGTAAGACCAGCAGAAACCAGAAATGGTTAGACAAGAAAATAGACACTTTCTAAAAGTGCTATTTTCGAACCCAGAGTCCAAAACCCATCCACACCAACGGATGCGTAATTAAACCCCGAGTTCAGGGATACCAAACTCGACATTGCACCATGTTCCCCGAGCCAGCTAGGATCATAGCATTAATAATCCCGGCGGCCCATTCTAACGAATGGAGAGCAGGCTACCTCGCAATAGTGAAGAACAAAGATGGCTGTTGTTCACTATTAGGACATGCCAACTTGGTCAGGCGTGTCCTACCTTATACTTACAATGCACCCTGCCCGTGGGCCTACCATAGGGGTGACTAACATGAAGTTAAGGGAAGGTTTGAGGGACTGGCAAGTAGGTATACTCGCGCAGCCCGCGTGACAGTACTAGACTGCACATGGGTCTCGCAATGACCGACCCGTAGACATTCTTTTACGAGGCCGCTCTTGTGGGTGGCACAACACGTGCTGCAAGCCCACGAGCGGCATTTGGATTTACAAGCCCCGGCACTCCTGGTGCTCTACACTAGGGACTGATAGTAAACCAAATAAGCCAAACATGGATACAATCGATACATCAATTTAACATAGGGAGTGTCGTAATTTGACAATGGCCGGGTTAGCGCTTAGCTTTGCTACACGTTAGTTCCCTTAACTTGGCCATATTAGAAAACGCCATTTTGTATGTTACGGCGGCCATTTTAGGGAATGAGCGGCCTCGTGGTCAGCATGCCCTTTAGTCCTTTGTCCGTGCCGCTGACCATCCGAGTTTGCCCAGCAACAGGCTATTTTTAGTAACGGTCAAGCCTGTACATGCGCAGTCCCAACTGACCAGTCACCCCTCAGGAATGTTCCGCCAAACTGACCAGTGGAGTTGTAACCCCGCCCATGAGTTGGCTGTGCTCCAAAAATGACCATATATGTACATAAAGCTCTGTAACCTCGTACCGCCTATCTTTTATTACCTGTAAAAATGTATAAAAGAAGGATTCGCACCAACGTTCGGTGTGATACTTCTTGCATTGCCGAAGGGTGCTGTAGGAATTTACCACCACCCCATGGGGTCTTAATAAACTTGTCTTTTGTACTTTTCAGTTTCCGTGCCAACAGTTCTTTGGTGTAAGTGGGTATTTCTGAGGAGCATGTAGGCCTTGGGAACCCAATACCACAAATTGGCGACCACGAAGGGACTCATCGGCGACTCGGATGCCCGAAGGAGAGGTCGTGACGAAGGATTGGAAACTCGCCATGGACGCGTACGCTGCCACCGAGTGACCCGAGTCTTGGCACCCACGGTGTTTTTTTCCTTTCCTTCTGATCTGACCTTCCAGGTGGCGCCGGTCTCCGACTGAGTTCTTGATCATCTGCGTTGCTGGATAGTGCCGTTTGGCTGATTCGATTAAAGACCTTGGCAGTTGGAATCTGGACTTTTGAGATTTGGGTAAGATTTGTGATCGGTAAGGTAGTCTACGGACGCTTACTGAAGTTCTGTGACTGTGACTATGATTTGAGTTAGCTAACAATTTTGATTTTGTGAACTTTGAACCTATATGTGTAGTGCACTTCATATAGGCAGGCATGTAGAGATGTTTCTCTACTTTCGTTTGTATTCTGAGCGGCACATTTGTGTGAAGTACTGTAAGTGCCATTTTTTATGGTATCACGCTTTCGTGGTACTTTTTGAACATGCCTGTTTTAAGCACGCTCCAAGGGATGTGCTGTCTTGGAAATGGTACCACAATTAGGTTAGCGGAATCACAGCCGGCTCCCCCAGAAGGAACTCCAAACCGTGAGATGTATGTAAAATTCGGCCTTCCCCCTATACTGTACAGTAAATTATGGCATAAATACACTAGAACTGATCCCGAGTTGCAATGGCCACTACATGGGTCGTTTGCTTTGCGAAAGGTTCAGTTTGTGGAGCAATGTTTGTTTCAGCGCAGGTCTAGACAGAATATGTTTGATTGTGTACGAATGTGTGAGAAAGCGGTGCGTGAACGTATGAAGCGCAAAGTTGCCTTGGCGGACAAAGAGCAGCGCAAGGCTGCTCGAGATAAAGCTTTACAGCTTGAGGAAAAGGAGGCACAGGAAAAGAAAGAAAGGGAGGAACGGGAACGTAATTTGCAATCGACCGGTCAATTTCCTATTCGACGACCACTTTATCCTGTCCTTACTAATGAAATTGATGATTTTTCGTTATTAGATCGATCACCGCCTCCGTACGTTCTTCCTACGGCTCCGACTGCAGATTCTGATGATGAAGGACAGGATAAGTCGGGAAAAGGGGATAAGTGCAGTGTCAGGTTATCTGCGGAGAGATCCGCTGAACTACGTAGTTGGGCCCGTAAATTGAATTTAAACCATGTAACTGTGTCTGACGTTGTTGTCGAGAGGGGTAAATGGACAGAACGAGAACTGATGTGTTTTTTGAATACTCTTGCTGACGAAGTTGTTACTAAGTTTCGTAAATATTCAGAGACTTTAGAACCTAAGGCTGTGTCGGTTCATCGTGAGAATATGGATAAAGGTATATTTGTTCTTGCAGATGTTGATACATTTTTCAAACAACTGATCCAGCTGCGGGATGAGACGTCCAGATTGCGGGAAGAAAGGAAAAAGGATACGGAGTCCGTGCCGGGGTCGACGGAGCAGCCCAAACAGTGTTCTCTCCGGGGTTCAGATATGAATTCTAAAGTGCATGTTATGCCTATGCGTGAAGCTGCACCTTTGTATGTCCCCCCTAAAGGGGACGGTACAGATGAGGATAAAACATCGAAGGATGCAATGGGGTACTTTATATATAATTGGGTGTATACGCCCTGGAATAGGGCAGATGTTATGGCGTTAAAAAATTCTTTACCTGATCTTCGTAAAAATCCAGCCGCATTCTATGAAGGGGTGGAGGGGGCCATTTCCTCTTGTGTTATGACTCTTGTTGATATAGATCTCTTTTTTGGCTTAATTCTTCCGCCTGATATGTGGAGGTCGATTCGCAAAACTAATGATGAAACGATGCTTGGGGAAACTTGGAAAGAAATAAAAAAGGCTGATTTAGATAGGGAACCTGCATGTAAACCATGTGCTTTGATTTTAGAACTCCCAGCGGCTATCTTAGCTAAACTAAAAACGCTTGTTACTTCTAAAAAGATCGATTGGACCATGCTGGCTTCGTGCAAACAAAAGTTAGATGAAACGGTATCAGATTTCTTTACACGCTTCGAAGAGGCGTTTCATGATTACAGTGGTCAATCGTTAACAGATGATACGGGTAGGCATTTGTTTGTAGATAAGTATGTGGCTAATCTCCTACCGGAGATTGCAAAACGATTAAAGGCGAGTGAAAGTTCCTGGGCCACGGCGACCCCTGCGTCTTTGTTAACCATTGCTCAGTATTATGAGCGGCAGGAATTAGAGGCTAAAGAAAGTGTTGATAAGAAAGCGAAGGAATTGAAAACGAAGGTGATGTTGGCACAGGTTCGTGGAACGCAATCTAGAGGGAATGATAGAGGTAGACGAGGAGGGAATAATGCGTCGTACGGTCGTACGGATATAGCGGAGGACCAATGTGCCTATTGTAAAGAGTTTGGGCATTGGGCTGAAGATTGTCCGGTACTTCGTGAGCAACGTAGTCAGCGTGGTCGAGGAGGTGGAAGGTCGAGGAACAGTTATTCGGGGGCGAGAGGTGGCGGAGGTGATCGTGGTAGGGTTGAAGAGAGGGGCCGTGGCCAGGATGAACGTAATACCTTTGATAGACGGAACCAGTATCAGATATCGGAGGGTGAGAATGTGGAGCATCAGGATTATGTGCATGCATAGGACTGCGTAGGATGGGGTACGGAATCAGTTGAAGTGCCAATAGATCAGAGAGGTCCATATGTAACAGCGGGCATTTTGGGTTCTACTGATCAGTTTTTAGTCGACACAGGAGCTACTCATAACGCTTTGTCCAAAAACTTGGTTCCGAGGGCTCCCCTGTCTGGCGAAACGATAACATGTATAGGGTTTGATGGCACACCCTCTCCTAGCCCATTATCAAAACCTCTTGCACTTTGTATTGATAAATTTTTCAGTTTTGGTCCATTTTTGTTGTCAACTCATACCCCAGATAACATTTTGGGCATTGATTTGCTCAAATATTTTCGAGCAACGATACGCTGCGCTCCCGAGGGAGTGCGAGTTATTTTGAACAATAATTATCCAGATTCAGACAGATTTTGTACTTTACAAGAAATCGAAGCATTAGCCTCTCTCCCACACACGTTATGGGCGACCTCAGACACGGATGTGGGACAGATGCTTATTCTGCCTATTCGAATCACTGTAAAGGAGGGAGTGCTTTTGCCACGTGTACCACAGTATAAGATTTCCAGGGAAGGTGTAATTGCCCTGACGCACATTGTTCAAGATTCGATCATTGCAGGAGTAGTGGAGGAGGTTCCTTACAATGTTTGCAACAGCCCTATCCTTCCGATTCTTAAGAAAGACACTGACGACAAGGTCTATCGATTTATTATTGATTTGAGAGAAATTAAAAAAATTGTCATTCCCCAATATCCGGTGGTGTCCGACATCACGACATTGCTCACATTGGTTCCCCCAACAGCGACGACATTTAGTGTTATTGACCTTAAAAACGCGTTCTTTTCCATCCCCATCCATCCTGATAGCAGATATTTATTTGGCTTTACGTTAAATAATAAATCGTATAGATTTTGTCGTGTTCCTCAAGGTTACACTGAGAGTCCTAGCATCTACAGCCAGGCTTCAAAAAGACAGCTTGATTCTTTTGAATTGCAATCTGGAGTAGCCCTTATACAGTATGTTGACAACCTCTTGTTAGCTGCAGACACCTATGTACAATGTGAGGAGAGTACACTTGCTTTGCTTTCCTTCTTGGCTCAGAATAACTACAAAGTTTCTAAGAAAAAGCTTCAATACTGTAGACCCAAGGTGACGTACCGCGGTCATCTTTTGTCTAAGGAGGGGCGTGCATTAACATCAGATCGAATTCAGGCGATTTTAGATACACCAGTCCCCCGCACTCAGAGAGATGTACGCGCCTTTATAGGATTAACGTCCTTTTGTAGACAGTGGATCATGGGGTTTTCGCACATTATAAAACCTTTGTTAGCGTTACTGTCCAAAACTACACCAATGCCCCTTGAATGGACAGATGAATGTCAGAATGCGTTTGAACAATTGAGGCAAGCCCTTTGCTCTGCACCCGTTCTAGGCACACCAGATTATACAAAGATTTTCACATTGTACGTGCACGAGAAAGATGGGTGCGCGTTATCAGTGTTAGTACAAGCACACGGGGATAAACAAAGGCCATGCGCGTATTTTTCAGCCATTCTTGATCCTGTAGCACGAGGGTTAACTGGGTGTTTCCGAGCAGTTGCAGCAACAGCAGTAGCTATACGGCAGAGTGAGGGAATAGTTTTATCGCACAAATTGTTGGTGTTAGTTCCCCACGCAGTAGATGCCCTGTTGAATCAAATGAAAACACAGTATCTCACGAGCGCACGTTTGACAGGATATGAGCTCACACTTCTGGCGCCACACATCACATTGAAAAGATGCGCTACCCTGAATCCTGCCACTTTATTGCCTTTTCCGGTCGAAGAGGGTCAGGAGGAAAAACATCATGATTGTGTTTTCCTGACAGAGGAACAAACAAAGGGTCGTGTCGACTTACAGGATATGCCACTTCCAGATGTGGATGGGGAACTGTGGGTTGATGGATCGTGTTTGAGGCTGCCAGATGGCACGACCTCTGCAGCATATGCGATCACGACACTTAAAACAGTGGTAGAAACAGCACGAATACCACAGAAATCGGCTCAGACAGCAGAGCTGATAGCTTTAACAAGAGCCTGCGAGCTGAGTGCTGGCCTATGTGTGAACATCTACACAGACAGCCGGTACGCTTTCGGAGTAGCGCATGACTTTGGCTTACTCTGGAAAGAGCGTGGGTTTTTGACCTCTCATGGAGTACACATTATGCACGGAGAACTGGTGCGTGATCTCCTAAACGCGTTGCTTTGTCCAAAGAAAGTAGCGATAATTAAATGCAGTGCACATAAAAAGATCACTGATAAAGTGGGTCAAGGCAATGCTTTTGCAGATAGCATAGCAAGACAAACAGCTATGTCTCGAGCTGACTCCCCCATGTATGTAACAAAATCACAGGCTGAGCGATGGCATGATGCTAGAGCGGAGATACTAGACATCCAAAAATCAGCGACTGAAGCAGAACTTGTAGCATGGGCAACAGAAGGGGTACTGGATGATGAGGGTTGTTAGAGAAGCAAGGACATGGAGAGATGGAAATTGCCTGCAGCTTACTTGCAGGCGATGGTCCAGATGACACACGGATTAGCGCATGTGGGAGCTCTTGCAATCACTCGATTGTTAACACGAGTTTGGGAGCATCCCGAGATTGCCAATACTGCTAAGAGAGTAGTGCAGACCTGCTTGATATGTCTACAGCACAATCCTGCAAAAGGGACTCATACTCCGAAAGGAGGGTTCGTTCCACCTTCTGCACCATTCGAGGTACTTCAAATGGATTACATCCAGCTTGAGTGCTGCAATAACCTTAAGTATGTCTTAGTGGTGGTGTGTGCTTTTAGCAAATGGGTTGAGGCCTTCCCCACGAAAGATAATACAGCTTTGACAACAGCTAAGGTGTTGCTCAAGGAGTACTTCCCTCAATTTGGAGTTTGCAAATTTTTGTGGAGCGATAATGGGCCTCATTTTGTTGGGAAAATAGTGGAATATGTGCTAAAGCGACTAGGGATTCAGCAGAAGTTTCATGCTGTGTTTCATCCTCAGTCAGCAGGTCTTGTTAAGCGGTACAATGCCATGTTGAAATTGAAATTGGCTAAGATTGTGGCGTCCACGTCATTGAAGTGGCCGGATGCCTTACCGCTAGCATTGCTCTCTCTTAGATCAGTGCCCCACTCTCGAACTGGCCTCACACCGTATGAAGTGGTGTTTGGAAGGCCTATGAATATATGCTGAGATTGTTACATGATGTGCCTTGTATAATGATGAACGATTATTTGGCACGATTAACAAATGATTTGCTTTCCATTCATTAACAGGTTCGAGAAGCGCTCCCTGACAACTCTATTGGAGAGGCACATAGTCTCCGTCCTGGAGACTATGTGATGATCAAGTTGTTTGAGAGGACAAACAGCTTGGAACCGAGGTGGCGTGGCCCCGAGCAAGTCCTCCTGGCAACTCGAACGGCTGTACGAGTGACCAACAGAAAGCGGTGGGTGCATTCAACTCACTGCCGCCGCGTCTCTCCGGACCTGGTGAATCCTACTGTGCTGTCCGACTACAAAGACATCTTGGACAACGAAAAGAGCCCAGCTGTGACGTCGGCCGAATCTGAGGGAGCCTTCCCGGACCACACTGTTTCTGGACAACAGCGCTACGATTTGCGGCCAAGATAGGAGGAACATTTTCTTTTTGTGCGAGACTGGTTGGTTACCGCTCTGGGGTTTGTGAAACGGAAGCCGGGAATCTCAAGGGGGGGGGATCAGTTCTGCCAAGAG
Source organism: Lissotriton vulgaris (assembly GCF_964263255.1). NCBI lineage: Eukaryota > Metazoa > Chordata > Amphibia > Caudata > Salamandridae > Lissotriton > Lissotriton vulgaris. The sequence continues at coordinate 10,543,977 of NC_141685.1, read as the reverse complement.
TAGCGACACCCGTCTTGACCCCGGAGAAGAAAACAACGGCTACCTCGGAGCTCAGCACCATTGTTTTTAATTTTTTGTAGTTGAACATTTAAGACATTGTGAAGTCTTGAACTATGGCGTCTTCTGCATCACGAGACAAGAGAATTCTTGGTGCTATTTTGTTCGTACTGACAGCCGTGGTGATAGCAGTAATAGCCTGGGTAGTAGAACTTGTGGTGCCTGTACGAGAACATTTGCTGCCGACTACCCCGGCTCCATCTGAACATTTTCACTTCACCTTGCCCTACCATGAAGAATGGCACCGACAGACTTACCTGAACAATAGCTTCATTCAGATTTTGCATCATACTCATAATATGACGAACACTTCTAATTGCTGGGTGTGTGGGATGTTGCCTGGGCATCAGAAGAAAGGGGGCACCCCGCTCATCCCACTCCCATTTTCCCATAATGGTTCCTGTAACGCCTGGTATACTCTCCTATTCACTTTACGATGGCCAACGAAAGGGGGGGTGCTTTTCCGTCTGAATAAAATATGCTACCATGACAGGGATGGTTATCCACGAGCTGAGGGTACACGATTTGAATGGGAAGAGTATCGCCCCGATAATATGTCTACACCCCGAATTTACAGCAATCAAAGGAATATTAATATGTCTAGCTCACATGTTATAAATGTTATAAATACTAAGGCTGATCTGTGCATACGTAATAAAGGTACAATCCCGGTTGGAAAAAGTGAATATAACACCACACTTACATTTGACAGTCCGAATGGCATCTTGTTTGTGGCATCCCGTAATACCTACTTTATTTGCGGTACTAAAGGTTATCATCAGCTCCCTTTAGGGTGGTTAGGCACATGCTATGTATCTTTTGTATTGCCTCCTGTATTCATTGCCCCACCAATGTATCACAATGACTACGTGCTTTATCACGATTTTGTGCTAAATCGAGTTAAACGAGCTGTGGTTCTGGATGGCATTGACCAGACCGATACTGCCTTACAACAATATGTAGAGTTTAATTTGGGACTGTTTTCCTTTCTGGGGGCTGCCTTGAACAGTCGGAAAATACGACGACTGACTCGTGTTGTCGAGGCCGTAGCCAATGACACTGCTATTGCATTGGGGAACATAACGGAAGAACTCCAGATTTCTAGAATTGTTACGCTCCAGAATCGCATGGTTCTAGATGTGGTTCTAGCTGACCAAGGGGGGGCATGTAGAATCATCGGAAGTAGCTGCTGCGTGTACGTGCCTGATATTTCGCCTTCTGTTTATGATGCAATCTCAAAGCTCCACAAAATCGCTGCTGAAATACACCCGGACAATGGTACTTGGACTCTTTCGGGGTGGTTCTGGTCGATGCTTACCACTTGGGGTTGGAAACTGCTGACGATTTTATGTATCATTGTTGGGATACTGTTCTTTGTATGTTTATGTATACAATGTGGCCCTGCCTTATGTTCTATGTGCTTATCAGCTTGCATTCCATCCAGACGAGCTCTTGCTAAAAATGAAATGATGCTTCATAAAGAAATTGCTCAAATAATGTTAATTGATATCGAAGATGAGTATCCTGACTACGTCCATTATGAGGTAGCTTCAGCTAAACGCTAAAAGGGTCGTCTGTCGTATTTTGACAATGGCCGGGTTAGCGCTTAGCTTTGCTACACGTTATTTCCCTTAACTTGGCCTTATTAGAAAACGCCATTTTGTATGTTACGGCGGCCATTTTAGGGAATGAGCGGCCTCGTGGTCAGCATGCCCTTTAGTCCTTTGTCCGTGCCGCTGACCATCCGAGTTTGCCCAGCAACAGGCTATTTTTAGTAACGGTCAAGCCTGTACATGCGCAGTCCCAACTGACCAGTCACCCCTCAGGAATGTTCCGCCAAACTGACCAGTGGAGTTGTAACCCCTCCCATGAGTTGGCTGTGCTCCAAAAATGACCATATATGTACATAAAGCTCTGTAACCTCGTACCGCCTATCTTTTATTACCTGTAAAAATGTATAAAAGAAGGATTCGCACCAACGTTCGGTGTGATACTTCTTGCATTGCCGAAGGGTGCTGTAGGAATGTACCACCACCCCATGGGGTCTTAATAAACTTGTCTTTTGTACTTTTCAGTTTCCGTGCCAACAGTTCTTTGGTGTAAGTGGGTATTTCTGCGGAGCATGTAGGCCTTGGGAACCCAATACCACAGGAGCACTTGCGCTGTGGCACTGATCAGCAGTGGCACGGCGCCCAAAGCATTATCCAGCAAAACATCGTAAAACATTGGAGGCAAACAGAAAAAATGGAGGAGAGACTCAAGCCAATGATGTCAGGTCTAACAATAACCTTTAGAAAGATTCTCCCAAAAGAGACCTTTTATTTTCCTAGTTTTATCTCCCTCTATACGCAACGTTATTTCATATAGTTTATGGGGCACACTAACTCGTGTGTCTGCAGTTTCCAACTGAATGTATTCATTCGTGTCCACTGTCTCCAGAAGATTCATCAGGATCTTGCGAGCTATGGTCACTTCTGCTGCGCTGTCTAGCATTGTCTGGGCCCACTCTCCTTTTTTCAGTTGTGTCCTCAGAATCCTCTGCATGTTTTATTTTTATACTTGCTACCTTCTTTCTGGGAAATTGTGATTTTTTACTTTGATGAGCAGGTTCTTTGTCTTTGGACTTGACGTGCTCTTCCTTGTGTTCTGACCGTCCTCTTCTTTTCGATTTCTGGCAGGAAGATCGAGAAGGATTGAGTGAGAAGGATCGAGAGGGACGTGTTTCAATGTCTTGATATCTGTCAGGTTTTCTTATTTTATCCATATCTCTAAGATGATGTCTTTTTTCAGAGGGTTCCTTTTGGGGAGACTTGTCTCTTCCAACCGGTGATTTATTCCTTCGTTGGGGAGACCTTCCTCTGGACTGAAAGTGTTTTTCTCTGGGAGTGGATTGTTTATTACCATCCCAGCTCTTTTTTGGAGTATTTAAATTATTTTTAACATAGGTTTTTTCAGGATTTTCAGTTAGTTGGGGTTTTATTGGTTTCCCACCCAAACTATCTCTTCCTAATTCTTCATATGAATTTTCTATGATTTTAGCAAGCTCAAAAGGTTGGTCTGTTATATCTGTCTCCTTCAACTTCTGACGATTGCCACACATGCTGCTTCTCCTCTTATATTGGCTAATAATATAGCCGAGACCTGTTTAAAGTCTTTTAGCAATTTTATAACCAGTGTTAAATCTGGTTCTGGACCGTATTCATTCTGAATTTGTCTTAATACATCTTGTATGACTGCCATAGACGGAACACCATGTGTTTTTGTGTAGATGGAAGCAAAGACTGTGCCCCAAGTGTCACAGTCCTCCACATGTGGTGCGAACCCCATTTTGAGGCAGATAGTCAGAACTCTGTGTTTTTCATGAGGTGTAGTATTAGGAAATACTGCCTCTATTTGAGTTATGTTTTGAGCTAACCAAAAAGGGATTTGTTCCCGTTTTATGGGTGTTTCACCAAGACATGATTGTATGTTCTGTGGTGTAATTTTGTTTGTATTCCCCTGATGAGGGTCAGTTGTGGGATGTTAATTGCTGTTTGGACTGTTGCAGTTCGCATTACATATTGGACCAATTGTCTATGTACTTTAATTAATAGTTTTAGCTGAGCTAAAAGTTCCCGGTTCAACATTTTATCAATGTCTGGGTGTGGTGTGTAGCTGGTTAGAACTGGCCGCGTGGCTCCTGGTCTACCTAGTAGACCGTGCCTGGTGATGTGATTTTGATGTTTTAGGGCGCCATTAAACCAGAGCAGGTGCTCTTGGTAAGTTAGCGGGATTTCAACGTCATCGAAAGACGTGTATATATCCGGAGGTTCTACTATTTTGTAATAGTGGAAATCTTTTGTCACAGCATGTGCTGCTGGAAAATGTATCCATGAATAGAATACCTCTGTCTGCCGAAACTCATGTGCCTCTATCACGAATATGACCGTACCACCTCTTGGTGATAGTCCATTTTCTATAAGTTTAAGAGTTATAGTTTTTCTTATATTGACCGTAATGATTATAGCATTCGGGTCATTTTGCTGGAGACTTGTGTCTTCCGTTAAGAGTTGAGCTGCTAATGCTTCTCTATCTCTTTCTTCTTCACTATCTGTCATTTTACTGAAAGAAAGTTTTTTGTTGCAGATCAAGTTACAAGGAAACAAAGATTAGGTGCACAATATTTTGGAACACTGTATCCTTCAACGTTGACTAAACCAAAAACTAATACATAGGATTCTTATCCTACTAAGTTCCGGCGGATATTAACCTTTCACCCACTCCATACGTCTATTGGATTTTTTACGGGAAAAAGGGGTCTGTGTGAAAAGCACGACTGAGTTACTCTAGTGACTTGCGTTAGATTATCGCCTTACCAAACGTAGGGCGCCATTTAGTGTAGTTCCTATTTTCCCAATAGGCTCTGTGCATTGGAATAACATAAACAGCAGTGTAGACATAGGACTGAGGTCATCTAGGTCTCTACTGACTATGTTAGACTTCATTTAGGTTTTTGCCAGCTAGCTCAGAGGTCACTAGAAAGTTTATCGAATGAACAGGAAGGAGTGAACTTCCCTGATTAGACAAGAAGGGATTCAGTTTCTGACAACCGCATAAATATGATAACTTTGCTCCCTCAGAATAAAGAGTGTATCTCTAGAGTCGTGTGGAAACAATAGACAGCTATTTCACTCAGTCAATCGTGCATGCTTAGTTCCACCAGAGAGCAGAGAAATAGAGAGATGGGCGTTTTCAATAAAAGGTGTTATTTATTGAGCAGTCTTCTTTCTCATGCAAGAGAAATGAATTGCCACAATTTCAATACTTATCATAAAGTAAAGTGCGCGCAGTAAAAGTAGTATTATGAAATAATACTGTAAAAGCATTGATATGGTTTCTTAGCCATATGATACTTTAAAATGGATAAAATATATACATACATAAAAACATTGACTAAAACTCAACTGGTGCTTCTAAGATACGCCTACCCTAGTGTACCTGACCTAAGCCTAATACATGGGAAGGAGTAAGGAAGTTGCAGTTTTTAAGTTGGGTGAGGTTTTTGCCAAGTATAGGAATCAAGAATTCTCTCTAAGGTTTTTGATCAGCTCCGTACCTTGATTCTAGCATGAAGGAGGTCTTGTATCTCGCTTCTCAGGACTCGATCTCCCAGCAACCCATGAGGGTGACTTGGGAACACCGGAGCTGGATTTCTCAGCGTGAGAAAAGGCAGCTTCTCCAGCGTGTCAAAAAGGGAGGGGCGGTTTCCTTCGGCTCTCGCATCAGCTGGGCTCCGGATAAGTAGATAACCGCTCTGCTCCACACCACCACGTGTTTGCTTAAGGCAACGTTGGTATATTTATACCTGAAAGGTGCCGGGTTTAACGTAAGGTTGGTGTTACATTTTCACTATATTGCATTTCATCACTGTGTCTTTAAATACTCCTTGTTATGTTTTGGTTGACTACTGTTCCATTAGAACTCCTGTGCTCTGCAAGCCATCAGAGTCAGTTATTGTTAGACTGCTCTGCGCTGGCTGGCTGTCATCACCTGTTGCTGTGCTGCTTGTAAATAAACCTACATCTTCAACCCTTCTCCTTGCTGGATTTATTACATATTTTTGGCGACGAGGTGAACCCTTCATCAAGCAGCACAGGTGTAGAACTGAATTTTCTATTTTTTTCGACATTTTAGGTGAGTGGATTTCCAATTTAATCCAGGCCTTTATTTGGACCAGAGAAACGTTTTGCCTACCTTAACCTTCGTTTATTGCCGAAAATCGCAGAGAAATTGTTCGAACCAACGGTGTTTGAGGCTATTTTCTACATTTTTAAGGATATTTCAAGTCTTCATACTTTGGTGGTTTTTCAGTTTCCTGCACCCGCCGTACCTGAAGACTCGCGGACCTTCATTCTGAGCATTCGGATTCACCCGCTGTCCTGTGAGTGCTCTTCCTACGAACGTCCGAGAGCTGCGCATTCCTTGTGCCCGTACCAAGAAAGGAAACGCGTCATCACGCCCATCACGTCAATGCGCATTGCATCACTGCGTACCCGGCGGCCATTTTGATTACACTAGTTTCCATGGTAACGAAAATAATCGCGTGTGCCGGTTATTTGAAGCGCCACTTCTGCTGAACATTTCTTTCTTCACTGCATATTTAAGAAATTAGTTTTAAAGCGTGTTTTTAGCCAGTATTATCCACATTTACAGCGGAAATATGAAGTAAGTTTGGTGCAGTTTTTAAAGTTTCTCCTTACTTTGGAATGGAACTTTCTATGTTCAGTTTGAAAGGTCAACAGTTACCACAGCAAGTTTAATATCCTCTGGATCCTCTGTTTTTCTTCCTCTGGGCCACTGATTTTTATTCAGTTTCATTAACACTTTATTGAACTGGGCCATTTACTCATTATTTATTACTGACAACACCATTGAAATCAACCTCCTATTTTTATCTTTATTCATCCATCTCCTTTATAAACATGCAGTTTGATCCACCAGAAAAATTCTTACAAAATAAAGGTGATCCTCCCATTCCTTGGACACGGTGGAAGGAAGAATTTTTCAATTACATGAAAGCCATCGATGGTGAACGTATGGGGTCCGAAAGGAAAAAAAGTATTTTGCTCCACTGCTTAGGTTCTGAAGAACAAATGGTATTCAGAGCTCTGCTACCCATCACACCAGCAGAGGGGGAGGGTGATGGTTCAAATGTGTATAAGGAAGCATTACTCAGAATTGAAAAAAGATTTAAACCAGTGTCAAATATTGCCTTAAACAGATATAAGTTTTATACTCGTGCACAACATGATTTGGAATCTTTTGATGATTTCATCACTGCACTAAGGTCATTATCTATTCATTGTAATTTTGGTAACATGTGCGATGAGACCAGATTATTGTTCATGTTAAAAATAAGAAAACCCAAGAACGTTTGTGGGAGTTGGGGGATCCAAAATTGTCAGAAGCAATTTCTATAGCTAAATCTTTAGAACAATCAGAAAATGGATGTTAACTGTCAAAAACATTCAGAACAAAAATCTGAAACTATTGATGAAGTTTGTTTGGTCAAACAGACAGATGGTCAAACTTCAGAAAATTTCCGTGTTCCACCAAATGTTTCCAAAGCTAACACTTCAAGTCAGTTTAAAAGATTTGACAAAAATGTTACTTGTTACAAATGTGGAGCCAAGGGTCATTTTGCTTCACATGCTGGGTGTCCTGCCATCAACAAAGAATGCAGAAAATGTGGCAGACTAGGTCATTTTTCTACTGTGTGTAGAGATGGGAGAAAATTTGTTCAAAATCCTAGGAACAAGGTAGCTTATGCTTCTGAGGATAGTGTAAAAACGTGCAATTGCTCTTGTGCGTCTGCTTCGTGTTCTTCTGACGATAATAAAGGCTTTGTCGTGTATCTTTCTGAGGATATTAGCTGTGTCAATGCATGTTTGGAGGAGTGTTCCATTAAAAAGCCCGTTTGTGAGATGTTTGTTTTGGGTTCAAAGATTGAGCTTATGGCGGATTCAGGTTCCCCGTGGACAATAGATACTAAGGACTATTTTGAGTAACGTTTAGGTTCAGTGCTGGATTTGATCAACATTATGTCACCGGATGTCTCTCCTTTGAGTTTTAATGGTACTAGGATTGACATGTTAGGATTTTTTCCAGTTGATCTTACTTTTAGATCTAGGTGTGTCAAAGTAAAATTATATGTAGCAGTAAAAGGTGTTAATGTTGTAGGTTGGAAAGACCAGTGGAAATTTGGAATAATTCTCAATCCTCGTTCTAGAGACCCTATTTCTTTGCATCCCACGTTTGAAGGTGACAATGTCTCTTTGATAGTGTCTCAAAGAAAGGCTGACATGGTTAAAACAGAGTTTGAGGATGTTTTTTCTGACAGATTGGGTATGATACAAAGTTTTTCACATCAGATAAAACTCAAATTGGGCGTTATTCCAGTCAAACAGAGGCTAAGGGGAGTGCCAATAAATGTCAGAGAAGAACTTAAGAAAAATTTAGATGACTTGGTTTCAGAAGGTATCATTGAACCCATTGAGTCTGCAGAATGGGTTTCTCCCATTGTTTTGGTGAGGAAACCTGACAAAAGTTTGAGGATGTGTGTCAATCTAAGAGCCCTTAACACAGCCATTATTGTGGATTGTCACCACCTTCCCAACATAAATGAGGTTGTATCCATGTTGAAGGGAGCAAAAGTTTTTTCCACCCTCGATTTGAGGTCTGCATATCATCAAATTCCTTTGACTGAAGATTCTAAGTGTCTTACCGCATTTATTACTCCTCAGGGTCTGTATCAATACACTAGGATGCCGTTTGGCTTGGCATCTGCTGCCTCTGTCTTTCAAAGGGTCATGTTTAATATTTTCAGGGACGTTAATAACTTTGTCAAGTGTTTCCAGGACAACATCCTTATTTATTCTGCCAACACTGAAGAACATGTTTCGCATTTGCGTTGTTTGTGTGAGAAATTGAGGAAAAGTGGTCTAACTCTTAAGTCTAATAAGTGTAAACTGTTTCAGGATTCTGTAGAATATCTGGGTCACACATTATCTGGTGATGGTGTTGTACCCAAGAAATCAAATGTTGAGGGTATTAGCAATGCTCCTCCTCCATCCAATAAGGAACAGCTACTTTCCTTCACAGGCATGTGCGAGTATTATAGCAAATTTGTAAATAATTTAGCAACAAAAATGGAGCCGCTTAGGAAACTACTCAGACAAAGTAATGTGTTTATATGGGGTACTGAACAGCAGAATGCTTTTGAAAATATAAAATTGGAAATTTTGAATGCTCCAACACTTAAACCTTTTTGTTTAAACAAGACTTGTATTATCACTGTTGATGCAAGCATGTACGGAATTGGTTCTGTTTTATCTCAGAGATCTGGAAAAGAGGAATGGAATGTTTGTTTTGCATCACATACTTTGAATGATGTCAAGTCAAGTCAAGTCAAAGAATTTATATAGCGCACTACATACCCAGAGGGTCTCAAGGCGCTTGGGAAGGGGAGGAGGATTACTTGTCAAATATCCATGTTTTAAGTTGCTTTCTGAATGCTAGGTGGTTCTGGGTAAGGCGAAGGTAAGTGGGGAGTGAGTTCCATGTTCTAGCAGCCAGGTATGAGAAGGATCTGCCTCCCATGGTGGTCTTGTTGATGCGAGGTACAGTGGCGAGGGCTTGGCTGGAAGAACGTAGTTGGCGGGAGGGGGTGTAGAAGGACAGTCGTGAGTTAAGGCATTCTGGTCCGATGTCGTAGAGTGATTTGTGTGCGTGGGTTAACAGTCGGAAAGTGATTCTCTTATTGACGGGTAGCCAGTGGAGGTCTTTCAGGTGACCAGAGATGTGTTCGTTGCGTGGGATGTCTAATATGATCCTGGCTGAGGCGTTTTGGATTCGTTGGAGTTTCTTCTGGAGTTTAGCGGTGGTACCTGCGTAGAGGGTGTTTCCGTAGTCCAGTCGGCTCGTGACCAGAGCATGGGTGACAGTTTTCCTGGTTTCGGTGGGGATCCAGCGAAATGTTTTTTTGAGCATGCGAAGAATGTTGAAGCAGGATGAGGATACGGCGCTGACTTGTCTGTTCATTGAGAGTGAAGAATCCAGGATGACACCTAGGTTCCGTGCGTGGTCTGTCGGGATGGGAGCTTTTCCAAGGGCTTCCGGCCACCAAGAGTCGTCCCATGCGGAGGGGGATGTACCTAAGATGAGGACTTCTGTTTTATCTGAGTTCAGTTTCAGGCGGCTGTGTTTCATCCATTCGGCAACTTCTTTCATTCCTTCGTGTAGGTTAGTTTTGGCGGTGCTGGGGTCATTGGTGAGAGAAAGGATTAGTTGGGTGTCATCCGCGTAAGAGATGATGTTGAGGTTGTGTTGGCGGGCGATGGCCGCGAGGGGGCTCATGTATACGTTGAAGAGGGTGGGGCTGAGTGAGGATCCTTGTGGTACGCCACAGATGACTTCAGTGGCCTCGGACTTGAATGGTGGAAGGCGGACTCTCTGGGTTCTTCCGGTGAGGAACGAGGTGATCCATTCAAGTGCTTTTCCTTGTATTCCGATGTTACTGAGGCGTTGTAAAAGGGTGCTGTGGCAGACTGTGTCGAATGCTGCAGAGAGGTCGAGGAGGATGAGGGCGACTGTGTCTCCATTGTCCAGTAGAGTTCGAATGTCGTCTGTTGCTGCGATGAGGGCGGTCTCAGTGCTGTGTTTTGCTCGGAAGCCAGACTGTGAGGAGTCGAGGGATTTGTTGGCTTCGAGGAAAGTGGCGAGCTGGTTGTTGACAGCTTTCTCGATTACTTTGGCCGGGAATGGAAGGAGCGAAATGGGGTGGTAATTTTTGAGTTCGGTGGGGTCCGCTGTGGGTTTTTTCAGAAGATATGCTGTCATTGAAAAAGAATTTTTAGCGTGCGTTTGGGCAATTGAACATTTCAGGAACTATGTGTGGGGTAGTAAATTCATTTTGAAAACGGATCACAAACCCCTTGTGAATATCCTTTCTCCAGGTGGCGGTTGGAACTCAACTGCACGTATTGCCAGATTGACCTCTAGGTTACAAGAGTACTGTTTTACACCAGAATATGTCCCTGGAAAAAAGAATGTAATTGCTGATTTTATGTCTCGCCTCCCTTGTCAAATGTCCTCAAACGATATTCTTGATGATAGTGATGTTGTCACATCTTTGTAAGATGTGTTGTTGGGTACGTTTGAGGATATTTCTGAGGAATCTTGGTTTCTCGCAGACAAACAAGATCTTTCATTACAGACCATCAAGAAATATATTTTAGAAGGTTGGCCTGACAAGAAAAATGTATCTGAGGATTTCATGCCCATGTTTAAAGTGTATGATGAGTTAGAGTTAGAGAACAATTTTGTCTTCAAATCTGGAAAATGTGTCCCTCCTTTTCTAATGCAAGGTGTTATTTTAGATTTAGCTCACAAAATGCATCCAGGTATGTCTGCAATGAAGCGTTTGATAAGGAACTATTTTTGGTGGCCAGGCTTGGATCGCATGGTTGATCGGAAGGTCAGAGAGTGTTCAGTTTGTATGGGGAGTGAAAAATGTTAAAAGTTAATGTTCCTCCGTTGAAAACTACACCTTGGCCTACTGATCCTTGGAAAAAAATAGCTTTTGACATTTCTGGTCCCTTTATGTGTTTACCTTCTGATTCACGTTATGCCTTGGTTCTAATTGATTACCACTCTAAATGGCCTGAGGTCAAATTTGTTTCTACAGCCTCTACATCAAATGTGATTGAGTTTTTTAAGGAAGGGTTTTCTAGAGAAGGTTGCCCCTCAGCCCTTGTCTCTGATAATGGGGTCCAGTTAACTTCTTTAGAAATGGGAGTTTTTCTTAAGCGACAGAATATTATTCATCATACTGTTTCTGTTTACGAACCCCATGAAAATGGTTTAGTTGAGCGTTTTAATAGGGTTTTAAAGGGCTTCATTTCTGATGTCTTTAAGTCCGGATCGGATTGGAAAAATGTTTTGAGAGAAAAACTCTGGTTGTATCGCATAACCCCACACTCTACCACTGAGGTTAGTCCTTTCTGTCTTCTTAAAGGACGCGATCCTGCCCCTAATATCTGTCCTTGGTGGATTAAAGAGAAATGTGCTGGTAAGCCCTTTTCTGAACTACTCATTGATGATGTTGCTCATAAGATTGCTGATAAACAGGCTAAATCTAAAGAGTTGTATGACAGTAAGTGGAACGCTAAGACTCCTAATTTATCTGTCGGTGACTGGATTAGAATTAGGAAACCAGGTTTCCTTACCAATGTTCAGCTAAATTTGGTAAGCCCATGAAAATTGTTCAGCTTTTTTCTAACATTGTGATTACACAAGATGGCAAATTATGTCCTGTTCTTCACAATGACTCTGTTCACAATGATTCTGTTTCTCCTCCACCACACAAGTGCTTTGATTCTATTGCTTCTAGAGTTAAGTTTTCTTCTCGTCCTATATCTCTTCTGATTTTGTTTCTTAACTCCTGTTTTACTTTTCCTTAGTTCTTTCTTTTGTTTCCTTCCTTCATTCTTTTCTTCTTTTCTTTTTCCTATTGAGGGAGATGTGTTACATTTTCACTATATTGCATTTCATCACTGTGTCTTTAAATACTCCTTGTTATGTTTTGGTTGACTACTGTTCCATTAGAACTCCTGTGCTCTGCAAGCCATCAGAGTCAGTTATTGTTAGACTGCTCTGCGCCGGCTGGCTGTCATCACCTGTTGCTGTGCTGCTTGTAAATAAACCTACATCTTCAACCCTTCTCCTTGCTGGATTTATTACAGTTGGACATAAGACGTCACTAAGAACTAACAGTTCTTTCTGGACTCCAGGAGTTCTTTTGCAAATCAAAACAAAAGCAGGAGGGGGATTCCCGGGCTGCTGAAGGCTTGGTTCGTTTAAAGAACGCGTTGTGCTTTCTAGGAGTCGATGGGAGTAGCATTGCCGTTCTTTGGACTGCATGGGCTATTACTAAATATGGATATGATTCTTATGCCGGGTAGTGGACCTCTCGTCCCGGTTAGGGCGGTTGTCCGCCGCGATGTCATGCCCAGCCGCGTCCCAGTTGTAACGGATCCAGTTCTTAGGATTTTCAGCTGGAACATGGCTGGAATCGACAGGAAGCTGGCCCTGCCGGACGGGAATGCCCTTGTGGAAAATACTCCATTTGTATTTTCTAGGAGACATGGAGTAGGGAACCCGCCCACAAGGTGGGCTATTCTTCCTACTCTATTTCTGCTGTCTATCCGGCATCGGGGAGGGGACGCCCCTCGGGTGGCCTCCTCATCTGGGTGGCAACTTCTTTAAATTGTAGAGTAGAGGAGCACCAGACTAATTGCCCGGATCTTCTTAACATCACCCTAAAAGATGCCCGGGGTCGTGCCATCTTGAACATTTATAACATCTATGCTCGGGGCACAAAGGGAGGTAGACAGTCGCCCACTATTGCTCTCCTGGAGGGCTTGCTAAGGTCATCTCCATTTAAATCTTGTACCCTGGTTGCGTGCGATCTAAACTGTACGTGATCGGACGACACTTTGGATCTGGAGGAGGGGGATCGAAGGAGGGGGATTCCGATTTTAGAGCTTACCTCGATCAAGAGGTGGACTGAAGTTGCACTCCAGATAAACACCCTTAGCATGGAATTTGATCTGAGGGCTCTTAATGGGAGGTCAAACTCTGATATGGTGGGAGCCCATACGTATAACAGGCCCAACCACAAGTCAAGAATTGAATACATCTTGCTTGACGTGTGCTTATGGGGTTCGGTGAGGGATATGGAAATGATCACGTCCTTTGAGAGCGATCACAACCTGCTCTCTCTCGCTTTAACTCCTTGGTGGTCGGAGGGTAATGAGGGCTCTTTGTCCCGTACCACTGCTAAACAGGGGGAAACATTTGTTTTGAACTGTGGTAGGCGGCTGAAGTGGGCAAAGCTCACCCTATCTGAGGAGAAGGTTGCAGCTATAACACTACTTCTGGCCACAGCCCAAGGTAATTTGGACTGTCCTGAGGGTGGGCCTGAGGAGGTGTTTGGGATCTTTTGCGACTTGTCCACGGCCATAAGCAACTTGTTTATTGTTCCAACTAGACATACTGGGGCTAACGCACGGGCCTGCCCAGTGAAAAGACAGGGCTGGTATACCCATAAATGCGGGGCAAGCAAGAAAGCACTAGTGGAAGCAGTAAAACTAAAGTCCCAAACTAGGATCAGGTCGGCTAGGAAGATCTACACCCAAGCTATAAACATAGCGAAAAAGGAGTGGGAGGAAAAATTTGGGGCGGACCTCCTAGTTGCTAGTCAAGGAAAGGATGCTAGGGGCTTTTGGAATTTAGTGGGATCCAGGAACAGTAAGATAAATGAAAAGCGGCTATACATATACAGAAACGGAGCCTGTTTAGCGATAGCCACCGCTACCAGATGATGTTTTGATGCTGACATACAAGCCGAGAAATATCCAATGAGGTAGCTGCATTACCGGCTTGACAAACAAAGAGGGCGGGGGGGCGCCACGTGATGAGGGGAACCAATCCGAAAGCCCAAATCACGACCAATGAGGGATGTTGAATAACGGAGCAGGAAAAACAAATAGAGCAGCTGTTACACTCGTTCGGCGTTCGAGTAATGAGTAGACGCCGAACGTTTATGCTCCTAGAGGTGAGGTCAGAAAGGTTAACGGAATCGATGGGGGAAGCCGGCTCACACGGGTAAGATCGCGCAGTGCAGGGGGCTAACTTCTGATGTCAATTCCTTCCGCAGCAACTGCATGAAAAGGAGATAGGATATCGCTCACCAATGGGGGCATTTTCCTTACGTTGTTTTCCTCTCGGCTGGTATGAGGGGTTAAGCTACATACAGGGTAATTATATCCTGCAATTGAAATAGCATAATTGTTAGGCTGCAAGAGTGTCAATGTTTGCACTCCAGTGAGGTGACCAGGAGGGTAACCCTAGGTATCTCTATCTGTTTTTTACAGCATTGGCAGCATAGTGCCTCTAGCAGTGGCAATTCGGGTGGCCCTGAGGAAATTGCCTGATCTAAACCATGGCAATGAAACATGTCGGCTGTAAGTGGGGTGTGAAGTGATAGGTAGTCTTCACACTCTTCTTTTTTATACTTTGTCTTACTGTTCGCAACAAAGAAGGGAATATAAGTAAAGTTTAAAGCCCGTGTTGCGCAGTATCTTATATGTTTACATGTTTAAATGTCTGTGAGTTTCGTTACATATAAGTTGTGTTCACTGCATCACGCACTGTTACTTTTGGGTTGAGACACGTTTCCTTTAACGCTTGATGGCACCAATGATGATAACAGGGCCATCCTGGTGAGTACCAGCCAGGGGTCCCATTGGTGGTGCGCCCGTGAGGTGCCATCTTGCTCTTCACACATTTTTTGTCCGTCCTAAGTGTTCGTGAGTTCTGTGTTGTCTTGTAATGTCAAGATCAGAGTGAGGCTGCTTTTTATTTAAGCAATAGATTGAGATGTTATGAGTATCCCTAGATTAAGGAACTCCCTGGTGTTATTTATTAGCGACCAGTGACGTCTATGTATCACTAAGTAGTATTGCAGTGAGATCTAGGAATTGTTGCGTTCAGTGTCAAAGGGATCCAGGAACAGACCCGATGATAAGCTGAGGACTTGCACCACCCCGGCCCAGACCTGGTTTAACCACTTCAGGGCCTTATACTCACCGGTAGAAGGGTCCCTCAATGAGCCATTTTCCCCTGCTCTCTCGGCTGAGGTTAGCCTTCCCGACCCCTTCACTCCACGGGAGGTTGTAAATGTAATCAAGTCCTTGGTACCCTTGAAGGCAGCCGGTACTGACGGCCTTCCAGGGGACCTACTCCGGGCCTACCCGACTGAATGGGGCAAATTGATAACCGCTCTTCTGAATGCCATCTTGGAGGGAGGACCTGTTCCTGAATCTTGGAAAGGGGCAGAGGTTGTTCCCATATTTAAAAAGGGTTGTCGGGACAATCCGGGGGACTACAGGCCGATAAGCCTGATTGACTCGACTCAAAAGGTGGCGGGGAAGGCGATTCTGGGGAGGATTCTCCACTGGGTGGACGAAAACCATATCCTGTCTGACTTTCAGGCGGGATTCCGCTCAGGAACGGGGACCATTGAACAGGTCTTTAGACTGATGCTATTGCATTGGGAGGTGGTGGTGCTGGGTACAGGCAGCCTTCATCTGGCCTTCATTGACTTGAATACTGCCTTTGACCTGGTTCCTAGGGAGAAATTCTGGAGGGTTCTGCAGGGTCTTGGGCTGCTCCCTTATATTCTGTTCCTCCTGATCAAACTTTATACAGACAACTATGCCCAGGTGCGTTGGGGCCAGAATGGGGAAAAGACTGACAGGATCCCGGTCTGCAGGGGCGTGTGACAGGGATGTGTATTAGCTCCCACACTATTTTCCTTGTACGTAAATGGCGTGGTAGAGCACCTGCTTCAAGAACCAGCAGACGCACCCTCCCTGGGGGGTGTACGGATCCCCACCCTGCTGTTTGCAGACGACACCCTCCTCATCGCCAAGACTCCCCAGGGCCTCCAGAAGCTTTTAAATCGTTTTCAGGAATTTTTGCTCAGCAAGGGGCTTGGTGATCAATGTGGAAAAGACAAAATATTTGATCATGCACCCACAACGGAAATTAGGACGCGCTCCAGTCTTGAACTCTGTCCCTCTTGAGAAAGTTTCTGAGTTTGACTATCTGGGAATATGCTTGAGCGATGTTGTGAGCTGGACACCCCACATTAACAAGATGGTTCTTAGTCACAAAAGGGTGGGGGGTGCGCTGTTAAGGGAGTATCGCGCTCATCCAAACAGTCCGTGGCACCAGCAATTGACATCTACAAAGCAAGAGGAGTCACTGCAGCGTTATACGGGGCAGAGCTATGGGGCCTTTGCAACCTGGAGGCCCTATCCAAGTCGGGGAGCAAATTTTTGAAAGACCTACTGGCTCTCCCCTTGAGAACCCCCACAGTTCCGGTGCTCTTGGACGTGGGCTGCAAATCAATGAAGGACCAGGCGCGCCTCCGTCCGCTGCTCTTATGGGCCCGCTTATGGAGGGTCCCAGAACTGAAAACATATGCTGATGGGCTGTCTGAGGTGATGGGAATGGGGGCTGGCACAAGATCCAATGGTTAAGGGATGTCAAAAACCTGTTGGAGGAACTGGGTCTGGGAGCTTTTTGGACCACAAAATCTGCACCACCTAAGGCTACCCTGAAAAAACTGTATTTGGAATGGGTCTCCTCTCAACTTTTCGGTAATCCCTGTCACTGCAATTCCACCGCAGCTTTTTTAAGAATCAAGGACGTGGTGGCCTACGAACCCTATCTGGACTCGATTACCATGCCAATCAATAGGGCTCTGTACTTTAAGTTTAGAGTGGGCACTCTCCCGATAGGGGATCTTCTTTCCAGATGGAAAATGCCTGTGCAGTTATCGCCTTTTTGTGCCCTTTGCTCCACAAGGTCCGAGACGGTGGCACATATTCTTTTCGAGTGCCCTGATTATTCCCGACCAAGGAGGTGTTGGCTCAAACCCGTATTCAGACTATTAGGGACACTCCAGCATATGGTGGCATTGCGTATCTTATTAACTGACACTTCCCCCCCATAGTTTGTGCTGTCTCAAAATTTTTAAAATGGGCATGGTTGATTCGCTCCAAAAGACTGACTATTTCAATTTAATTCACTTTTAATTAATTTATTGTATGTATCAAATGGCATTTTTTACTGTTTTAATCCTTGAATGTATTTTTAAATTGATGATCTGCAGTTTTATACATGTATGTAATGCTTTTAAGATATATCTGCATATCGAAATAAAGCTATCAACCAACTTATGCCTTTATAAGGATGCTATTTATTATAACAACAACAACAAAAGGTATCCAGGAGTCTCGACTTAGTGTTTTACTCGAAGCTTACCACTATGTGACTTAGACTGTGTGAGTTCAAGTGTTAACCAACATTCAGTATGCAACCTTGGGCAGGAAATATTCCCATCAGTTGCCGCTCTGTACCACCATTATTTCATCATTTGGGTCCTCCATACCCTGGAGTTTGTACACAGAACTGGTCACACTGTGAGTGGTGTGAGGGCTGTGTGAGTAAGAGGACCGATGTCATATGTGATTGTTGGGTGGTATCTTGAGAATGATGTCGACAAGGTTTACACCTGAGGGAAGCAGTGCAGTGAGGAATAAGTGAAGGTGAGTAAAATTAGGTGGACCCGAGTAGAAAAAATGATTTATTGGTTTCTCTCGGACCCCTAAGACTAAAAACAGGTGCAAAAGGTAGATTTGACAATATATCTACATGCAAGTGGTCAACATGTTTCTGCATTTACCAGGAGTGTTCCCTATGCATTCTTCAGGACCATGATATTGCTACTGCTTGCTTTCATAAGTGAAGGATAAAATTTAAAATGGAAAATTTCACCTGAGAATCAGGTATAGAATCTCCGCCACAGTCTAAAAACAAGTCACATAAGAAGAAAAGAAAAGAGAAAAACAACATGGAATTATGGAATGCACTACAGACATTGCGCTATTCCTGTGTTCACGTATACTCATTTAGCACGAACATGGTAACACTCACCCAATGCTTGTGGGGAAGGCGCCTCACCTCACCTGGCAGGAGCTCAGGTAAAATAGGAGCACCGCTCTGTTAGCAAAAGAACAATAACAGGGACATTCAACCGTTTCAGTAGGACATAGCAAGAGAAAACTGAGTTTGTAACAGTATACTCGGTATCAGACCGAGACATCTACGTGTAACAATAGGGGCCGTAGCGAGGTATAGCCATGTACGATGCCCGTATTGTTGCTCGAGGAGGACTACCACAAACACTCACCTCTCCGTCAGTGTCTCCAAACGTCCCTCTGGGCTCTTCTGGGGAGGCACCGAACAAGGGAAATGGGCGGGTATATCAGTGGAGGTTAATGGGCGAGTGTGATGCATGATGGGAATTGTAGTTCCTCGATAAACGGTAAACAGTGGTATTGGATTTTTTGAGGAAGACTGTGTATTGTTATAGTGACATCCATGGGATAGGTTCGTTAAGACCATCCTTGTCACTATTCAATTTGTACACCCATTTTTGCTCAATTCTGAATAGAAATTTACCGACATCTGGACAATGATCGGGTATTGTGGGTTGCTCTAAAATAGTCCATTGGAATTCGCTCAGCCCATGTCCCTTCTCTAAGAAGTGTGCTGTTAAGCGAGTCGCTTGTTTCCGACAGCGGACTGTACTTTTGTGTTCTCCAATTCGTATTTTGGTTTTGCGGGTTGTCATGCCGACGTACCTCTTTGAACACGGGCACGTGATCATGTAGATCGTGTTTTCGCTGTTACAATTGGTGAACCTGCGTTGTTGCCAAGGGCGCGATGTTCCGATGTCAACACTGGTGGTTCTCGTGGTTTGAGGGCATGCTGAGCAGTTGCCACAGGGGTGGTGTCCTTGTACAGGTGGCATGTCCCATAGAGTACCGATTTGTCGGGGTGTTTTATTTTTCGGTCTGGTATGGACCAAGTGGTCTCTTATATTAGGTCCTCTCTTGAATGCAAAAAGGGGTGGTGGTAGAGTATCTCCACTGGTGTTTAGAATGGACCAGTGTTTTGTGATGATCTTTCGAACTTCATTTGATCTCGTATGGAACGTGTTAACAAAAGTCATCCTCTGGGTCTTCTCTTTCTGAATGGCAACCTCTAGGAGGGCTTCTCTGTTATTATTAGAAGCCCTTTTCTTGGACTGGCGGATAATCTTCGCTGGATATTTCTTTTCTCGCAAGAATTTGGAGAGTGTCCCGGAATGTTTTTCAAATGATTCTTTAGTTGAGCAGTTCCTTTTTAGTCTGAGAAATTGTCCAAATGGTAAATTTTCTCTTAAGGACCTCGGATGGCAACTTTCAAAATTGAGCAACGAGTTGCGTGCCATTGGCTTCCTGTATAGTTTTGTGTTGAGCCCCTCTTCTGTGACTACAATAAGAAGGTCAAGGAATGGCCATTCTCTCTTGCTACATTCCACAGTGAATTTCAAAAACTGATTGCAGTTGTTTAACCAGCTGTGAAATTCCTGAAGGCTGGTCTCTGTGCCTCTCCATACCACAAGGATATCGTCTATGTATCGCTTCCAAAGTCGGAGCGATACATAGTGTGGGTTGTCTTGATGCAGGATTTTGGTTTGTTCCAAGGCATGGACGTATAAATTCGCCAAGCTCGGCGCAAAAACGCTGCCCATACTGGTGCCAGACGTCTGGAGGTAGATAGTATCCTCAAATTTGAAGTAGTTTTCCTTCATTGCCAGTTCTGCCAACTCCATAATGAATGAGACCGGAGTGATTGTTTGTAGGTCTCTTTCTTGGAGAATGTTGCCCACCACTTCCAAGGTTTCTGTTTGTGGGATAGATGTATATAGGGACTCTACATCAAAGGATACTAGTAAGTCCAAAGTAGGGTCAAAATCTACAGTTGGAAGGAGTCGAAGTACATCTTTTGTATCCTTGAGATAGGTTGGCATTTCCTTCACAATGGGATTAAGGAAAAAATCAACAAAGGTTGAAAGAGGCTCCAGTATAGACCCAATCCCAGAGATGATAGGTCTACCCGGGGGCGGTCTCTGGGGTTTGTGCACCTTTGGCAGACAATAAAAATAAGGGATTGTTGGATGAGAAGTGCACAGAAATTGTCCTTCTTGAGGGGTTATCCATCCTTGTGATGTGGCCTCTTCGACCAGATGGTTGATTTTGTTTCTCAATCTCTCAGTTGGATCGTCTTTCAGAAGTCGATAGGATCTATGGTCCTGTAACTGTCTCAGACATTCCTGTCTGTAGGTGTCTTTGTCTAGGATGACGATCCCTCCGCCCTTGTCTGCAGGCTTAATTATGATCGATTCGTTGGTCGTAAGAGCTTGCAGAGCTAGTTTCTCTTTATTTGGTAAATTTACAAAAGATCTTGGTTTCTTGGTTTTGAATAGTAGGTCAATATCAGTTTCTACTGCCTCCTCAAAAGTTTGGACCCTTGTTGGTAATCCAATTGTTGTGGGATTGAAAGTGGAGGGTCTTTTCAGACCAGTGTTGGCAACAGATCCAATGTTATCACCGGGATTTTGTTTTGCAAAAAGATAATGGAGTCTCACCTTCCTAAATAGTTTAGAGACCTCGATTTGAGTATTGAATTGGTCACCTTCGTGGGTGGCCACAAAGCCAAGCCCACGGTTAAGGAGATTCTCTTCATCATTAGAAAGTACATGGGAGCTCAAATTGATCACGAGGCTTGGTGGTCGGTTGTCCCGCTCGTTCCGGCTCCCTCTTGTGGTATCCTCTTGCCACTCCTCAGGTCCATGGTCGGTTGTTGTACCGGAGTTGCCCAACGGATTTGTGGTCCTTGACCTTGTCTTCTTCTCCCTCTGTTGCTCCTCTGGCCATACTCTAAAAAAGGCTGCTGTCCTTGGATTTGTTGCATTTGTGGTGGGAAGAAGGGATGACCCATTTGAGGGAAGTTGGGGCCATACATCCACGGACCCGGTTGCCAAAACTGTTGGAAGTTATTTTGACTAAAGTTATTACCTCTGCGGCCTCTTCTGTTACCACGTCCTTTCGAAGGACCTCCACTCCCTCGCTGCGATGTATCGGAATCGCTGGAATTATCATCCGAGCTAGAGGTGGCATAGTTAGAGCCTCTTCGGCCTCCATTTTGATTGTATGTCGGTGGGACATACGAGTCACTAGTATATGGATATACTTTTTCTCTGGAGAACTTAGCTAGATCTTTTTTGAATTTCTCCATTTTCGTGAAGAGGATTGATTCCTTAAACTCGGTATTCTTCTTATTGGTATCGTCCTGTCCAGTTTTAAAGGCAGGATTTTTTAGGGTAGTTTTGATTTTACCTTCTAGGAGTTGTATCTCAACCAGTATTTTATCTGCTACCCGTTTGGCCGTTTTGATAATAAGAACCAACCAGTCTCTGGTGCACCGCCAGGCAATTAGAGACCAATCTTTAAGGAATTCCTTGTCATCCAAAAATAACCTTGGGCTGTTGGTCACAATAAGACCTGATGGTGCACAGTTCCCATGCAGATATTGTGCCATTATTATGCCGTGTACCGTTGTTCTTGTGTGGGATTTTTTTAGGACCAAGATCTTATTCCAACCCTCGTCGGGAGTGTTTGTTACGAGGGGGGCATTTTCTAACAGGCTAGGGTTTTCATCCAAAATATTTTGGATTTCTGCTTCCTCAAAAGCCAAACCACTGTTTGATGCCATTGTGAGTATTTTGTCAATTGCCGAGTTTCTACGTGAAGGGAATGTCCTGTGATTGAAACTAATCGTCAAAAACAGAGCTGAAAAACAGACAAAGTGTGCTGTTAAGAGTGACAGACAAATAAAAACGTTTGTCCGGTATTTTCAAAAAGACCCACAGCCGAGGCTGTACTCAATCACGAAAACACACTACTTAGGGGAGGGTCTGAGGGCTGTTTTATGACTCTATACTGGATACATGCCCCAATCATACAACTACAACAACAAAAGGCATCCAGGAGTCTCGACTTAGTGTTTTACTCGAAGCTTACCACTATGTGACTTAGACTGTGTGAGTTCAAGTGTTAACCAACATTCAGTATGCAACCTTGGGCAGGAAATATTCCCATCAGTTGCCGCTCTGTACCACCATTATTTCATCATTTGGGTCCTCCATACCCTGGAGTTTGTACACAGAACTGGTCACACTGTGAGTGGTGTGAGGGCTGTGTGAGTAAGAGGACCGATGTCATATGTGATTGTTGGGTGGTATCTTGAGAATGATGTCGACAAGGTTTACACTTGGGGGAAGCAGTGCAGTGAGGAATAAGTGAAGGTGAGTAAAATTAGGTGGACCCGAGTGTTTTTCAGCGCCTGGTGTTATTTTAACAAAACGGGGACTGAACCTGAACACTTGCTGATCCCCACTGGTTGACACTTGATATGTTCAACGCCTGACACAGAAGGTATGCATTCCACTAGTGTCTAGCGTTCACACGATAATTTTTGAACTGGGGAATTTAGAATTTAATGTACCCCTTAATTGCTGTCTCCTATGCAGTGTCCGGGGACGCTCTGCTTGAATTTTATCAATCAAGGTCTGAATAACCATCATAGACGCCGCACCACCTAGCTTAGGGTAAGCTCATTGTTTGAAATTTATACTTAGTTTTACACTAGGCAGCATTAGGTAAAATATGTAACAACAAATTGATCTGTATACAAGTTCAGTAATAGACCGCCCATGCCTTATTAATTACAGGTGGGTCTCTACGATCAATCATACCATCCGTCCATCTTGGAATAGGAGGATGGAGGCAGCCCATGAATAATCCGTGGGTAAGAACTGCATACATTATGGAAAGATTATATCCATATATATTACATTAAAATCCTGACCACCATTTTAATAATTTTTATATTAGGTTACTTTTGTGAGAAGTCTACGGTAAAAAACGTATGTGCAACATCTGTCCTGAGGAAGACCCGCAGGTCGAGGCTCCAACTTGCCCATGCACCGAAAGACGGGTCGAAACGTCGACACCCTTCTTTGAGATATACAAATAGGACCACCCTGGAAAACCATTATACATGTCACCTGTGACTGTATAAATGAATGAAAATAATAACAACTAACTGTGGCCTTTTGTGAAAGTAGCTGGACTTTCAGTACAGCTACAACAGATCTGAATTGTTACAATCCTTATTCACTTGTCACTATTTTTCTTTTGAGGCTTACACCCTTCTTATCACAATCACCTTCTCTTCTTCTTTTTTCCTGCACTTCTTTAGAAGCTGACTGCTCTTCTTTTTACCGTTAGTCCAAAATTGTATATAATTGTAAAAATGTATATATTTAATTATCGAGTTCCAATGGAGTAAATCATTAAACTCCTAACTTTTTCAAATAATCCTTTGGTTTGCGTCAGGTATTTGACAATAATTAATGTTTTGAAAAATTGTCTCTTTTTTGCAATATTGATTGATTCAACGGAGCAAATTGATTTAAGAAGCTCATTTAAGTAACTAACTTAGTACAGATTTTGTTTTCTGAAAGGAACTATTTGGTTGGGACCATTGTTTTTCTGTATAACGGTTTTACCCAGGTCCTTGAACCTCATTGGGTTACCCCATTCCAGTAATGGTCACTGTTAGACCGGGCACCTTGGCGTGAGTCTCCCTTCCACTTTTTGCTGATGTGCCTCCGATGTTTTGCTGGTTTTCCGATACTCAGGGCACTGCGCCACGGCTGATCCGTGCCGCAGTGCAAGTGCTCCCTACTGTAAAATTGTACATACGATTGGTATCCCTGATTGGTTCTTTGGATTTACTGTTAGTCCCTAGTAAAGTGCACGAGAGAGTGCCGGGGCTTGTAGATGCCAATACTGCTGGTGGGCCTGCAGCGCTGGTTGCGCCACCCACCGAAGCAGCCGTAAAGATGTGTCTGGGAACTGCGACCGCAGAACCCGCGTGCGGTCTCGTACTGTCACGCTAGCTGGGCAAGTGTCCCCACTTGCCAGCACCGACCCTTCCCTTGACTACATATTAGTCACCCCTATGGTAGGCCTGCGGGCAGGGTGCGTTGTAGGTGTAAGGTAGGACAAGCCCTGATGTGCGTGGCATGTCCTAGTAGTGACTTACAACGAAGACCGTATTTCACTATTGAAGGCTACCTGCTCCATTAGGCCAGACTGAGCTGCGAGGATTATTACACCCTATAATCCCCGCAGGCTCAAGGAGCAAGGTAGCGAGTCATGTTTAGTATGCCTGAACTCAGGATGATAAGATATTTCTTGTAGTCAAGTTTATTTTAGTATCCTGGGTTTGCAAATGCTACTTTTAGAAAGTTAGCATTTGCTTGCTTAACCATTTCAGCCGCCTCTGCTGGTATGTGTATCTGACTGTCTGGGATGTGTGAGTGACAGGGCTGGAGGGATGACAGGTGGTGAATGCGCAGATTACACCTTAGTGGGAGGTAGGAGTGCCTCTTGACTCGAACTGTCACTGTGCTCGGCCACCACAATGCTGGCTCCACCCTCCTGGGGAGCGGCGGATGACTCTGCCGGCACCTGGCCCGGGAAGGGCGAAGCCCCCATCAACAAGGTACTCTGGCCACCCCTGTCCGGACAATGCTGGCTCCACCTCCTGTGGGGCGTCTGATGTGCCTGCCCCTCACACTGAAAGCAGAAGCCGGAGTACACCCGCCGGGGTACTCCAGAACTGAGAGTGGCTATGCAAAGGCCCCCCTGGCCTGCGAGAACAAAAGAATTGGCCTATAAAAGAAGGAGCCCGGCTCCTTGAAAATTAGATCCGGTTTGGGCCACAGAAGGACTCTGCCCTACGAGAAGGACCGTGAGAGACAAGGAAGGGTGCTGACTCTTGCCTGTGTCTGGTGCCTTGCTGCTGAAGGAGAGGAAGAAGAAAAGACTACGAAAAGACTTTTGCTTTACTTGTGCCAAACTCTGCTTAAGAGATCTCCAAGGGCTTGCAACTGAACTTGCCCCCTGACCAGCGTCCCAGGACCAGTGGACGCTACCCCCTTGGAAGAAAGTGACTGCGGGTGCTGACCATCGCCGCAGCACCGACGGAGGAATCTCCTCCAAGGCAACGACATCCACCTGACCACCGTGACCGGGGCCCACAGCAACAGCGGGAGCAAAGTAAGGACCAGCCGCCGCTGGCCCGAACACCGTGACCGCAACTGCACCGGGAGCCCGAGAGCAAAGCAAAGGAGGACCCGTCCGGTCCGAGCTCTCGAGGTGACTGCATAACGAGCAGCCACTCACCTGCAAAGATGGACAGTTGCCCTGTGAGAATCCGCAAGGTCGGTAGCCTGCCCGACAGCCCAGCTGTGAGCCCACAGCTGCACCGGCACTTGGCTGGGTACGTCCTGCACTTGGGGACCGTACTGCCGCTTGCCACCGCCGCACAGCCGCCGCCTCCAGGGTCGGAGCGGACGACGAGGAGAGGACCCTGCCGCCACAGAACACCGCTGCCCCGGATGACCAGTGACCTGCTCGGCTGAAGAGCCGCAACGATCAGCGACCCCGGGAAGGCAACGCGACGTGGGACAGATCCCCTGGAAGCCGCCGGCTCCACAAGAACTTTGAGTAACACCGGCCTACGGGCCTCAAGAGAACTGCATAAGAACTGTGGTAACCCGAATTAAGTAATCTGCAACCGTTTTCATAAAGTACATTGACTGTATTCACAAGCCTGCTTAAAATCTATATAAAGATATCTATTTTTACAGAATACAGTCTGGTCTCGTTGTGTGGTGGGTTGGTTGTAAAGGTGTACTGTTGCAAGTGTTTAACCCTATGTGCCCCAAAGATTAGCCTACGACTGCTTAAGCCACACTACCTAGAGGGTAAGCAGAGGTTGTCTGGAAGGTAACCCTCAGCCCTGACGAGGAAGAGAGAGTCCCTGCTTGTCGCTAGTGTTGCACTGCGCCAACTAGAGCCTCCCCCTTCCTACATTGGACGCAGCGGTGAGGATTTCGAATTTACACTTGCGATATCTATACCTGAGCTTCTGACCACTACACAAGGATTACGGTCCAGTTACTTAGCCACAGACTTTGCTTTTTGAATTTTGCCGAAAGAAGATTCCGAGTGCAGAAACCATGCCGGGCACAAAGAGCCTGGATGGAGCGGAGTCCACGACCTCCGAGGTGTTGGAGGTGGAGTGGGACCCCACCAAAGTGGATAAATATTCCAGGGACGAACTGAAGTTCTTTTGCAAGAAACTCAAGGTCCCGCACGCTGGCTGCAAAAACAAGACCCAGCTCTCCAAGGCCCTGAAAGCCTGGATAGAGTCCCGGAAAACCCCGGAGGAGCAAGATGTCCTCGCCGAGCAGAATGCGACGGAGGAGCAGAATGCACTTGGGGATCTGATCGACCTCGAGAGGCAAGACAGCGAGCACAGCTTTGGTAAAGGCCTGCCGCCAGAGGAGCTGGCGGACAGGAAGGAAACCCGGAATCACGAAAGAAAATTGGCAGAATTGAAAATCCAGCTGGAGCTTGAAACGAAAAGAATGGCGCTGGAAGAGCGAAAGCACCAGATGGATTACGAAGTAAAAATGAGGGAGATAAGTCTCAAGGAGAGAGACTTGGATCGTCCTCCCTCTGGTGGCAGCACATCGCCAGTGCAGGTAGAGTCAAGAGTGCACATCCCGAAGGACGTAGTTAAGGAGTTCTTTAAGGGGGATGACATAGGACAGTGGTTTAGGGCATACGAGGTAGCCATGTCCTCCCACCGGGTCCCTGACAAGGATTGGGGAGCGGGGTTGTGGGGAAGGTTCCTTAGCGAAGGGAGAGATACCTTGCTAGATTTGCCCGTTGAGAATCAGAGATCCTATGCCCACATGAAAGAAGCTTTATTAAACAGGTACGGGCTTACCCCCGAATTGTATAGACAGAAGTTTAGGGGATGTACTAAGCGGCCTGGGAATACGTATGTGGAGTATGTGACTTACTTTTGCAGAGCACTGGATGGTTGGGTGAAAGGTAACAAAGTTAATGATTTTCAAGGTCTCTTTGATTTAATTGCATGGGAGCACTTGTCTGATCACTGTTTTCCTGAGTTACGCCAACACCTGATCGATAGCAAGCTGTCCAACCCGAGGAAGCTTGCTGAGGAGGCGGACCGCTGGCTCAGCACCAGGGTCCACAAGGGTCCCGTGGGAGATTCCGCCAAGAGTGGGCAGGGTCCCCAGCAGAAGAGTGGGGGGGACAAGGGGGGAAAACAGAAAGGGTTCCAAAAAGGCCCCCAAAGTAGTTCCCAAGGGAATCCGCAGCAGGGTTCTCAGCCTCCCCCACCCCCGAAGCAGAATGGGGCCCCGACAGGTAAACCTGTTCCAAAGGGGCCCTTCAATTGTTTCAAATGTGGCGAGCCTGGGCACATATCCAGTGACCCCAAGTGTCGCCTATTTGGAAAACCCGCACCCACTGGTGCTCCGCCCCGACAAGTGACTAGCGTTCACCTGGGAGAAGAAATGATGGTCCCGGGGGGTGGAGATCCCGTTCACATGACCCTGGTCTCGTTAGGAGACAGCGAGATGATCCCTACGAACTACCTGCCCTCTAACACTAAAAAATATGGGCAGGTGGTGATCATCAATGGTAAGGAAGCCGAGGCTCTTAGAGACACAGGAGCCAGTGTGACTGCAGTGAGGCAGCACCTGGTGTCTCAGGAGCAGGTTGTACCCCATGCCTACTGTAGGGTTATCAACGCTGATAATTCTGAGAGTCAGTGTCCGATGGCTCAAGTTCCCTTCGAGTAGGGGGGGGGTCTCTGGTACTCTGCAGGTCTGTGTAAGAAAAACCATGCCTGTTGACTGTTTGCTAGGGAATGACTTGGAGCACTCCTCTTGGGAAAAGGTGGAGAAAACGACTCGCCTGCGGATGGTGGGTCTGCCTGACTGGGCGTGCGTGACCACCCGGTCGATGGCAGCCAGTAGGGGTGATCGAGAGGTCCTGGGGCCTGATGGAGAGGCCCAGGAACCGGCCTTAGGGAGAAGGCGCAGGGGGCGCGGGAAGCCGGCCCCTGAAGTTCCTACGGTCCAGGAGGAGGCAGACCTTGAGGGGGATGCCCTGGAGCCTACAGGGGAACAGATCGCCGAACTGGGGGACCTGCCTGAGCTGACCCATTGGCAGCAAGAAGGAGGACCCTCCAGGGAGGAATTCTGCAGGGAGCAGAAAGAATGCCCTTCTCTCATGGGTATGCGGCAGCAGGCTGCAGACCAGGCCAATGGTGTTCAGGCCAAAACACATTACGTGTACTGGGAGAACGACCTCCTGTATTCAGAGCCTAAGGCTGCTGAACCTGGGTCAGCCCGTGTGCTGGTGGTACCCCAGAAGTTCAGAGCCTTCCTACTGGGTCTGGCTCATGATGTGCCTTTAGCAGGACATTTGGGGATGGAAAAGACCTATGACAGGCTTGTCACCCACTTTTACTGGCCCCGAATGCATAAGAGCTCAGACGCTTATTGCAGAACCTGTCCGACTTGCCAGGCAAGTGGGAAGACGGGAGGGAAGAACAAGGCTCCCCTCCAACCCTTCCCTGTGGTCGGTACGCCATTCCAGCGAGTGGGTATTGACATCGTTGGGCCTCTGGACCCCAAGACAGCCATGGGCAGCAGGTTCATCCTGGTCTTGGTGGACCATGCCACCCGGTACCCTGAAGCCATCCCTCTGAGGACAGTGACGGCTCCCGTGGTGGGGCGTGCACTGATGGGAATTTTCTCACGAGTAGGATTCCCTCTAGAGGTGGTGAGCGACAGGGGGACCAATTTCATATCGAAATATATGAAGTCCCTTTGGCAGGAGTGTGGCGTAACGTACAAGTTCACCACACCCTACCATCCCCAAGGTAACAGGTTGGTTGAAAGATTCAACCGAACCCTCAAGGGCATGATCATGGGCCTGGAAGGTCCGATGAGGCGTAAGTGGGACGTCCTCTTGCCATGCCTGCTTTTTGCATATCGCGAGGTACCACAGAAGTCCCTAGGGTTCAGCCCCTTTGAACTGCTGCACGGCCACCCCGTGAGAGGACCACTGAGTTTGGTAAAGGAAGGCTGGGAGCAATCTCCCAGGAAACCTCCCCAGAATGTATATAGCTACATGCTGGCCTTCAGAAACCAAACCAGACGCTTCAGACAACTTGCCGAGGCAAATCTGGAAGCGAGCCAGGAGGAAATGAAGCGGTGGTACGATCAGAATGCCACTCTGGTCGAGCTTCAGCCTGGACAGGAGGTGTATGTCTTGGCCCCAGTGGAGCCCTGTGCCCTTCAGGATAAGTGGACAGGACCATTTGAGGTTGTGGAGCGCAAGAGCCCCGTGACATACTTGGTGGACATGAAGACGCCCAGGAACCCTTTGCGGGTCCTACATGTCAACCGCCTCAAGCCCCACTTGCGAAGGTCCGAAGTGGGCATGTTGTTGGCAACCGATGACGGAATGGAGGAGGAGTCGGAGCCTCTTCCTGACCTCTTGGTGGCCTGTGAGAAGGATGGGTCAGTGGATGGAGTTAACCTCTCACCCTCCCTGACCGCCGAACAACAGGAGGACTGCCGCCAGTTGCTGGGGCAGTTTCCAGACCTGTTCTCCCTGGTTCCGAGTGTCACAGATTGGTGCGTCCATGATGTGGACCCTGGAGACAGCTTACCTGTGAAGCATAAGGCTTACAGGGTAACTGACAGGGTACGGGCCTGCATCAAGGAGGAGGTCTCCAAGATGCTTGCCCTCGGGGTGGTTGAGTCTTCCAGCAGTCCTTGGTCCAGCCCCGTGGTCTTGGTTCCGAAGGCTGCTGCGCCGGGAGCCACACCCGAACTCCGGTTCTGTGTGGACTACAGAGGACTCAATTCAGTCACGAAGACTGACGCGCACCCCATCCCCAGAGCTGACGAGCTCATTGATCGGCTAGGGGCTGCCCGGTTCCTCAGCACGTTTGATTTAACGTCTGGTTACTGGCAGATCGCCTTGACCGATGGGGCAAAGGAGAGGTCGGCATTCTCTACACCAGATGGGCATTTCCAGTTCCGGGTTATGCCATTTGGAATGAAGAATGCCCCTGCCACCTTTCAGAGATTGGTCAACCAGGTGTTGGCTGGACTGGACGAGTTCAGTGCCGCCTACCTGGATGACATCGCGGTGTTCAGCGGCACCTGGCCCGAACACCTGCGACACCTCTGGGAAGTGTTGATGGCCCTGCGCAGAGCAGGCCTCACAATCAAGGCAAGCAAGTGCCAGATTGGGCAGGGTTCAGTGGTGTACTTGGGACACCAAGTTGGGAGCGGCAAGGTAGCCCCCTTGCAGCCCAAGATCGAAACCATCCTGGCTTGGGAACCCCCCAAGACCCAGACTGCAGTGAGAGCCTTCCTGGGGCTCACTGGGTATTACAGGAGGTTTGTCAAGGGCTATGGCACGATCATGACCCCCTTGACAGAGCTGACTTCGAAAAAGCAGCCCAGGAATGTGATTTGGACTGACACCTGTCAGAAGGCTTTCGACACCCTGAAGACTGCCATGTGCACGGCGCCCGTGCTCCTGGCCCCCGATTTCTCCAAGGAGTTCATTGTGCAAACAGACGCTTCAGAGCATGGTGTAGGGGCTGTTCTTTCACAGATGACTGAGGAGGGCTTTGACCAACCCGTAGCCTTCATAAGTCGGAGGTTACTTCCACGGGAAAGTAGGTGGAGTGCAATAGAGCGTGAAGCATTTGCTGTGGTCTGGGCGCTGAAGAAGCTAAGACCCTACTTGTTTGGGTCTCACTTCCGAGTTCAGACGGACCACAGGCCCCTCAGATGGTTGATGCAGATGAGGGGTGAGAACCCGAAACTGTTGAGGTGGTCCATTTCTCTACAGAGTATGGACTTTACGGTGGAACACCGCCCTGGCACCGATCACGCCAACGCTGACGGTCTGTCCAGATTTTTCCGCCTTAGTGAGGTGGAACTCCCTGGGGAAGGGTAGTTCCCCCCACATTTCAGCTGGAGGGGACACATGTTAGACCTGGCACCTTGGCGTGAGTCTCCCTTCCACTTTTTGCTGATGTGCCTCCGATGTTTTGCTGGTTTTCCGATACTCAGGGCACTGCGCCACGGCTGATCCGTGCCGCAGTGCAAGTGCTCCCTACTGTAAAATTGTACATACGATTGGTATCCCTGATTGGTTCTTTGGATTTACTGTTAGTCCCTAGTAAAGTGCACGAGAGAGTGCCGGGGCTTGTAGATGCCAATACTGCTGGTGGGCCTGCAGCGCTGGTTGCGCCACCCACCGAAGCAGCCGTAAAGATGTGTCTGGGAACTGCGACCGCAGAACCCGCGTGCGGTCTCGTACTGTCACGCTAGCTGGGCAAGTGTCCCCACTTGCCAGCACCGACCCTTCCCTTGACTACATATTAGTCACCCCTATGGTAGGCCTGCGGGCAGGGTGCGTTGTAGGTGTAAGGTAGGACAAGCCCTGATGTGCGTGGCATGTCCTAGTAGTGACTTACAACGAAGACCGTATTTCACTATTGAAGGCTACCTGCTCCATTAGGCCAGACTGAGCTGCGAGGATTATTACACCCTATAATCCCCGCAGGCTCAAGGAGCAAGGTAGCGAGTCATGTTTAGTATGCCTGAACTCAGGATGATAAGATATTTCTTGTAGTCAAGTTTATTTTAGTATCCTGGGTTTGCAAATGCTACTTTTAGAAAGTTAGCATTTGCTTGCTTAACCATTTCAGCCGCCTCTGCTGGTATGTGTATCTGACTGTCTGGGATGTGTGAGTGACAGGGCTGGAGGGATGACAGGTGGTGAATGCGCAGATTACACCTTAGTGGGAGGTAGGAGTGCCTCTTGACTCGAACTGTCACTGTGCTCGGCCACCACAATGCTGGCTCCACCCTCCTGGGGAGCGGCGGATGACTCTGCCGGCACCTGGCCCGGGAAGGGCGAAGCCCCCATCAACAAGGTACTCTGGCCACCCCTGTCCGGACAATGCTGGCTCCACCTCCTGTGGGGCGTCTGATGCGCCTGCCCCTCACACTGAAAGCAGAAGCCGGAGTACACCCGCCGGGGTACTCCAGAACTGAGAGTGGCTATGCAAAGGCCCCCCTGGCCTGCGAGAACAAAAGAATTGGCCTATAAAAGAAGGAGCCCGGCTCCTTGAAAATTAGATCCGGTTTGGGCCACAGAAGGACTCTGCCCTACGAGAAGGACCGTGAGAGACAAGGAAGGGTGCTGACTCTTGCCTGTGTCTGGTGCCTTGCTGCTGAAGGAGAGGAAGAAGAAAAGACTACGAAAAGACTTTTGCTTTACTTGTGCCAAACTCTGCTTAAGAGATCTCCAAGGGCTTGCAACTGAACTTGCCCCCTGACCAGCGTCCCAGGACCAGTGGACGCTACCCCCTTGGAAGAAAGCGACTGCGGGTGCTGACCATCGCCGCAGCACCGACGGAGGAATCTCCTCCAAGGCAACGACATCCACCTGACCACCGTGACCGGGGCCCACAGCAACAGCGGGAGCAAAGTAAGGACCAGCCGCTTGGCTGGGTACGTCCTGCACTTGGGGACCGTACTGCCGCTTGCCACCGCCGCACAGCCGCCGCCTCCAGGGTCGGAGCGGACGACGAGGAGAGGACCCTGCCGCCACAGAACACCGCTGCCCCGGATGACCAGTGACCTGCTCGGCTGAAGAGCCGCAACGATCAGCGACCCCGGGAAGGCAACGCGACGTGGGACAGATCCCCTGGAAGCCGCCGGCTCCACAAGAACTTTGAGTAACACCGGCCTACGGGCCTCAAGAGAACTGCATAAGAACTGTGGTAACCCGAATTAAGTAATCTGCAACCGTTTTCATAAAGTATATTGACTGTATTCACAAGCCTGCTTAAAATCTATATAAAGATATCTATTTTTACAGAATACAGTCTGGTCTCGTTGTGTGGTGGGTTGGTTGTAAAGGTGTACTGTTGCAAGTGTTTAACCCTATGTGCCCCAAAGATTAGCCTACGACTGCTTAAGCCACACTACCTAGAGGGTAAGCAGAGGTTGTCTGGAAGGTAACCCTCAGCCCTGACGAGGAAGGGAGAGTCCCTGCTTGTCGCTAGTGTTGCACTGCGCCAACTAGAGCCTCCCCCTTCCTACAGTCACTTTATTTAGTGGTCAGCACATACCTGGGCAACTTCTCACAAATGGGGTTCTGTTTGAATGGGGAACATTCCTAAGCGTTTGGCCAGAGGCATGGGAGGAAGACTGTAAAACACAGTTAAGCCTGATTTCAAGGATGTACAGTGCATTTGGATGACATTGTAGCAATAATTTGACCTTAGGGAGGTGAGTTGGGTATTACGGTAATAAAGATTTCACTTCAGAAATAACAGAGCCCACTATTTTGTTTAAAGTCCTGAAAGTGTGATTAGTAGTATGCATGGGGGTAGGGTGGTGGTGATGGTAGAATGTCTCTGAGGGGAATGTTGCTCTGCGGGAACAGTTGGAGAATGTGTGAGAGAAAGATATGGAAATATGGAGGGAAGACTTAATGCCTGAGGGAGAGTCCACTTCAAGGAAGGAATCTCTGAGTTTCTTGCTCTGGCTAGGGTCTCTGACTTGCTGTTTTGAGTTTGAAGTGAGGAGGGGGGTATGTTCAAGTGCCTTTCTTTGTTTAGGGGAACTGATGAGATGAAAAGGTTGTGGAGGAGCGTGAGGGGTACTGGGTGGCAAAAAGGAAGTCAAAGGGGAGTTAATTATGCAAGGATGAGTTCAGAGGAGATTGGGAGGAGGTGGATGGAACGAGCCATTCAAGAGTGATGAACCATCTTTAATTGGTAGTTGAATTGTGCAAGGGCATCATCAGTTGAAAGAATTGTTATTCTGCCATTCTTGAAGACTGAGATTGGCAGCGTATAATTGAAGGGTGCAGAGCGGGGTATCACTAGTTTCTGGCCATAAGATTTCTTCTAGATTCCTCCACTTTCAGTTATTTATTGAGCATTTCTTCCCAGAGGAATAGGTGGTGGGAGAAACATGGAGGCCATTTTTAAACACCTTTCAAAACCCCACAGACACTGGTCAGCAAATAGTGCTTCTTGGAATTCTTTTATGGCCTTTTATCTTGAAGTCCCTCACAGCATTTTTGGAGAGGTTCCTTGAGCAAATTATTTTATAGATGTTAGGACCAGCATTGTACATTTTTGGAGGGGGGATTATTGGATTGAGCCATGATATTAATGCACACTAGGGAGAGATAAAGCATGGGAACAAACAAGGTACTGTTGTTTTAGTAATTTACAGCTGTCCGGTAGGAGGATTCAAATCCAAGAGGAGCTGTGAGTATCCTTAGTTGAATCTTAAGAGAAAGCAGCTCAGAAAGAGCGATATTGCAGAGCCACAATTTATCATAACATCTCGTTTGAAAAAAAACATGTGTTTTCAGTCCAGTATGAGTTACATTACTGTTAAGGATCCTATTGGACTGTTATTACTGCTTAATCAGTTGAAGCTTTATAAGTCAGAATATTTTTGTTGTTTCAGGCACACACCTTTTAAGAGACTTTTTCCTCTTTCTCAAGGATCTTCTGTAAATACCAATGAGTGCGGATGATTGCACGTGTCCTTTTTTGACACCGATCCTAGTCTGGTTTAGTCACTCCTTTAGGAAGCCCCACTAGAGAGTATCTTTCAATATATATCCACCGCTTGTTTTCTAACACCTACTTTGTTGTGCAGTTCAGCATTTTTCTAATCCATTTTTGCAGCAAATTTGGTTGTCTCCACAAAGTTTTGATTCATAGACCTTCCTCTCTGGGCTGATTTTCTGGGATGGATATCAGTCGGCCACCAAGTGGGGGAGTGGAAAAAGGTAAATAAAAGAGGAAGTACTAAAATTAAGTTCGCCAAAACGAGAAGCCGCTGTTGGGATGAGTCTCTAAATCCATTTGAGATAGTGCTCCACAGACTTACTCAGTCAGGCTCCAAACAAAAGTCATCAGGAGAGAGGGTTCAATCAACAGGTGCATTTGGAGCAGAGCAAGGGACTGCAAAGTTAGTCAGTAGCATAGAGGAGAAAGCAAATGGATCCTTTAGGAAGCTAAGGGCATATCGGTCACTAAGCCGAGGACAAGAAGAGGATATGGGAGCAGCTGCTATCCAGTCTTGGGACTTGAAGCGAGCCAGCTGTCATTTGTCTTGGAGATTGTGAATGATAACCAATATGTGGGACGTAAATAGCATGGACTTCCACTTATAGTAGTGTCCGGCCAGAGGTACTTGGCAGGAAGGTTCTGGGCCATCAGCAATAGTTTGCTTAATCTTCCCGACGGCCCCCAGCGCCTAGAGACCCTTACGGGTGATTGTTTGGGCTTTGCAAATGTGGAATATTATAATGAGGAAAGGCCCAGCTCCAGACTATAAGTAAAGACTCTACATTGAGGCTGTTACTTATAAATGTCTGTTCTGAATAGTTGTTCAACGTTTGTGCTCTTGCACCCAGAGAGAGTCAATGTTATTCATGACTTGAGATTCAAAAGGGTTTGGCAGCCTGAGAAACCCATGAGTGCACATCAAAGGGATTGATTTGCTTGATTTTAGCACGATCCATATTTGATGTTTGCATTTCTTCAATAACCTTAAAAGAACACTCACAGGACAAGCTCTGATTGCAGGAAGAACATGGCGCCAGTCTACATAAATCAACAGAACATATAAAGCTCTACCTCCAACCAGCCACACGCAGAGTGGAGGGAAGAAGTGAAGAGCAACATTATGCAGGTATGTTGGACCAATAATGCACTCTGCTTAAGTAAATCTATAAGAGGTGAAAGGGGTAAGGTTAGAGGGAGCGGGTGAATGATGTGGGAGAAATGCCATGGGATGATGAGAGGCGGAGGCATACACATGGATAGAAAGTGTCTGTGAGGGATTGGGGCAGGCTGTGTATTAATAGATTCTGTTAGGCAGATATATCATTTGACACATGCCTGTTCAATCACTTGAGCTATAGGGTACGCTTCGTGAATAGGATCTTCTAGAGGTGTTGTGAGGGTGCCATGGGGGCTAGTACAAGCAAGAGAATTCCCTCACCCCCCCAGAGAGGTAGGAGAAAAGTCCTATGAAAGGGGCTCAGTGTCCTGTCACACTCCCGGTGCCACAGCACCCACTGCACTATTGATGGCTACGCATGTGGGATTTACATCCCCTCTAATGCCGGCGCGATATTTATGACATACTGTACATAAACCTCCAGAGCCCACAGGTTTTCTCTTTCCATGTGTGGATAACTCACCGAAAGGGGTAGAATACAGGGCTCAACCTACCCTGAGGTGCGAGGGCAGCCACCAGCGGGGGGAAGTGTGGCGCCACGGCCAGGGCGACTGACGCTGGACGCGCACAGTTCGATCCCAGGCTCCAGCGGGAGGGGTCTGCCCAGCACCATACGACTCTGGGCAACAGCTCGCTTAATCTTCCCAACGGCCCCCAGAGCTGAGATACCCCTTCGGCGGTGATTCGTGCGCTATACAAGTACTGGATTTACATTTACATTTCTGCCCCGCACCAGCGCCATGTATTGAAAATACTGCCAGGCACATGCTCCTAATTAACTATGAATGTCT
This sequence comes from Lissotriton vulgaris, assembly GCF_964263255.1. Classification (NCBI taxonomy): domain Eukaryota; kingdom Metazoa; phylum Chordata; class Amphibia; order Caudata; family Salamandridae; genus Lissotriton; species Lissotriton vulgaris. The sequence continues at coordinate 10,507,293 of NC_141685.1, read as the reverse complement.
GCTTTTGTGTCTATTATTATTATTATTAATAACAGTATTTTTCTCTCCGGCAGCTGAAAATGACTGGCACGATGTGGGTTGTACTCGTCGGCCTGTGTTTAGCTGTTTTCATTGGTAAGTGCAACTTCCATCAAAGTTCAGTGAACAGTGCACATCTGCAGGATTCACTTTTTCAGTTGGAGTATCATTTGCTACATTCTACTAATACTATGAGATTCAGTCAGAAGTAATGCTTAAAAAAAGTCAGAAGGACAACACAATGATCTAATTCAGCGATTCTTAACTGGTGGTCGCGGACCTGGGGCGTCTGCTACACCTACTCAAGGATCCGCAAATGTTTAGAAAATTAAATTTTATGACAACATTAATAATATATATATAGATAAAAAGAAAAAGTGAAAGTTAGTATTTTTAAAAATACCTTGTAAGGGAGATGACATTTAAAACTGGAAGTTAAAAATTAAGATCCAGATTTAATAAGTATTTGCGTTTTACTGCTCCCAAGGCCATTCCAGTTTTAACCCAGGCATATTTACATCAGTCTTGACCCTGCACCCAACGGGAACAGCCAGCCCGAACTGCCACACCAGATCCTCCGTGGACTGGAAACGAGCATTCTAGGACCCGTTTCGGGGTTTCAGCCCTCATCAGCTAGGATAGCTTGACTCCAGTGGTGTGGAGACTCACGTCTGAGAATACCCGTCGGACTCGGGGTTACAAATGCAAAAACAACAGTCGACGGACAGAATGCAGAACAATGTCTTACATTCGCCCCAGTACAGAGATCTGGGCCTAAATCCATCATTTGTTTGCACCCCATGCCATTCCAGTTTGAACCCAGCCATATGCAAATCAGTCTTGAACCTGTGCCTAATGGGAGCAGTCTGGCTAGTACTGCTAAGAAAACTGCACCTTCCTACACAATAAACAATCCTGTAAGGTACTTTCCTCTTTTTATGTGTGCTGCAGCATGCAACACACACGTTAAAAGGAAAAAATGTCTCCTTATTGCGCCTCACCTCGAGCGGCCGACAGATTTGACGCTTCCCAAGTTTACATCACTTTGTAAATCTGGGACAGATGCTGTGTGGGAAAACCCACTGCAATGCCCATGGAAGACCCCCAAGCACAAAGTATGAATGCCTAAATGAATGAATGAGAGATTTATAAAGCACAAACTCCCGCCCAGGGGCGTCTTGGCACTATAAAGACGGGTACAGCTACAAAAAAGGTAGTCCTTGCAGATACTCTAATATCTCCTAATCCTGACAGAAGAGATTGGTTTTTAAGGCCTCTCCAACTATAAATAGCGAGGGAGCCGCTTTAAGTTCCAAAGGAAGGCTATTCATGATCAGAGCTGTAATCCAGAGTAAAGTAATGTAACTCAGTGGGTTGTGCTGCGTCGCATTACTCATGATTTATGAGGCCACTCAAAACCTTGCAGGGGGGCTTTGTGCGGCTTCAGACGTCTTTATGAGAGCCCTGCCTCATGCATTTACCACTTTACGTGGGGAAAAGTGACTCAGGGCTCTCATAAATACGCCCCTAATTGAATCAATCTTAGAAGGCACAAGCGTATAAAGAAAGAGGTAGGCATCTTGCCAAAAGGGAAGGAGTTGAATCCCCCTTTCAGATATCATTGTTGTATTTCAGTTTTCAGAAAGACAGCTTTATACTAAAAACACAGAGGTGCTGATTCACAAAGGTAACTTACACTTTTGTGTTAGTTAACACTTTTGATTAAGTTTACTACTTTTGGATATAAATAAACTCTGAGTGTAAGTTAGTACTGAAAAAGGCAAAACATTGAGTATGTCCAGGACTACACATGGATAGCCACTGGTCTTACAACACCGTCCCAGAGAAGATAATGAATGTAATGTTAAAATATTAAAATAAAACAAATAATTTCAAATAGTTACAAGTATAAATAAATGCAACTTACTGTGAAAAAAATATATAAAAATAGTACATATATATTAGTTAATTGTAAAATATTTTAACAAGCCATTCTGGATCTCAAAATGAATGTTAAAAAAATATTTTCTTCGAAAAATAGTACATTATTTTTAATTAATTCAATACAGCACTTTTATAAAATTATTAATGCACATTGGAGATTATTTTTTTCTGCAGGTGGGAATGTATTTTTCATTTAAACTTCAGAAAAAATATTGTAACTTAACATATTTCCATTGATTACATTTGTATTTCAAAATTAATTTAATAGTACTTTAACATTTTCTGTTCATTATTTAAAGCAAATATATCAAATTAATTTTCAGGAATATTTCACATAAAACATGTTAATATTTATTTTCAAGTCAAGTAAATTTTTTTTTACCTATACTTTTTGTTCGATTTTCTTGGAACGGCATAGTTATTAACCTGAGGCATTCTGATTAAAGACCCTTTAAGATAAAGCTGGATCTTTGCATTTTCATAAGAATTAATAATTAGATGCACATAGGGATAATTTCCTATTTACTCTATATCGGCTTTAATGAGAGATGGCAGTAACTTGTTTTTCCAGTATGGACCTAATACACAAAGGTGTAACAGTTGAATTAGAGACTGATTCTAAACTGATCTTTATATTATTGGTCGCGACTGCTAGATACGACCCCGGGGATTTTTCACGATCTTATAGTAGGGCTTTCTTTAGGGTTCCAGGATTGGCAGTAACTTGTAAGTGATAATGTTTGATATCCGATGACTTGCATTCCAACTCTTGCCTAGTAAGTCCAACCTCTAGCAGTCGCAGCGACTGACTTCTATTTTTTGGTTGACTGTGAATTCACCTGTAGGCATTACACTGTAGCTTGTCAAGTGTGAGTGACAGTTTCCCAGGTTAACATGACATGGTCGACACGTCAAAGCTCTGGTCCGTACTGAAGTCCATGGTGCTGGATGGTGCACTGGTCACTTTTCTGCATGATTTGCACAAGGGGCCAAAGGCCCCGTAAGATTTGGTCCCAATGGGGTGTGCACTGTGCACTTTAAGCTGGTTAGGGGGTGCACCAGGTCTGTATTTTAGCACCAATGCTTTTATCTTGTATATTAACGAGCTGGAGTCCTTCTTAATGTAACAGTGTAAGGATATCCCTGAGGTGGAATATTGCTATGTCCCGGCATTGCTATATGCAGATGATAACGTTCTTATAGCGCACACAGCTAATGGCCTTCAGCATTTGCCAGACCTGTTTACTTCATTTATGGATTTTCTGGTCCTGAAAAACTATTTCTCCAAATCATATACTATGGTCCTTGGCCGGGCCAAAACCATACCTACAAGCTAAGCGATCAAAAGACATTAAATTGGCAGGGTTGATAAATTCTGTTATCTGAGCATTTTACTGGATACTAAACTGAACTAGCAATTTCTGCTTAATGCTCAGGAACAGCCCTTTAATAGAATATCATATTGCATTGAGGAGTTCTGTAGGTGGCTCGGCTGGCCCCATATTAGATCAAATATTGATCTTAAAACAGCTAAATGGAATTGAGAATTGGCTGTGAGATCTGGGGTTACAAGGATTGTGATCTACTTCAGGTGGCAGAAAATACATTCTTGAGAAAGGTCTTGAGGTTGCCCCCAAGTGTTCCTATGGAGATTGTGCACAAGGAACTAGGGTTGTCTATATTTCTCTTTCTATCTAAGCCCGCCTGTTAATATTATGGCTGTCACTTTGGATGAAGAAGGAATTAGAATTTAATATAAGGATCTTAAGGGATTGTGCCGGCTTGGACCATGAACTTCACACTCCTTGACAAAACTATATTAAATGTACCTTGAGTAACCTTGATAATCCTGAGTTATTCTTTGATCCAAATACTATTACGAAAGCAGATATTCTTTGGGTCAAGCAAGGCTATTTAAGTAAATCTCAGGATAAATGGGAGATGAATGTGATGTTCAAACATTGCCTTGCATACTGTTCAATGATCAAATCCCGAAGCTTAGATGCCCCCCCATAGCAGTTGCAAAAAACGGATGCATCGCCTTTACCTGCGGGTTTCCTACCTCGAGCAGGAGCTGCTCATCACGAAACCCTGCTCGAGAGCCTCTGCAAGGAGCATTCCGACCTGGCCCGGAAAGTCAACAGCAGCAGCCAGCAGTAGGAGGAGACTGTCACTTGCCTCTTTTTCAAAGACTTCTGGGGGGTGGGAATTGGGAGTTGGGTTTTTTCACTTTTTTGGACTTTTCACGGACATTCTTTGGGGTTAGGGAGTGGGGGTGGTTTGGGTCTTGTGGGAGATTATTTTTGTCAGGGATATAAATATACTTAAAATTTTATCTTAGCATACGTGTTCTTTTTACTGCTTTTGAGGCTGGTGGGTTGGGGTTTAAAAGTAACTTTGTTTTCGTGAAACTTGGCATCTTGATTCAAGTTGTGTAATTAATTGCCCAAATGTTTTCAAAACGAAGTGCCTCTCACAGAGTAAGTGAATTTAGTAGTCCTAGGACTTTACTAATACTAGCGTCAGTCTCTCGTCTCTCCTAATACTCCATTATACTTCCTCCCCCCAAACGCTTATCTTACCTGTAATTTGTGTTTGGAAATAGATAGGGCTAGGCACAAGGCTGGCTGCACGGCAAATGGCGATTAAGGTTGGCAATCCTGGGCGGATGAAATGTCATCATTGCGTTGGTACTAGTAGTGTTACACAGTGGCAGTTGCAGCATCTGAAAAAAAGAAAATGAAACCTTGTTTGTCCTTACCGTAGCATTAGAACGGTACGATAGAGAATATAGCAGGTGACAGTACACTAGAACAGTGCCACAATCTAGCCTAACAAATGGTAAAGTATTGAAAGTATAACTAGTACTTGCGTTGAATTTCTTAGACATTGGCTACTACTACAAGAAATAGTACCGAAGGTGAAGGACACAGCAGCGTAATAATTTGCCACGTCTAGGAGGAGGATGTTCTAATCTTGATGACCTATCAAGTTGATGGCGCAAATGAAAATCTGCTTTCAATTGCCAATAGTGACTCTGTGTCAAGCTGAGTAAGAATATATCCTCGGATTCCTTCACCAGCCTGTTGCTATGACCTTATCCTACCCAGCAAGTGTGTGGAATTATTGCTGTCATTTAGTCACACATCAATCAAAACCACACAGCCCGGGGGAAGAGAGTTAGGCTTTGGAAAATGGATGGGAATGGGGGATTTTGGGAAATTTTTTTGCGAGAAGAAAAAAAAAGCCCAGCATGAACAAACAATAATTGAAGATAAAGAAATCTTTGGGTACAAAGCTAACCATAAATCTTTTAAGTGACATAAAGGGAGTGCATGCACTACTGCATGCATGGTTACTGAAAAGTCAGTGGTACTTTCGACAACCATGAATGACAGAATGCGACACTACAGGGCTGCAGCGTTTTCACTTGCCTATCTCTGCACTCAGAGAAACACTTCTTACATTAAATTAGGTTTAAAAAATAGCAGAAGTAAAACCTATAGAATGGCTGTAGGGATCAATTTAAAAGCAAAGATCCAAGAAATGCAGAGTCACTCTCATAGAAGTTCACAGCAATAACATTACTTTAAAGATAATTTGAAAAGAATGGATACTGTATCTGTATATTGTTGTAGTTGTCCTGTAGAATTTGATACGTTGCATGCATCAAATCATTCCTCTTATTAGCGGGACTCCTCCATTCCATCTGACGCTCCGTCCATCAATGTTGGTGACCAGAAGACACCCTGTCCACTGCCTGCCTGGCGGATGCTGAATTGCGGCTCTCTAATGTGAAGCCTGACTTCATCCTTTTTTCCCATTGCACAGACTGAAACCGGGCCTGTAATTATTGATGGAAAAACAGGAAGTGATATTAGAACACCACTGACAAATAAATATAAGGTATGTACGCTGTGTAGTGCAAAAAGTCACACTTTGAGTTTCCTAATAGACAGTACAATATTTTTGAAAGTGCGTACTCTGTCTGAGTCTCCTTTTGAAGCATAAATAAGTATGGGCAAATTAATTTAGCGGATCTTTCCCCTCAAGCTAGGTGTACTGTAAACTTTGTTTTAGAACAAAATTAGACCTTCCCAGCAGTGCTCCCACCCAGACCCTTACTAAAGCCAGTCGCAAAAATGTAGAAGACCAGCAATCAGATCTCAAAAAACGAGGCCTAGTAGAAAACTGGTGACAAAACGTACTTTGAAAGTAAAAGTAGGCCCAAATCCCCTTACCCACCATGGATTCTATTTAAACCACTTGCAAGCGAGCAAAAGTATCCATACCCAGCATCGCTCCAAGACTCACAAACCCCCCCACAAACAGCCCCCGCCCAAACACATGCAATACAAATACTGCTAACACTAACGAGCCCTAAGTTAAGAATAGTGGCAAACGCTTTCTTTAACTATGCCAAATTCCCCCTTTCCCACTATGGATTTTCTTCAAATCACTTGCAACCAAAATTACACATTCCCACGAGTGCTCTAAGACCCCAGAACTCAGTTGCCAAAAATCTAGAACACCCCGAAACACATGCAATCCTGCTGCTAGTGCTAACCCTTACAAAAAGTGCCAAAAAATGCCAAAAGGCTTTTCCGCATGGATTTTCTCCAAACCAGTTTTATCCGGTATTAGACCTTCCCAGCAATGCCCCAAGACACGGCAACCCACCCGCAAAAAAGCACAACACCGCCAAAAAGCAAAAATGGAAAATCTCATACTTACAATTTTTTTCGGCCTTCTTTCAATTCTGTCCAAACGCGCTGTGCAGCTAGGTCATAACTCCCGTTTTCCACCATGGATTTCCTGAAAAGCAAATGCAATCAAAATTAGACTGTGCCAGCAGTGCTCCCGGACCCCAAAACCCACCCACAAACACCCGGAACCCCCCCAAAGAGCACCTCAAAGACAAGCAAGTCAGCAAAAACGCAAAAAACATTTCGCCTCCGATTTGGTCCAAACCAGTTTTATCCGGTATTAGACCTTCCCAGCAATGGCCACAGAGCCGTCAACCCATTCGAAAACAAGTAGAAGACCCACAAACAGCCAAAGAGAAAAAATGGAAAATCTCATACTCACAATATTTTTCGGCCTTCTGTCCAAACGTGCTGTGCAGCTAGGTCATGACTCCACTTTTCCACCATGGATGTCCTAGAAAGCAAATGCAATCAACATTAGACTGTGCCAGCAGTGCTCCCAGACCCCGAAACCCACCCACAAACACCAGGAAGCCCCCCAAACAGGCCCCAGAAAACATGATAGTGAGCAAAAAGGCAAAAACGTTTTCAAGTCTGATTGTGTCCAAACCAGTTTTATCCGGTATTAGACCTTCCCAGCAATGCCCCAAGACCCGCCAACTCACCCTCAAAGAAGTAGAACACCCCCACAAGTGCAGAGTCTTTCTTCATTGGGCGTAATCCAGCCCTCTGCTTTGAGGGAAATAGGAGTCTGGAGGAGGAGGATAGAGGAGCATGTTCTTGTGAACTTGTGAACCTGAGGAATGCAGACTGCGGCACCTTCAAATCAATAAGCAAACAAGTGAAGACAGTTCTGCTGATGGGCTTGTTTTTGTGATTAGTTGATTAAGGTTTTAATTATATTAACTGTGCACAACAAAGAAAGACAGACAGACAGGAATAAAAGTGAATAAGGACAAAAAAGAAAGTTATTGATTCATTGGCTCATTTTCAGGGCTCGGTGTCAGGGAATAAAAGTTCGTCCTCATACTCTGCGAATTCAGGCGGAAGTAGGTCAACTAACAGAGAAGAAATTCCCTCATCTAAGTTGCTGTCCTCCTCGTCTTCTTCTGGGTTGTATTCTCGTACTTTGTAATCTGGTGGTATGAGGTGCTGATTCATCTTGATCATTGTTAACCTCTCCACATTTTTGGGCGAGAGGTGGGTCCTTTTGCAAGTTACATTGCCACCAGCACACTGAAAACACGTTCAGAAGACACGCTTGCGAGTGGGCAAGAAGTAGTTTATAGCTAGGTTGGAGATCTCTGGCCACAATTCTTTTTTCCCATGCCGATACGCCAATGGGTCAGCATTAATATAGACCTCTGTTGAGTCATTCAGATAGTCCTGCACCATCGACTGAAGGTTGTCCACGGTTCCTCCACTTTGCTTACTTTTTGCTGGGACCTTTTGAGAAGCAAACCCAAGCTTAGTTAGCCAATCCTCTTCTTCACCCAATGTTACTGTTGTGTTTGGTGCAGATGATCCGGTTGCCAGTGTCTTTAACGGCTGAGAGGTCACTTCTGCCACAGCCACAGGTGCATAAGTGGATTGGTTTGACTGGGAATGGCCCGCTGATGCTGATGTACTGCCTTTTCCTTCAATTTTCTGCCATTCTCTTTCAAACCTCATGGCTGACACAGCTAGCCAATGTTTGTACTTTGTGACATCTGCGTCACCAAAAGCAAAGAATGCTCTGCCGGCTAGTGCCTTTTTGTAGCGTGGATCCAGAATAGTAGCACAAATGTAATGCTGTTCTGAGTGGATCATTTGAAGACGTTCATCGTCAAGTAGGCGCTCTAATAATTTCTCCGCCAAAACAAAAGCTTCTTGCTTTTCTTCATCTTTTTGAAACATAGAAGACACCGCCTTCAGTTGGTGCTCCAGCATGCGCAACAATGGGATAGCTTTTCCCACATTACAGTCCTCCCTGCTGACTGCACGCGTGAAGACCTCAAAAGGACGAAGCATGTCTGTCAGGCTTTTAACTAGCTCCCATTGCGCCGCATCTAGCCTCAGGTCCTTCTGAGCTGTACCCAGTGTTAAGAAATACTGATTGAGTACCGTAAACTGCTCATACAGACGCTCAAGCATGTAGAAGGTTGAGTTCCAACGTGTTGGCACCTCCTGGATGAGTGCTTTCACTGGCATTCGACGTTCTTGTAGCAGGCCCCTCAGATGCTTCTGGGCCTTAAAAGAATGGCTGAAATGGTTGCACATTCTTCGGCAGGTGGTCACTAACTCGCACACTGGACTTTCTTCACTCAAGAATTTTTTAACAACCAGGTTTATACAGTGCGCCAAACACGGCACTCTGAAATATTTACCCAGCTTCATGGCCTTAACTACATTGGCACCATTATCAGTGGAAACATAACCAATCTGGCGTTTTTTTGGGGACAGCCATTGAAAGACCTTTGTGTTAAACTCCTTCAAAATGTTTTCTCCTCTATGACTTTTCTCCATGCCAAACATGGCTAGTGTTGCATGTTTCCGAGCAGCTTTAAAAACGTTGTCCGGGTCAACACCTGCGTTTAGCTATGCTTTAACCCCTGAAAAAGAGACCCAGTGTGCAGTGATGCACATGTAATCAGTGCCTGCGCCACTGGTCTACATGTCTGTTGTCAGATGTATAGTCTGAACAGCACTCTTCTGCAAAGCTGCCCCAATCACCTCCAGCACATCTTCATGTAGTGCTGGAACCGCAACTCTGCCAAAATAGAACCGGCTAGGAACCTTCCATTTAGGGCTGAGCGTTGCCACTAATTCTAGAAAACCAACCCCTTCCACAAAAGAAAAAGGGAGAAGGTCCAGAGCTAGCATTTTAGCCAGCTTAGTGTTATACAGATGCGTCAGTGGGGGGTTGCGATCAAATGGCACTTCTGAAAACAACATGGTTCTAATGGTGGGCTGGACCATTTTACGGGATGATGATGATGACTTCTTCGACCCAGTTACGCTCGATTATGAACTTTTTCGCATTGGTGTCGCACTCTCTCCCACACTCTTAATGTGGCTCACAAGGGCTGTGCTGACAGGGGTACTGGGTGTAAGTGAAGTGTTTGACGCTTCTTCCTCCTCGTCATCATCAGATGAAACATCAACGTATACAGTTTGTTGACTTCCAATTCGGGCTTCCTTGATCTCCTTTAGGTGCGCAAATCATTGGACAGTGTGCTGTCTCTCAAGATGACCTCTCTGGCCTCCGGTACCATAGTTGGTACCAAACTTCCCGCGACTAATTGCAAGCTTACAAATGCTACAAATGGCTATGTTTTCCTTTTTTGGGCAAACACTAAAGAAGTCCCAAACGGCGGACTTGAAATATCTGTGGGGGCAGGAGGAGTCGATACTGGTGGTGGTCATGCTGCTAATGCCAGATGAAGTGAAGGATGTGTGCTGCCGAACTTTTCTACATTGTGCACTTGCACCACCACTAATTGAGGTCGAGGTGGATGGAGGTCCCTTCTGGCGAGAAAGAAATATGGAAGTGGTAGGTGGTGTACTAGTTCACTCCAATGATTGTGGTGTTTCCATTGCCTCCTCGTCGACAACATCATCACGCTCAGCAGCTTTTCGGGCTAGGGTCAAAATGTCTGTTTGCAGCATGCCCGCTGAGGCTGGAGTGACGTGTATGATGACTGGGTCGTTGCCGTGAGAGTCTTCATCAGCAGGAGAATATGCCACTTCTTGTTGAGCGTCATCACACTCCATAACTATGAGACTTTCGGGGACCTTCCTTTTACGCTTAGCTAACTTTGTCAGATCATGGTGTGCCTCACTCTCAGACGGCAGTGGTGGTTCCCAAGTTTGATCCGTATCATCAGAAGGAGGTGGGCTTGAAGAAGATGTAGACACCACCCTTGATCTTTTCCTTGCTAGGGATGTAGAACACAATGAATGATCAAGAGTGGCTTCCTCAAATGATACCTCTGCTTGAATGTCGATTTCCTGATTTGCCCCTACTTCGGGAGGAACAACTATTGTGGGCACTTGTGCCCCTCCATGCACCTCTGCTTGCGCATCTCCTTGCGCTGCCTCTCCTTCCAAATGTACTTGGGCTTGTACTTGCACATGTTGTTGTTGTTGCGGCTGTGGTTGTTCAACACTCGTCAGATGAGTTACAACAACCTGTGTTGATTGAGGGACATTGCTGCTACTTTCTTGCAATGAGCCAACATCACTGGTCGATGGTGATTGAAGAAGTAGACTGGCTGCCTCTGCAGCACTCAAGGGCTTGGACTTAAGTTGGCGTGGTGGTGGTGGCACTGAACCCAATGGAGCGGGGGTGCTGCTCCCAGCTTGGTCCCCAGCAGATCCCGCTGCTGCTGCAGGCGTACTTTTTTTTTTATTCCCAAAAAATGTAGCGGGCGGCACACCAGTCTCCTTGGTAACTTGCTTCTTCTGCTCCTTACTGGCAACTTTCTTGCTAGAGGAGCTACGGGGATCTTTTTTTGGGGCCTTCTTCTTCAGAGGTCAGAACAGCAGGCCGCAGTTGCACGAGTTGCAGAGTTGTCTGTGGCCAGACGTGACGTCACGTGACGTTATGCTGCACACACACACCGCTGCAGGACTTTTTCCTGGCACTGGTGGCTCTCTTGAGTCTTGTGCACCTAAAAGCAATGGAAGACAGAGGAACATCAGTTCAGTTATACACCCCAAAAAGTCGAAAAACACATAAAAACCAGCACAATCCCATGCCATCCATGCCCTCAATGATGTTTAAATTCAAGACACCCCACAGAAAGACTAGGCCCATGCACCCCTCACTAGCCCTGGGCAAAAGGCCCCAACAGCAGCCAAAGAAATCGAAAAACACAGAAAAATCTGCACAATCCCATGCCATCCATTCCCTCCATGATTTTTACATTAAAGAGACCCCATAGAAAGACTCAGTCCTTGCACCACTGGGTACCCCTGGGAAAAAGGCCCCAATAGCAGCCAAAAAAATCGAAAACCACAGAAAAATCAGCACAATCCCATGCCATCCATGCCCTCCATGATGTTTAAATTCAAGACACCCCACAGAAAGACTAGGCCCATGCACCCCTCACTACCCCTGGGCATAATGGATGAAAGCAAAACAAACTGGGTGCAGGCCTGAGAACACTGCCTGCATTCAAAATGGCCCCTTGCCTCCCAGCACATGGCCAGGGCCTGCCTGTACCAGCACTCAAAATGGCACCCACCCACATGGCCAGTCCCCATGAACACCCCAAAAAATCAAAAAATCACAAAAATCACCACAATCCAATGCCATCCATGCCCTCCATGATGTTTACATTAAAGAAACCCCACAGAAAGACTCAGTACATTCACCACTCCCTACCCCTGGGCAAAAGGCCCCAACAGCAGCCAAAAAAATTGAAAACCACAGAAAAATCAGCACAATCCCATGCCATCCATACCCTCAATGAAGTTTATATTAAAGAGACCCTACAGAAAGACTCAGTCCATGCACCACTCACTACCCCTGGGCAAAAGGCCCCAACAGCAGCCAAAAAAATCGAAAAACACACAAAAATCAGCCCAATCCCATGCCATCCTTGCCCTCCATGATGTGTACATTAAAGAGACCCCACAGAAAGACTCAGTCCATGCACCACTTACTACCCCTGGGCAAAAGGCCCCAACAACAGTCCAAAAATCTAAAATTCCTAAATTGTAGTTGCAGCAACTGTAATGCCCCAAACAAACCTACTTGTGAAATTTCTAATCCAAAAGTGATCCAAAGAAAGTCAAAAAGGCCTCAAATCCAAATATCCAGCAGCATCCACAAAAAGTAATCCTTCCAGGTCAAGATCCGAATGAAAGTGACCAGCACATGAAGAAACAGGAAGTTGGAGACTGTGGAGTACTTCCTTCCTCCCACCCCACCCCCAAAATGGACTCCTTGCAAAAAAAAGTGCAGGCAAATGTCAACCTGAGGAGTTATTCTGATAAAAATCAACATTTTCAGAAGGTTTATGCTGCTTGCTGGTGGATTTCTTGTGCAGAATTGCAAATTTTGTAATTTTGCGAGTGCGAGATTGTTGCTGCCCGGCGCATCTATGTGTTCGCAATTGCGAACTCCCGCAATACGTGATCACGGAGTACTTGCGTTGACTAACTCTCGCTGTGCAGGGTGGCAAGCTGCGATGACGCAATGACGTAATCGCGGTCGCCAAACTCCCGCGGATCCCGCAGCAAGATCCAAAATGGCGCAGCATTCGCAAAATATCAGTCATAAGCTTTTATTCGATATGCAAGATATCTTGTAAGCACATTTAGAATACAAACATTATAATTACAAAAAACAGAAAGACATTGCTACAAGAAGCCAGTATAAAAGTCATTTAGAAAAGATAAAAGGTCATGAAATGGCTGTTAATAAATTAGCTAAAAATAGATTAAACAGCTACTGACAATCTCTTACATCGAATAAGCCAAAACTGTTTTAAAAATTTTGCTATACCACACACTATTGGGGGGGAAGTGTCCGTAGTTAAAATACGCAGGGCTTCTAGGTGGTTACGTGTGCCCATGTTCCGACAAAGAGGTTTTAGCCAAGAACTCCTAGGCCTTGCATAGTCCGGGCATTCAAATAAGACATGCGCAATGGACTCAACCCTGCTCGGGCAACATGCACAATTGGGGGAAGTACGAGCCGCTGATGTCCATTTTGATACCACAGCACCTAAGGGGAGGGATCCAACTCTGAATTTAAAATAAAGTGCTCGGTCAAAGGGGATGGTAATCATGTCCAGGTAGGGTTCAAAGGCCACAGAGTCTTTAATTTGTAAAAAAGCGACAGTGGATTTGCAATGGTTAGAGTTTGTGATTAGACGCTCCGAAGTCCATTTCCAATAAAGGGCCTTAAAAACTTCTTTTGGAGGGGCTGAGCGTGAAGACCAGCAGTCCACTAGCCCGATATTCTCCAGAAGATTTTTGGTTTCTTTTAACCATTTTATCTTGGCCCAACCCCCCAGACTCATAATTTCCCCCAGGGCATCGGCATAGGATTTTAGTTCTTCACCCCTCCAAATTCGTGTCCATAGCAGGAGCGGTCGGAGCTGGGCCTGGTCTTTGATGTTTTTACAGCCCGTGTCCAACCACACTGGTACAGATGGGGTGCTCAGTGGAATGGAGATAATGGATTTCAGTAACTTGCTCTCCGCTGTCACTAGGGCGTCCATTCGGCAGTGGCCCCACAGTTCTGCCCCATACAAGGCGGATGACACTACTTTGGCCTTGTAGATATCGATTATTGGGGTAAGTGATCTCCTGGGTGAGGCCCTGAACTCCCTCATGAGAGCTCCTCCTACTCTCCTATGGTTGAGAACCATTTTACCAATGTGATTTACCCAGGACATCCTATCCGTGATCCGAATACCGAGGTAATCGAATTCGGCTACTTTCTCTAAGGGGATCGAGTTAAGTGTAGGAGGGCTTCTTTCTTAGGGGGATTTAGGACTAGGTATTTTGTTTTGTCCACATTTATTATTAGCCCCTTTGCGGTACAGAACTCCTGGAATCGTGTTAGCAATTTCTGCAGGCCTTGTGGGGTTTTCGAAATCAGGAGCGTGTCGTCCGCAAAAAGTAGGGTGGGGATGCGGACTCCTCCGAGACAGGAGGCGTCGGCTGGTTCTTGCTGAAGATGTTTTACCACCCCGTTCACATATAGTGAGAAAAGGGTGGGAGCCAAGACACTGCCCTGTCTTACGCCCCTGGAGACTGGTATCTTCTCAGTGAGTTCTCCGTTTTTACCCCAGCGGACTTGTGCGTAGGTATGGGTATGAAGGCTAATGAGAAGGGATAAGATGTAAGGAGGTAGTCCCAACTCATAGAGTGCCCTCCAAAGCTCTTCCCGGGGGACCAGGTCAAAGGCAGTCTTCAGGTCTATAAAGGCCAAATAAAGACTACCCTTGCCTAGTTCCACGACCTTCCACCCCAATAGCGCCAGCCTAAACACCTGCTCTATTGTCCCCATACCGGCCCGAAAACCTGCCTGAAAGTCTGATAAGATTTTATTCTCCTCCACCCAGTGGAGAATCCTTCCAAGGATAGCTTTACCAGCTATCTTTTGGGTGGAGTCTATCAGACTTATAGGGCGGTAGTTCCCCGGTGTTTCCCTACACCCTTTTTTGTAGATCGGAACCACCACTGCCCCTTTCCAGGATTCTGGCACTGCCCCTCCCATCATGATATCATTTAAAAGAGCTGCTATAACCCTAGCCCACTCCGCAGGGAAAGCTCTCATAAGGTCCCCCGGAAGGCCATCCAGGCCCGCTGCCTTACGGGGCGCTACCCAGCCTATAACCCCCTCAATCTCAAGGGGAGTGAAGAGATCATAGGCATGAGGTTCAATTTCACGTGTAAGGTCGAATCCCACGTTCAGTTCCCCATTAGGAGGGAGGTATAGGGCCCCAAAGTGTTTAACCCAATTTTGGGGCGGGATGTTACAGGGTCTCACAAGTGCATCGGGTTTATTCCGTGTGCTTATGAGATTCCAGAAGGCCCTTGAGTCCCTGATTTTACTAGCCTGGAGCAGGTCGTCCCAAAATTTATCTTCCCACTCCCTTCTAGCAAGTTTAAGGGATTTGTTTTAGGCCTTCCTTGCCTCCAGTATCACACTTCGGGACTTGAGTTTTACCGCCTCAACTAGCCTTGTCTTGTGGGCCCTACAAGTTTGGGTATACCAACCATCTCCTGTTTTTTTAAGAACTTTATTACCCGTCTTGTTTGGGTACATAGTGAACACGTTGGTTAAGGCTTCTACCAGGGAGACAAAAAGCCCACTCGCTCTACCCACCCCTTCTAGGGAGGTTCCGAGGGTTATTACCGCTTGGTTTAAGAGGGATTGAATTTCCCCTACCTTTGCCTCGGATAAGACCAGTCTCGCCCATTTTATTCGTCTACCACAAGGGGAGACTTCAGACTCATCCGGGGGTGCGGCTACCAGGCTAACATTATCCCTTTTTAAAGTGCGCCACCACTGAACCATGCCTAGGGAGAGTGGATTGTGGTCACTTTCGGTCGATGGAACCACCTGCATGTCCCTTACATAAGGCCATAAGAGTACATCTATTAGGAGATAATCTAGCCTAGAGGTGTGACCTGGCCTGTTGTATGTGTGGGCACCCCCCCTATCCGAGGGTGTCCTCCCATTAGCTGCCCTTAAGTTAAATTCGAGGCTCAGTGAGTATAACTGGAGCGCCACTTCTGTCCACCTTCTGATTGGTGGGATTTCTAATACCGGGATCCCCATCCTGGAGTCCTCCTCATCTTGGTCGAGGGAAACGTCCGAGCCCAAAGGCTCGAACGTACAGTTCATATCACCTGCAACCAGTGTACGTGTTTTATGGGGGGTATTATTTAGCAAAGTCTCGAGGAGAGATATTACAGGGGACTTTCTCCCACCCTTGGTTCCCCGAGCATAGACATTATAAACATTTAAGACAGATATTCCCCTTTGGTCTATTAGGGTTATGTTTTGAATGTCCGGGGAACCTGTGGGGAACTCCACTACCCTACAGTCTAAAGAAGCCGCGACCCAGATAAGAAGGCCGCCTGAAGGTCGCCCTCTCCCTGTTTCCGAGACATGTGCAGGGGAGGAGTAGGAAGAAAATCCCACCCTGTGGACTGGGACCAGGCTCCAAGTTTCTTGGAAGAGGCACACGGAATGCTCATCCACCCAGGCAGTAAATTCCGGTAGGGCCAGTTTTCTTGCAATCCCTGTGATATTCCAGCTGAAAACCTTGAAGACTAGGTCCGTCACAGCTGGAGTGCCGTTGGGAGCTATAGTGCCCCTATCTATGGACCTCCTCGGAGACATCTGGAGGGGTGGGGGACCTTGTGGGGAGGCTGAGGAAACTCCTATTTCACTTGTGGGGTTTGTTTGAGTGAGTGGTACTCCTGCTGGCTCTACTCTGCTACCAGTTTCCAGTCAATGAGGCCCTGATGTCCACAATTGATTCTCCCTGGAACCCCCCGAGACCCCAGCCCAGTTTTGAGCTATAAAAGGGGAACCAAAACTTGCTTCAATTGGGCTAACAATTTGCCTGGGGTAAAAATAAGAAAGATCTACCACCTTAACCCCCGGGGCCCCCATATTTTTAATAGGGGTACAAATCGATGGGACTACTCTTGGGTCTTGGAAGTTTATAATTATACAATCCCCCTCCTGCGTTTTTCTCCCCTGTCCTACCCAACCCACTCTGCGGACACTTAAAATAATACCATCCACACCCAAGGGGATTGGCTTGTTTGCCTTCAGCCAATGGATACACTTATTCTTAAGTGACGAATGATTTTCCACCTGGCCATCCTTTAAAGGAGGCACGTTAACCATGACAGCAACGTAAGGTTGGCAGTCTGGTGTGAGGTTTACTGGGGGGATCCGTCGCACTGGATAACTGAGGACCGTTGGGGGGGTAAAGGGGGCGGTAGATTGGGATACAGACCTAGGGGCTTTCCCTGTCGCTAGCCCGTGTGGTATGCTTCGCACCCCTCGTTTTTGAGAGTCTTCCGTTTTATCACTAACTGACTGTGGCTGCTTTTGTAAAAGCGGCTTAGACTTATTCTTGTCAGGCTCTGAGTTTGTTGGAGGTCCCTTATGGTTTGGCCCTGATTTGGGGAGGGGAGGGGATTTAAGAGCTGGAATTGGAGGCTTATTAGGGACAACTTTTTTTTGACCTATTGGTGGCTTATGGTCTCTCTGAGCTGGTAAATCGTTCCCCTTTGTGCCCAAGTCCTTATTTTCAGTCACTCTGGTTATTTGTTTAATAGTTGTCTTGAGTGAGTGAAACCCATCAAGGGTTGATTGCTCTAATTTATCTATCCTCTCTCCTAGGCCCGTGACTTGCAATAGTAACGGTTTCAAAACGCTGTATACCTTCTCAAGAATGTTTTCCACAGTTACTAAGTCAGCGAGCTTAGAGACCTTAGCAGTGTTATCGTCTGAGAGTGGCCCATTGGAAGAGATCTGAACGCCCCTGTCTATATCACTTTCATTCTTTATAAGCGTACCCCTTATGTTTCTTGTACCTGTTCCAGAGCTATTTTTTGCTCTTTGATAAAGAGCGGCCTGTCTCACTAGCCTACCCTTTTTGCGTTTCCGTGGTTTTTTGCTTAAAGGCCTATTCTCCTGCCTATTGTCAGGGGTTTGAGTGATGGGGGACGCCCTAACTGACTCCCCTTCTGAAATAACTATGGAGGAAGGAAGCCGGATTGGGGACTCAGGGTTACTAATAGCTTCGCTTGGGAGATTGGGTGATAATGGAGTGGACAACTTACTGAGACCGCCATCTTCTACACGCACTATGGGGAGAAGAGCGGCCAGATTTTCCAGCCTATCTATATTTTGCTCTATGCCAGCCAACTGGGGAGGGTCTGAGAAAACACCAGGCACACTCGGTGGGGAAACATCTTGGACCCGGATACTGGCCGGTGTAAGCGACTGAGCAGCAGCCCCCAAAGATGAACGTCTTGAGGGGAGGTAAACCTCGGATAAACGTCGCTCAGACATGGCAATTTCCTTCTCAATCACCGCCGCCACCCTGGTGATGAACCGGTCCATAGTCCCTATGACAGGGCTCGCGGCATGTGACCCTTTTTCGGTTTCACTCCTAAGGGGTTTCCCAGATCGAGTAGACATGGTTTCGGGAGGCAGAACGTGCGGACACACCAGGCGAATGTAGTCACTGTTAGCGAAAGCAATGGGACGTGGCCCAGCCCAGCCTTGTCAGCCCCTGACTGCCACAGACTGCCCGCCCTTTGCTCGGGCTTCGCTCGGCGTCCCGCTCGGCATCCCGCCAAGCGTCGAGGTGTTCAATATGTAGGGGCGTTGCAGGCGGGGGCGTGTCTGAATGTGGGCGCGTCCGCCTGTGCAGCTGGGGAAGCAGGGACTCCTGGTCTTCCGAGTCCCTGCTGAGCGCCGATCCGCTGGTCCTTCCAGGCGCCTCCCCGCACTTTCACCTCGCTTCGCGTCTCCCTCCTCCTTCACGCCGCGAAGCGGCACCCGCGGAGCGGGTGCGGCGAGAGGCAGCGGCAACACAGGTGAGCCCAAGTAGAGAGTAGAGAGTCAGACCCAAGGCACAGGGTCCAGCAACAACCTCCACAGCGTCCAGGAGTATCCCAAAATATCGAGAAAAACAACTCGGCAAACGCTGAATGACAGTAAGTGAACGCCGCGCACAGCAATATTGTATCACCTAGCAAAAAAATCCGCTGCATGCGAATTTGCGGATTTTTGGCAAATTTGCGCGAGTTCGCGGATTGCGAATTTACCAAAAATCCACGAAACCCGCGAGCGGAACGGATTTTACGCCGATGCTTAGTGATTTTGATTTTTTTGGGGCGCCTTTAAACCAGAGCAGGTGCTCTTGGTAATTTAGTAAGATTTCAACATCCTCGAAAGGAGTGTATATATCCGGAGGTTCCTCTATTTTGTAATAGTGGAATTCTTTTGTTTCAGCGTTTGCTTCTGGAAAGTGTATCCATGAATAGAATACCTCTGTCTGCCGATATTCATGGGCCTCTACCACGAATATGACTGTACCACCTCGTGATGTCAGTCCATTTTCTATAAGTTTAAGAGTTATAGTTCTCCTTACGTTGACCGGAATGAGTATAGCACCCGGGTCATTTTCTTGGATGGTTCGGTCATCCACTATGAGTTGAGCTGCTATTCTAGCTTGCTCCCTTTCATCTTCAGTTTCTCCCATTTTACTGACAGAAAGTTTTGTTGCAGATCAAGTTTCAAAGAAACAAAGATTAGGTGCACAATATTTTGGAACACTGTATCCTTCACCGTTGACTAAACCAAAAACTAATACATAGGAATCTCTTCTTACTAAGTTCCGGCAGATATTAACCTTTCACCAACTCCAGACATCTTTTGGAGTTTTTACGGGAAAAGGGTTCTGTGTGAAAAAGCACGACTGAGTTACTCTAGTGTCTTGCGTTAGATTATCGCCTTACCAAACGTTGGGCACCATGTAGTGTAGTTCCTATATTCCCAATAGGCTCTGCCCATTGGAATAATATTAACAGCAGTGTAGACGTAGGACTAAGGTCGACTAGGTCTCTACTGACTATATTAGACTTAATTGGTTTTGCCAACTAGCTCAGAGGTCTCTAGAAACTTTCTCGAATGTTCAGGAAAGAGTTAACTCTCCGGATTTAGACAAGAAGGGATTAGCTTCTGACAACCATACAAACATGACAACTTTGCTCCCTCAGAAAAGAGTGTATCTCTAGAGTTGTGTGAAAACTATAGGCATCTATTTCACTCAGTCAACCGTGCATACTTAGTTTCACCAGAGTGCAGAGAAATAGAGAGACGGGCGTTTTCAATAAAAGGTGGTATTTATTGAGCAGTCTTCTTTCTCATGCAAGAGAAATGAATTGCCACAATTGCAATACTTATCATACAGTAAAGTGCGTACAGTAAAAGTAGTATTATGAAATAATACTGTAAAAGCATTGATATGGTTTCTTAGCCATATGATACTTTAAAATAGATAAAATATATACATACATAAAAACATTGACTAACATACTCAACTGGTGCTTCTAACTCCGCCTACCCCGGTGTACCTGACCTAAGCCCAATACTTGGGAAGGAGTAAGTAAGTAGCAGTTTAAGTTAAGTTGGTTAAGTTGGTTTTGCCAAGAATCTGAATCAAGAATTCTCTTAAGGGTTTAGTCAGCACTGTACCTTGGTAATAGAATGTGGGAGGTCTGGTATCTCTTTCTTCAGGACTCGATCTCCAAGCAACCCGCAAGGGCGGCGGGAAACACCGGAGCTGGATTTTCCCGGCTGGAGAAAAAGACAGCGACTCTCTCAGTACGTCAAACGGGAGGGGCGGCTTCCGTGGGCTCTCGCATCAGCTGGGCTCCCGGGCAAGTAGATAGCCGCTCTGCTCCAAACCATTGTGTGTTTGCTTAAGGCAACTGTTGGTATTTTATACCTGAAAGGTGCCGGGTTTGAGGTAAAGTTGGACATAAGACGTCACTAAGAACTAACAGCTCTTTCTGGACTCCAGGAGTTCTTTGTCAAATCAAAACAAAAGCAGGTATTTTCCCGGGCTGCTGGAGGCTTGGTTTGTTTAAAGAACGTGTTGTGCTTTTTAGGAGTCGATGGGAGTAGCCGTGCTGTGCTTTGGACTGCATGGGCTATTAATGAATATGGATATGATTCTTATGCCTTTATAAGGATATTATTAATTATAACCACATAATGGCATGAATCGGGAATATCGAATTAGGGTCCTAGATAGAAACACAACAACAGGATCCTAACGGAAAGAAACTAAACTGCCAAGTAAGCCGTCTCGAGACCGACCTAGTAGAAGAGAAGGTAATAGGGAGATTATTAAATGGGCATATTTTTGTCTGACATATACTATTCTGAATAGATGTCAGGATAGTTTATCTTTTCACCCCTGTGCTTCTTCCTCCTCTGTGCTCCCTCCCTTGTGAGTTGTCTCCTCCCCCTATTGCTCTTTCTTCCTTTGTGCTCCCTCCCTCATGATCTGTCTCTGCCTCCCCTCTATTGCTCTTTCTTCCTCTGTGCTCCCTCCCTTGTGAGCTGTCTCTGCCTCCCATCTATTGCTCTTTCCTCCTCTGTGCTCCCTTCCTCATGATCTGTCTCTGCCTCCCCTCTATTGCTCTTTCTTCCTCTGTGCTCCCTCCCTCGTGAGCTGGCTCTGCCTCCCCTTTATTGCTCTTTCCTACTCCTCTGTGCTCCCTCCCTCGTGAACTGTCTCTGCCTCCCCTCTATTGCTCTTTCCTTCTCTGTGTTCCCTCCCTCGTGAGCTGTCTCTGCCTCCCCTCTATTGCTCTATCCTCCTCTGTGATCTCTCCCTCGTGAGCTGTCTCTGTCTCCCCTCTATTGCTCTTTCCTCCTCTGTGCTACCTCGTGAGCTGTCTCTGCCTCCCCTCTATTGCTCTTTCCTCCTCTGTGCCCCCTTTTTTGTGAGCTGTCTCGGCCTCCCCTCATTTGCTCTTTCCTCCTCCGTGCTCCCTCCTTCGTGTGCTGTCTCCGCCTCCCCTGTATTCTCTTTCCTCCTCTCTGCTCCCTCCCTCGTGAGCTGTCTCCGTCTCCCCTCTATGCTCTTTCCTCCTCTGTGCTCCCTCTCTCGTGAGCTGTCTCTGCCTCCCCTCTATTCCTCTTTCCTCCTCTGTGCTCCCTCCCTCATGAGCTGTGTCTGCCTCCCCTCTTTTGCTCTTTTCTCCTCTGTGCTCCCTCCCTCGTGAGCTGTCTCTGCCTCCCCTCTATTGATTTTTCCTCCTCTGTGCTTCCTCCCTCGTGAGCTGTCTCTGCCTCCCCTCTATTGCTCCTTCCTTCTCTGAGCTCCCTCCCTTGTGATCAGACTCCGCCTCCCCTCTATTGCTCTTTCCTCCTCTCTGCTCCCTCCCTTGTGATCAGTCTCGGCCTCCCCTATATGCTCTTTCCTTATCTGTGCTCCCTCCCTTGTGTGCTGTCTCCCCTCCCTTCTATGCTCTTTCCTCCATGTGTTCTCCAAGCTCCTGCTCAATTGCTTTCATGTTTTCTCCCCCTCCATTGCTTTTTCACATGTTTTAAGTAGCACCAGGTACATTATTTTATCTTAGGCAAGAATCATGGGGAGTTCGGCCGACACTGAGACAGCTCTGAAGGGATACATTCTCTCCTGTTGTTTACACCCGCTGTCTGCCCTCACCTCTGAAGGGATACATTCTCCCCTGTTGTTTACACCCGCTGTCTGCCCTCACCTCTGATGGGATACATTCTCTCCTGTTGTTTACACCCGCTGTTTGCCCTCACCTCTGAAGGGATACATTCTCTCCTGTTGTTTACACCCGCTGTCTGCCCTCACCTCTGAAGGGATACATTCTCTCCTGTTGTTTACACCTGCTGTCTGCCCTCACCTCTGAAGGGATACATTCTCTCCTGTTGTTTACACCCGCTGTCTGCCCTCACCTCTGAAGGGATACATTCTCTCCTGTTGTTTACACCCGCTGTCTGCCCTCACCTCTGAAGGGATACATTCTCCCCTGTTGTTTACACCGGCTGTCTGCCCTCACCTCTGATGGGATACATTCTCTCCTGTTGTTTACACCCGCTGTTTGCCCTCACCTCTGAAGGGATACATTCTCCCCTGTTGTTTACACCCGCTGTCTGCCCTCACCTCTGAAGGGATACATTCTCTCCCGTTGTTTACACCCGCTGTCTGCCCTCACCTCTGAAGGGATACATTCTCTCCTGTTGTTTACACCCGCTGTCTGCCCTCACCTCTGAAGGGATACATTCTCTCCTGTTGTTTACACCCGCTGTCTGCCCTCACCTCTGAAGGGATACATTCTCTCCTGTTGTTTACACCCGCTGTCTGCCCTCACCTCTGAAGGGATACATTCTCCCCTGTTGTTTACACCCGCTGTCTGCCCTCACCTCTGAAGGGATACATTCTCTCCTGTTGTTTACACCCGCTGTCTGCCCTCACCTCTGAAGGGATACATTCTCTCCTGTTGTTTCCACCTGCTGTCTGCCCTCACCTCTGAAGGGATACATTCTCTCCTGTTGTTTCCACCCGCTGTCTGCCCTCACCTCTGAAGGGATACATTCTCTCCTGTTGTTTCCACCCGCTGTCTGGCCTCACCTCTGAAGGGATACATTCTCTCCTGTTGTTTACACCCGCTGTCTGCCCTCACCTCTAAGGGATACATTCTCTCCTGTTGTTTCCACCCGCTGTCTGCCCTCACCTCTGAAGGGATACATTCTCTCCTGTTGTTTCCACCCGCTGTCTGCCCTCACCTCTGAAGGGATACATTCTCTCCTGTTGTTTACACCCGCTGTCTGCCCTCACCTCTGAAGGGATACATTCTCTCCTGTTGTTTCCACCCGCTGTCTGGCCTCACCTCTGAAGGGATACATTTTCTCCTGTTGTTTACACCCGCTGTCTGCCCTCACCTCTGAAGGGATACATTCTCTCCTGTTGTTTCCACCCGCTGTCTGCCCTCACCTCTGAAGGGATACATTCTCTCCTGTTGTTTCCACCCGCTGTCTGCCCTCACCTCTGAAGGGATACATTCTCTCCTGTTGTTTCCACCCGCTGTCTGCCCTCACCTCTGAAGGGATACATTCTCTCCTGTTGTTTACACCCGCTGTCTGCCCTCACCCCAGGGGGTGTCATTAGGATAAAGGCATCAGCCATGAAAACAAAGCGCTCAGGTAGCATGCAATGACAAAATGTGGTGAAAGGTTTCATGTGCATTTTGTGAATTACAAATATAATATAAATGGAGAACTACTAAAGAACGAACCGTGTTCATGAATAAAAACTCAAGAGTACGCGGCATCTTTGCGTTGATGGAACGCAATTTACTGCAGATTTGCTGCTAGCACAGGCAGCTCTCCCCAACACATGTGGTGGACATTGTTTCTCCAATTAAGATATTCCTCTTTAACAGAGACATTTTAAGGATTTTGGGGGCCCTGGGTAGAACATATTTTGGGGGCCCTGTGGTGTTGCTGTCTAATATACAATCAAGAACGCCGCTGTGTTCTGAGTTCTAGAGGAGACAGTTAAGACCCAGGCTCTTGTCATAGACGTGCTTTACTATCGTGGTGAAATAAACATCAATAATTTCACTTACCTTTATCTGGCCCATCGTAATGATCTCACTGGCGATGATTGGAGAAGAGCCGAGGCGCCTGGAGCCCTACTTGCTGCAGATCAAGTAGCTGTCAGAGGAAAATTGCTTCTTGGACGTTGGGCACTATACTGGAAGAGGTATTATGATTACCGCTGATATTCCTTGAACAACGCGGTTTCCAGTGTCACTCGGTGAGTGTTTGCTGCATTTTTAAAGAATTTCCGATTTCGGAGTTGTCCTCCTGCTGCCTGCGCGAGCTCAGTTGGTGGAAGTGTGACGTGGGAACATCACAGCGTTCGGCGGCCATACTTTGGGGAGAAGTATCAAGGCCCTTGCTCACGCGTGACGTCAGTGCGCACCACGCACGTATCAACACGCACGGCGGCCATATTTTGGGACAGAAAAACATCGTAGTGGCAGCCATTTCAGTACTGGCTTTGTTCATTAAAGAGGCACAACGTGGTGGAAATCGTTGTATTGCAGATTTATAACAAATGAAGCATTTTTAAAGCTCACAAGTGTGAAAATACATAGACATTTCGCGTGAATAATAACTATTGCTCAGAAAAAAAAATCTAATGTCACTACTAATTTTGAGAGAATATTTAAGAATATATATAAAAAAAAAATAACATATTCTCCATTCATTAATGGTGATTAAACAAACCACATTAATTTTAATTTTACATTTTATTGTTGTTACTCATTCCATTTTCAATGGAAAATGTCTTCTCCTTTCTTGGCTTCACCTGGAGAACCTATTCTTAAATGGAAAAGATGGAAAGAAGGTTTTCAAGCCTATATTGAAGCAATTGGTGGCGAAGTTCATACAGATAAACACAAATTAGCAATATTGAAACATTCTTTAGGTGCAGAAGGTATTTATTTATTTATTTATTTCGAGATTTTTGTAGCGCAACAAATACCCTAGGGTGTCTCGGCGCTTGTGGAGCTACTAGAAAAACAACCATTAGCTTACTGGTTGAACAGCCATGTTTTTAGGAGCCTACGAAAGCTCATCAGGTTTGGGGCAGTTTTAATAGCTAGTGGCAAGAGATTCCACAGTTTTGGAGTGGCCACCAGAAAATGTCTGTCTCCCCACGTGGCAGTTCTAGCACGCGGTACAGGGAGGAGACAGATGTTAGCCGATCTTAGTTGCCTCTTGGGGGTGTACAACTGAAAGGCTTCTCTGAGGAACCTGGGTCCAACGCCATGTGCTGCCTTATAGGCAATACAGAGGGCCTTAAATTTGATACGGCTCTCGACTCTCAGCCAGTGGAGATGGCGAATAGCAGGAGTGGTGGGCTTGCGACGAGGAATGTTAAGAAGGATCCTTGCAGCCGCATTCTGAATAGACTGCAGCTTCATTAGAACACGCTTCTGTGTGTTTAAAAAGAGAGCATTCCCATAGTCTATTTTTGAGAAGACTAAGGTAGAGACCAGGGTCTTCCCAGCAGAAGTAGGGAGGTAAGGCAGTAGTTTCTTAATTTTTTTCAAAATGAAGAATGCTGAAGAGACAACCTTGTTTGTGTGGAGGTCAAAGGACAGTTTACTGTCAAAAATCACTCCCAGGTTTCTGGTCTTTTCTACTGGGACAGGTGGAGGGCCCAGCTTTTCAGGCCACCAGATGTAAGACCATTCAGGAGAGAGCCTGCCGAAGGTCATAATCTCGGTCTTATCCGAGTTAAGCCTCAAACAGTTCGAGGCCATCCAAGTGCTGACCTCGAGCATGGTTCTCTGGAAGTTGGCTGCCACCGTAGCGCCATCTCTGTGGATTGCTAGAACCAGCTGGGTATCGTCAGCGTAGGATGTGAGCCGTACCCCATGGGCCTTTATTACCCTCGCTAAGTCCGCTACATAGATGTTGAATAGCATAGGACTTAGCGTGGAGCCCTGTGGGACTCCACAAGGGAGTGCAGAGATAGGGGAGTAGAAATCTCCCAGCCTCACTGTCTGGGTACGGTTTTTCAGGAAGGATGCAATAAGGTCCTTAGCCATACCATCTATCCCCAGGGCTGCGACACGGTCGACCAGAATACCATGGTCGACCGTGTCAAAGGCTGCAGACGAATCCAGAAGGATCAAGACAGCCGCCCCTCCCTGGTCCATAATAGCCCTGATCTCATCTGAGGCCTTTATCAAAGCGGTCTCCGTTCCATGCCCTTTCCTGAAGCCAAACTGCGTGTCATCGAGGAGTTGGTGAACTTCGATGAACTCTGAGAGTTGTTCATTCATCAGAGATTCGCAAATTTTGGCAGGAAAGGGCAGACTCGCAATGGGTCTGTAACTGGCCACAGCTGTGGGGTCCAGGGAGGTTTTTTTTAGAAGGGGTTTGATCACAGCCTTCTTCCAAGGACTGGGATATTGACCTGTCTGGAATGCAGTGTTGCAAATTTCCATGAGTGGACGCGAGATCACTTCGGTGAGTTTTGCCATCACCAAAGGGGGGCCAGGATTCAAAGGGGAGCCAGACTTGGTGTTAGAAATGAGTCTGATGATATTGTCTTGTGTGGTAGGCGTAAAACAGGAAAAACGATCATAATTATGATCGGAAATTGCTTCTTCCTCATTACAGACTTTGTATTTAGTCCTGGTATCCCCTTCGAAAGAGGAATAAATATCCACCATCTTTGTGGTAAAGAATGTGGAGAGGTCGTTGCAAAAGGTCTGAGAGGGTTCGACCCCCAGTCCCGTAGAGGGAGTGGACAGAGTCGTGACGACGGAGAACAGCTCTCTAGCAGAATTTGTAGCATTCTCTATTTGTGCCGAGAAAAAGACAGTTTTTCGGGCAGTGATCGCCTTTTTATATATTGTGAGGGCATCTTTATAAGTTTGTTTGGCTATAGGGCAGTAAACTTTCCTCCAACGCCTTTCTAGGTTCCTACAGTGTTGCCGATGGAGTCTAAGATCTTCAGTATACCAAGCGGCCGACGGAGATGCTCTATTGGGTCTCGTAAGTTTCTCCGGGGCCACTTGATCAGCGGCACTCCGAATCCAGTCCTGGGATTCAGAGGCCGATAGTACAGGAATATCTCCTCCCTGAGGGCAGGAAGAGGTCAGGGAATCTAACATCTGAGGGATATCCGCGTTCTTCCAAGCTCGCGTTCCAGTCATGGTTCGTGGCCTGGGGGGAGGAAGATTTCTAGTCTGGATAAGTAACTCAAATATAATAGCCCTATGGTCTGACCACGTGATGGGAATGATGTCCAGTACCGCAATATCAGAATTGTTGGTGAACAGACCATCTAAGGTATGTCCTGCCTGATGTGTGATGCCCTTAACCAATTGATGCAATCCCAAATTTGAGAGATCAGCAGTAAGTTGGATGGTATCAAGATTATCCTGCTCTTCCAAATAGAAGTTAAAATCTCCCAATATCATATATTTATCAGAACTTATAATATGGTCATTGAAGTCTGAAAAAGTGGAGAGAAAGGGATTTCGGGGGCCAGGAGGTCTATATAATAGAATTCCTTTCAAGGCTTGTTTAGGATTAATGCTGACAGCAAAGGTAGCTGCTTCACAGTTGGCGGTGTTTATAGGATCAAAGGTAATACGGTATTTGTCCTTGTAGATAATAGAGAGTCCGCCACCTCTTCTTATGGGTCTGTCATGTCTGGCTCCACTATATCCATCAGGGGTTGCAGCACAAAAATCCGGCCCTGACCCGGCATCAGCCCAGGTTTCAGTGGCAAATAATAAATCCAGGTCATGGGCGAGAATAAATTCGCTAATCTGGAGACTGTGAGCTGGAAGAGAGCGCGTATTGATAAGCGCAGCTCGACAGCTGTGAGAAGGAGCGTTTTCCAGAGCACGTGGCGGGATGTAATTGGGGTCAACATGGACTGATAGGTGAGATTGAGGAAGTTGGAATTTACACCCCGGACAGGGGGGGGGGGGGGGGGCAGGCGTCCACAACGGCGGTAAGAGGAACAGAGAAACATTCTTGATGTACCTTACCATGGTTTAGCTTTTTTAATTGCTGACAAGAGTAACGCATAGACATATTCTTCACCATCGACCTCCCAGTAACAATGGAGTATCATCTCCTGAAGAGGATGTTGATGTTTTTGAGGAGGCTATTAAGAAAATGGACAAACGATATATAAAAAAAACTGAATGAGTTAGTTTCTCATCACAAATTTCTTAGCAGAGGACAATTGGTTATTGAATCCATTGATTCCTTTGTGAACGATTTACGGATACTTGCATCAAAATGTAACTATTCTACATTTCATGATCAAATGTTGCGTGATCAAATGGTGCATAAAGTAGCAGATGCTAAGCTTCAAGGAAAACTGCTTGATGCTGAAGATCTAACTTTGGACAAAGTGTTAGATATCGCCCATCGGTTTGAGGATATGAAGGTTTTATTTAACTTGCCGAACAAAATATATATCAGAAGTTAATGCTGTTAAAAAACCTAACTATAAAGAACATTCTAACAAGATGAAATACAAAGATCAACAGTCACATGATAAAATAGAGTATATATGTTTTAAATGTGGTATTTCAGATCATTTAGCTAATGACAGGAGGTGTCCTGCTGAAGGTCAAGTGTGTAGATATTGTAAGTTAAAAGGTCATTTTAGCACTTAATACAAGTGTAAAGGATTAGATCGAAGAGGTCAAAATTATAAAAGCATAAAAGAAATTAAAAGTGATATTGAGGATGATAAATTACTCTTAGCTGTGTATTAAATCAATAGTAGCGATAAAGATACTCCATATTGCACTGTAGCGGTACAAAAGGGGGTGAAGACGTGAGTCCCTTGCTCACTTTGCCACTAGACTCAAGCAAGCTTGGCTGAAGAAGGCTGAAATGCCAGAAACTGGTCCTCGGAAGCTTGTTTCCGGACCAGTGAAGGCATGACTTGGCAGTTCCGGCTGGATTGTTCCCATGAGGCATGGTCAGACTGATTTCCATATGTCCATGTCTGAACTGGGGACGCAAAGTGGGCTAAAGAACGGGGATGAATTAAACCCAGATCTTTTGACTGGGTGTGAGTGTTTGATTGGTTCAGATGCTCCATCCATCACCACCCGCTTTTGTACCACTTTGTTCGCCATAAGTTGGCAGGGTATGCTCGACGTGAGTTCCTTGCTCACTTTGCAACTGTATTCAAGCAAGCCGGGCTGAAGACGGCTGGAATGCCAGAAACCAGTCCTCGGAAGCTTGTTTCTGGTCCAGGGAAGGCATGGCTTGGCAGTTCGGGCTAGACTGTTCCCATGAGGCACAGGGTCAGACTGATTTGCATATAGCCATGTCGGAACTGGAGTGGCAGAGTGGGCTAACGAACAGTGATGGATTAAACCCAGATCTTTTGACTGGGTGTGAGTGTTTGATTGATTCAGATGCTCAGTCCATCACCACCCCCTTTTGTACCATTTGTGACCACCATAAGTGTGAAGGGGAAGCTCAGACGTGAGTCCCTTGCTCACTTTGCCACTGGATTCAAGCAAGCCGGGCTGAAGACGGCTGGAATGCCAGAAACCGGTCCTCGGAAGCTTCTTTCCGGTCCAGGGAAGACATGGCTTGGCAGTTCGGGCTGGACTGTTCCCATGAGGCACAGGGTCAGACTAATTTGCATATAGCCATGTCTGAATTGGGGTGGCAGAGTGGGCTAAAGAACGGCGATGGATTAAACCCAGATCTTTTGACTGGGTGTGAGTGTCTGATTGATTCAGATGCTCCGTCCATCACCACCCCCTTTTGTACCATTTTTGGCCGCCATAAGTGTGGCAGGGTATACTCAGACGTGAGTCTCTTGCTCACTTTGCCACTGGATTCAAGCAAGCCGGGCTGAAGACGGCTGAAATGCCAGAAACCGGTTCTCGGAAGCTTGTATCCGGTCCAGGGAAGACATGGCTTGGCAGTTTGGGCTGGACTGTTACCATGAGGCACAGGGTCAGACTGATTTGCATATAGCCATGTCTGAACTGGGGTGGTAGAGTGGGTTAAAGAACGGTGATGGATTAAACCCAGATCTTTTGACTGGGTGTGAGTGTTTGATTGATTTAGATGCTCCGTCCATCACCACCCCCTTTTGTACCTTATTGCACTGTAGTCATTGGTGGAAATGACGTAAATATCAAGGCCGATTCAGGTGCAAGACACACTATCATCGGTGAAGAATGGATAAAAGAATTTCCGAATTTGAATTTATCTCCTCCTGACATAAGGTTAGTTGGATATGGAAAGAAACCTATTGATGTTCTAGGGTTTTTTACGACCACCATTTCTTTCAAAGGTAAAACCATTACATCCAAGGTCTATGTTGCAAAAGATGGTTCTTGTCTTTTTGGTTGGCCTCAACAGAGAGATGTGATGATAACTTTAGATCCTAATCATCCTGATCAGGTTCTTGGACATTCTGATTTGATTTCAAATTTTGAAACTGATCCAGCATCTGAATGGGAAAAGAGATTTCCAAATGTTTTCTCCAATTCAAAATTGGGTCTGTTAAAAAAATGAGTACATAAGATCATTCTCAAACAAGATGCCGTGCCCAGAGTTCATAAGTTGAGGAATGTCCCATTGCATTTAAGACAGGCTGTAAAAGTGAACTCCAAAGATTGTGTGAATTGGATGTCATTGAAAAAATAGAATCTTCGGAGTGGTTATCTCCGGTAGTTGTTGCACATAAACCTAGTGGTAAAGTAAGATTATGTGTTGATTTGAGAGATCTGAAAAACAGTGTATGGGTTGACAGACATCCCCTGCCAAACACTAATGAAATATTCACATAATTGAAAGGGGCATCCATATTTTCTACCCTTGATCTATCTAATGCGTACCATCAGTTAGCTCTTCATGAAGATAGCAAACATATAACGTCTTTTATCACTTCAGAAGGGGCGTTCAGTTACAAAAGAATGCCTTTTGGCTTAATATCGCCATCTTCTGTTTTTCAGAGAGTTATGCATAATTTGTTTAAGGATGTTGAAATAGTCCTATATTTTCAAGATAATATTTTAATTTTTATATCCAATTAATTTGAACATACAGACATTTTAAACAAGGTTTTGTGCATATTGCAAGATAATGGTCTTACTCTTATAAAAGAAAAATGTAAATTTGGTATGTCATCTGTGGAATATTTAGGTCATTCCATAAGTAAACAAGGTATTTCTCCAAAACAAAATGTAATCCGAGCTATTTAATCAGCTCCTGATCCAGAGAATTTGGATCAGCTCAGATCTTTTCTGGTACTTGCCGAATATTATGCAACATTTATTCCTTTATTTTCTGATAAGACTGTGAGTATGAGAAATTTGATGAAAAAATAATTATCTTTTTTATGGGATGATAACTGTATAAAGGAATTTAAAGAATTAAAGAAGAGTATTACATCCGCACCTGCTTTGTCAACTTTTGACACGGCTTATAATTCAGTTATTGTAACTGATGCTAGTAATGTTGGCATTGGAGTGGTACTGACGCAGAATAAGAAAGGTCAATTGGTTACTATTGGTTTTGCATCTAGACCGTTAAGAGGTACGTAGTATAAATATTCTACATTGGAAAAAGAAACTCTTGCTTGTTGGTGGGGGATTAAATATTTTCGGAAATATGTTTATGGAACAGTTTTCAAAGTAATCTGATCATAGACCCTTAGTTGACTTATTCACTACTAAGGATGTGGCAAAACAACTTCAATAATTGCCATTGCCATCTTTTGAGAAAATGAGAGGAAGAAAAACTATTTCTAATATGAATCAATTCTTGATGAGAGATTTGTTTGTGGACAAGGACAAGATATTTCTACGCAAGTGAGAGTTAATGATTGGGTACCTGTTAAGAAAGGCAAATTGGTCAAGTCAGGTATGTCTAAATACTCAAGTCCATTAAAGGTAATTTGTGTTGGAAGGGAGGTTGTAGAATTATCTGATGGCAATGTTTGAAGTATGTCTAAGATAATTAAGATACCTCAGTGGTTATGGCCAAAAGAAAAGTTTATTGATAATATTGTATCAAGAGATTCCGATTCTGCCAATGATTCCAATTCTGCCAATAATGCTAAAACGTGTAGGAAGTTTATCACACCATATTGTAATGACTCTCACAGCCAACGTGTTCAAAGGAATCGACAAAATCCTGTGTGGCATAAGGATTATAAAATTGTATAAATGTGTTTATTAATTTAACAATATTTATTCATGCTAATATGAGTTTATTTTCTTGTTTTCTGTGTAATTTATGTTATGTGAAAGGTTATCATATATAAGAAGAATTTCTTGTAAAATTTTGTATTTAATTAACAATGAAAGTTTGTTTGTTTTAGAGTTATTTATTTATTTATAATAAATATTCATGAAGGGGAAAGTGTGGTGTTGCTGTCTAATCTAGACTCACGAACACCGCTGTGTTTGGGATTCTAGAGGAGACAGTAAGACCCAGGCTCTTGTTATAGACGTGCTTTACTATCTTGGTGAATTAAAATTCAATAATTTCACTTACCTTTGTCTGGACCATAGTAATTATCTCAGGCCCCTGTATGGAACAGGTTTCAATTGATGTAACCACTTTCAACTCTTGTATGCCCTCTGGTCGCTGACAGCACACATGCGCACTCGTGTTTTATTTGCAGTGTTTGTGTTGCACAGATCTATCCATGTAAGACAGCGTAGTGTATTACACAGCAAAGTGTAAATGCAACATCATTGTGTAAGCATTAAAAAATAATGATCACATGTTTTAATGTAAACACTTTATTTTCAGCATTTTGCTTTTCCACCATCCGATTTTAAAGCATTTGTCAGCACCGTTGCCTACTAGCAGCACCAGAGCAGAGTGCGTTCAAGAGTTTGCTTAACTGTAAGCCCATGTCACACACACATGAACTTCTTTGTATTCTTCTGCTTTTCCAATATTTCACCATTTCTCTTTGTACCTGTCTGTAAAATACTCCGGCCTTGCCTCTCGTTTCACTTATTTTTATACTATGCATATCTCAGTCTTTCCATGAATCTGTCTCTCTCTCTCTCCTTCGCTTCCATTTTTTTTCATCTTTTTTTCTTTATTACTCCTATTTCTCCCAATCTGTGCTGTTGTCCATTTCTTTCTTTGCCACTCTTTTCGATGTGTCTCTCATTCTCTCTCAGTATGTTTCCGTCTTGCTGCACCTCTCTCTCTACCTATCTCTCACTCTCACTTTCTTTCTACTCTGCCCTCCCCCTCTACTGAGCGATCATAATTAGGGAAAGGCTCCCTGGTGACTAACAACGTTAGGAGTTTAGCAATGCTCTTGTTTTGAACGGGTGCCACAGAAACTTTGCCAAATTTTTATTTGAAAAACTTTAAAATGCCCCAGATATGACTCATCTACCTGCATGGCTTAATGTGCATAATGGGACTCAATGGATGATACCACAGGCACTTTGCAATTTGTTTTTTGGTGCTACTGTAAGTTATCTGCACACCTGACTCAGGTATTGCAGTGAATGACCAATGGGAGGGGGGGCTGCATATAATTTAAGCCTTGAAGTTTCAAAAATGTTCTATTATGCTGATGTTATGCATTGTCTGCTTTCCCTACACCCTGCACAATCTTAAGAAATGAAATGTTTTGTTGATCGGTAAAGGGAGATATCATGGGGCAGTGGGCTGATTGGTCGGTTACTTGGCGAGTTGCTGCTTCCCTCATCTTCCGCCCCGCTGATTGCGAGCGGAGGCGATACTCTGGCTGAGATTGTATTTTTAAAACTGTTGTTAACTCACCTTTAAACTTATGCAGGTATTGACATCCTTGGGCTCTTAGGGGTGAGCTGCCGGCTGGGGCTGATCGTGTCTTTCGCGTGCTCCCAGCGGCAGCGGGCACCATCTTGGCTTGGGCTTAGCTTTCCACCACAGCCCTGCCCCTCCCCCGCCGCTCCGCCCCTATTTAGTAGCGCGTTTCCCTGCTCCCCTCGTGTCTGACCAGTGGCCCGGTGGCAGTGGGCTGATTGGTCGGTTACTTGGCGAGTTGATGCTTCCCTCATCTTCCGCCCCGCTGATTGCGAGCAGAGGCGATACTCTGGCTGAGATTGTATTTTTAAAACTGTTATTAACTCACCTTTAAACTTATGCAGGTATTGACATCCTTGGGCTCTTAAGGGTGAGCTGCCGGCTGAGGCTGATCGTGTCTTTCGCGGGCTCCCAGCGGCAGCGGGTGCCATCTTGGCTTGGGCTTAGCTTTCCACCACAGCCCTGACCCTCCCCCGCCGCTCCGCCCCTATTTAAACAGGCATCTTGAGGCAGCGCAGCGGACGAGCGCAGCGGGCGCGACGGAGGCGCGCCGGAGTTGCACCTGAGTTAAGCCCGTCTGCGCCCGTCCGCGGCCGGCCGGGACTAGGGGCACGAGACGCTGCTGGTTACATCTCCTATACCCCGTCTCAGTTATGCCTCTATTGGTCCCCCAGCAGTATTAACCCCTCTACCACTACCTATCTACAACACCTTGGCCTATACAGCTCCCCTTCATCTTCCCCCCGGGTTAGCATCACATCTTGCCTCACCTGCCCTCACATTCTCCCCTGTTCCCCCCTCGCCCCCAGCCCCCTCTGCCCAGTTGTTTTCTACCTCGGCTACCCTCCTAAATACCAGGTCCGCCATAAACCACCAATACGAGCTATTTGACTATCTCGACTCCAATGAACCAGATCTCCTTTTCTTAACTGAGACCTGGTTCAAGACCGACTCCCTGCCCAACGTGCTTGCCGCCTTACCATCAACATATTCCGTCATTCGTGCGGATCGTCCTGAAGGCAAGCGGGGTGGTGGAGTGGCTTTAATAGCTCGTACTGATTTCAATTTTCAAATCCTTCCTTCCCCACTTATCACCGATGTCGATCTCCTTGTAGCTCGTTCTACGTCCCACCAAGCCCCCCTCACTTTTGTCCTTATTTACCGTCCTCCCCAGTCCACCCCTTCGTTTCTCCCCGATATCCAGACTCTTCTGGCCACTTTGGTAGTTAATAATTCTTCTGTATTGGTTTTAGGGGATCTCAATTTCTGGCCCAATGACCCTGCCGAAAGCCCCCAATCCAAGGAATTTACCAGCCTTATGAAAAACTTGAATTTCGTACCGCTCATCCACAGTCCAACCCACCTACATGGCCACATGCTAGATCAAATTTGGACACTGAATGTTCCATCCACTCCCCCCATTATATCCCCTTGCCCATGGTCAGATCACTCCACCATCACGCTCTCCCTTGCCCTAGCACCCCTGGCTAAACCCCCCCTTCCCAAAAACACCTGGGTTCGGAAATGGGGTAGGGTAGACATGCCCTCCTTCTGTTCAGCCCTGGCCAAGACCTGTCCGGATCTTACCGTTCTGACAGCCGCCCCTCAGCTGGCCGCAATTAACAACTGGCTCACTGTGGCAGGCGACGAATTCGCCCCCCTCAAGCGGCTCTCAGTTAAACGGGCCCATGCAGCCAATCGTTGGTTTACCTCCGACCTTAAAGAGATAAAACTTGCTGCAAGAAGGGCTGAACGAGTCTGGAGAAGAACTTACGACCCTGCCCAAAAAACAATCTACTTGGCCGCTCTGCAAACCTATAAAAAGAGCATCCTGGAAGCAAAAGCTGAATACTACACCAACAGGATAATGGTCGCTAAGTCACAATCGAAAGAAATCTTCTCCACTGTCCATGAACTTGCCTCATCCACCAGAGCCACAGCAACCATCCCCCCGTCCCAATCCCTCTGTGACTCGCTCAATGAGTTTTTCATAGACAAAGTCGTTAAAATTAAACACAACATCCCTCCGCCCTCCTCCACCTTTGTTGACCCTTCCCCCCCCACTACCGTTAAATTGACTAACTTCCCACTCCTAACCATTGACACCCTCCGTCCTCTGCTCCAACGGGTCAAATCAGGCTCACCCCTGGATTTTGCTCCTGCCTGCATACTCAGGGAAGTTTACTCAGCCTGCCCTACCCCCCCTCTGACCCTCCTTAACGACTCACTTATTCATGGTCATGTTCCCATCTCACACAAATCGGCGGCTGTCATCCCAATCTTAAAAAAATTGGACGCCGATCCCTCCTCCCCTTCCAATTACCGCCCCATTTCACTCCTCCCCTACCTTGCAAAGGTTCTTGAAACTCACATCACTTCTACTCTGAGCACTCACATTGAGGCAAACCATTGCCTCTCTCCTTGCCAAGCTGGCTTCCGTCCCCTGCATTCTACTGAAAAAGTGGTCATCTCAGTCATGGACAAGCTGCGTGAAGGCATTGACATCAACCTTCCGCAAGCCTTGATTCTCCTAGACCTATCCGCCGCTTTTGACACGGTGGACCATACCATCCTCCTTAACCGTGTCAAGGCGGCAGGCAAGGAGGGCTTAGCCTTTTCTTGGCTGGAGTCCTTTCTTGCTGGGAGAACACAAGGAGTCCATTTGGCTGGCTGTGCGGCGGCCTCTCGTAAGGTAGAATGCGGGGTCCCCCAGGGTTCATCACTTTCCCCTCTTTTGTTCAACCTTTATATTTTCCCCCTCATTTTTATGTTACAGCAACTGGAGGTCACCGTGTTCAACTACGCGGATGACCTCCAGTTAATCTTCAATCTGTCCCATTCACCTTCATCTGCCCTGAACGTCCAAACTACCATGACTCTCATTCAAGATTGGATGAACTGCAGCCACCTCAAACTTAATCCGGACAAGACCGAGCTGGTACTGACCGGAGGTGGCTGCAGCCCTTGGTCCCCTTCCTTCTGGCCCCCCTCCCTTGGTGCCCCTCCACTCCCGGTGTCAAAAGTGAAAACTCTGGGAATCTTTCTTAATCCCCAGCTCACTGTTCACCCACAAGTCAACTCCGTGGTTTCTTCATGTTTCTTTTCCCTCAGAGTAATTAGGAAAGTTTCTCGTTTCTTCTCCCCCTCAGCTTTAAAAATCATTATGCTGGCCATGGTACTGTCCCGTATAGACTATGGAAACATAGTCTATAATGGAGCCCCTGCATACATGATCCATCGACTACAACTGGTGCAGAATCAGGCGGCCCGCCTGATCCATGGCCTCCCTAGATATCATCGGGTCACCCCATTACTCAAAACACTGCACTGGCTCCCTGTGAGAGAGCGTGCCCTGTTTAAACTCGGCTGCCTTACGTATCAAGCCAGAGCGGGCACTGCTCCCGAGTTCATATGCTCTCTCATTAAACCATACTGTCCAGGCAGAGAACTTTGCTCGGCCCATTTGGCCCTCCTTACCATCCCCCGCTTTAAAAAGCAGAGGGCGGGCGGAGCGAGATTCGCTGTCCTGGCTCCAATCTTTTGGAACTCCCTCCCGGTTACTCTGCGCACCTCACCTTCCTACCCCCTGTTCCGGAAAAATCTCAAAACTTTTCTGTTTACACAAGCCTACCCTTAATCTCTCTGCTGCTGCCATCCACTGATCGCCACTAGCGCCATGAAACCGCTGGGTATGCGAGCGCTGTACAAATGTTTTTAAATTCAAATTCAAATTCAAATTAGTAAACTGGATTGGCAATCCACACTTTTCTGCTCCATTTCATCCACCTTGCTTTTTTTTGTTTCACTCTGCTTTGATTTGTTCTTTTCTTTTCCTGTTTCTATTTGACCGGCTCTATTTCCTGCTTTCTTTACTTCGTTAATCTCTGGACATGTTTGCTTACTTTTCTTCTATCTTTATTGTGCTGTTTCTATTTCCTCCCTATTTTCTTTTCACCCCAGTTCTCCCCTTTCCTCAGTTTCGTTCCATCTGTTTCATTTTCCTCCTTTCTCTAGGATCCTTTCTATGTCTACATTCTTTCCTCTTTCATTCCTCTGGTGCGGAAAAGACATTTACAACGCCAATACCTCAAAAAAGCGAGACCAATTTACATTGCAAATGCTTGTTTCATCTTGGCATGAATGCCGGTCCAATAGAAATACCTTAACTCCATTTGAGATGTTTCCTCTGATCCAGAATGGCCGGCCAATAAATGTGAATAGGAGAAAAAAGGAATTTGTTCCTTAAATTCTTTCGGGTCTAGCAGTTGGAGATCGGCCCCTATATTTTCTATTCCTTCTAGAAGAGCC
Organism: Lissotriton vulgaris; assembly: GCF_964263255.1. Taxonomy (NCBI): domain Eukaryota; kingdom Metazoa; phylum Chordata; class Amphibia; order Caudata; family Salamandridae; genus Lissotriton; species Lissotriton vulgaris. The sequence continues at coordinate 10,468,932 of NC_141685.1, read as the reverse complement.
TTTTTTATATTATAAACTGGAGAAACCAAAAACAAGTGTTTTCCTCATTATCAATAGAGTTTTTAAAAGTATTTTGCAGTGTACTGTCATTCCTTTGAGCATGATGGAAATCACAATTTATCTGCCAAGGTTCAGCTGTGAGGAAAGGCATTGTGGGACTTTGAATAGTTCTCCTTTTTAAATACAGAAGAAGACAATTGGGCCTTGAACATACTGAGAAACTCTGTATTATCTGAACCAAGGATCAATTCTTCTGGCAGAGTTGGCACAACTCCGGCTTTTATTTTGATCTCTCTACCTGTTTGAGTAGTCACTGTCACCTCAGATATTGGATACTTCCTTATACCTCCATGAACTCACCTATCTCTACTTCCTTATGTGGAAGGATTTGGGGGAGCTCTACCCATTTCTGTAGGATAACTGACTGTCAACATCCTGAATCTAACTAAAGAAGGTTCCTTGGGATAAAACTAATGTCCAAGGGTTCCTCAACTGATTTTAGATTGGGACAGTGTCCTCCTTCACCACAGTCAAAATATATGGGATTTTTAAAGGAGTTCGGCATGGCTCGAAAGGACCTAACTTTAGAAAGTTTCGTGACAATGTTGAAAGGTCTTTTCTCATTCTTGAGAGGAGCCTGACTTTCCACCCAGTTAGGTTCTCTGATGTTTAAGCGCGGCTGGGCTCTGGAAAAAGTTGCAGCCATCTCTATGTCTTGTATGTTGTTTGAACCATTTCTGTGTTGCTAGGGGTAAAGCCTCTAGATATTGTTCCAAACGAATCACATTTGTGATTTCCTTGGTGTTCTCAAGGGGTCTGAGCCATTTATCTGTGGACAGTTTAGGTTTGAAGAAAAGAGTTTCGGGATTATCCCCTGGTAAGCTGCGCTCCTTTCTAAACTTTAGGAGGTAGTCTTCTACATCCAATCCCAGAACATCCAATATGACATTCTTGACTTCCTCATAGGAAGTGGCCCCATGAATATTGGCTACTTGGGAGGTGGCCTGTGCTCCCCCGACTAGTAATGGAGCCAGGAAGAAAGGACATTTGACAAGGGCCAAGCACAAACTTAAACAGCCCTCTCGAAATTCAAAAGAAAGTCATGTGGGGCGACCCAGGGAGATATTTCTGTAATGATTTGTGGGGGCCTGTGAACGATGTGTGAGTGGCAGAGAGGTTGGACATTAATTCAAATTGATCTTCAGCGACCTTCTGTTTATTGGCCACTTGCAACTTCATAGTGTCCTTAAAGGCCCATTTTTACAGAAGACATTTGTCTTTCGAGGGCCATTCAAATTGTCTGTGCCCTTCAATGAGCAGTTGAACCACTTTCTCCTTTTTATCAATGGTCTAATGTGCCCGCTTTCTCCACCACTTGTCGGTTGCAGGTGAATATAAACATGAATAAAAAAATGTAGTTCTAGGGTTTTATTGTCACATAATTATTTTCTCCAGAATCTCACACAGTTTTTAACTAAAGTTAGGAAAATCTGATTGCCTTAATGTCTTTTATCTCCTTTTTTTCAGGGTCTGTCCTGGAAGCATCTCCGGCCGGCAAACAAGATTCCCCTGGAAAAAAGAAACCCCAGGGTAAGTCACGTCTCTTTTACCCTATTGAATAAGGATAGACTAATCACCAAGGAATGAGTCACCCGTGTTCCTGTACTTTGTTTAAAAAAAGAAAAAGAAGGAGGGGTGGTTTATCGCTTTCTTAAAACACGTTCTAATTTGTTAAGTCACGAGAGACTAAATAAATAAATAGGAGTCCCTTAGGTGCAAATAAAAAATGGTTTCCCGTAAGAACTTGAAACCATTTTGCTGAGGGAAGAAGAGAAAGAGTAAAAAAAAGAAAGAATTGGAACAATGAGGAAAATGTGGGATGTTAGGTTCTTCTCCCCTCCCATTTTCCGCAAATCTGGACCGATATCTGGCTAAGCCTCAACAGCTATCACAGTTGTTCCGTCTATTTTTGTGCCAGAACTAGTGATTGCGATTCAGAAAAGGTTGTGGTGATGAACAGAGTGTCTGAATTTAGCGGAACGAGCGATTGCAGCAATGGCAGCAGTTCGCACTGTTGCTTGGCTCCTTCATCTGCCACCGTGAACACCAACACACTGATGACAAAATGTATGAATAACATGAGCCTGTAGCAGGCCTTCCTTCAACTTTGCCACTTGTTCCAAAGGTTTTTGTGCTTGATTGTACAACCCTTCGAATCTCAAAACCAATTTTGGCCCCAATAGTGAAGTTATTCATTATAAGACTGGGCACAGTACAATGAATCACACACTATAATTGTGGGGGATTTGCAATCCATATTTTGTAGTTCCAGTATCAGGATCTGTTGGAACTGGGGTTCCCTGGGGGTAGCCTGGCACGAGCAGGTAGGCACCCGAAAGCTTAGGTGTTAAGTGACTACACAGCACACTCATCCTCTGAGACAATAAAATGCATGCAATGACTAACGCCACTCCAGTGAGTTTGATTTAAAACAATATTCTTTTATATAAGATCAAGGTTAGGGTAATCAGAAATCACAGTATCAATTACTCATCAAAGCATTTCATCCGAGGGGAGTAAAGGGAGCAGTTCAATATCGAATTTAACACGTCGCAATAAACATCTCATTGAAGGATTAGCATGGACAACCAGCTCATCAGGCAAGGATGAGCATATCATGTAGCAAGAGTCCACATGTCATCAGGTAAGTAACCTGTTCAGTAGGCAAATCAATTAACTTCTCACCGAGCAGGGGTGAACATTTCATTAAACTTTGTAGCAGGAATAAACTGGACATTAGATAGGAATGGAAACTTTTCATCTGGTCAGGATATACCTTTCATCAGGTTAGAATAAAAACATTTCCTTAGGGTAAAACCATCACATTACCTGATGCCCGAATAATATTGTGATGGATCAAGCCCTGATCTTTGGACTGGGTAAGAGTGGTCTGCTCAATTCAGACACTCTGTTCATCACCACCCCCTTGAATAAGCTGCAACATCTCTTTAGCCCAGAATACAACCTTTCATTAGGCCAAACTACATGTCTCCCTTATCAGGAGTAATATTTCATCACAGGTCAGGCCATATCTCCTTAGGTATGACAACCTTTCATTAAGTGTTGTATAGTTAATCAACCGAGGTAAAACCTGGCTGTAGGCAAAGGACGCCCGGCATCCGGTAAAGGTGGGCTTCTCCTTAAGGCAACCATAAGCAGGGTAGAGTAGCGGAGTGAAAGTTTCAGCAACAATGAGTAAATGTTCCCCTAGGTAAACACAACCCTTTCTGTTGCCATATGTGGAGAGTTTCAGTAAGGCAAGAATACACAGTGCCTAAGGTAAAAGGAACATAGATACACTAGGCATTAATATCTTCATTCCAGCATTTCATTAGAGGAACAATGTAGCATTGCTCTGCAGTAAACATTTCCCTGAGTAACTAACGGCCTCCAGGAAACACTGCACTAGCCAGGAGTGCAGAACACTTCTTTACACCGGAGTAAAACCTTTTAGGGTAGAGCAGGCAACCTCTCCATTATGCAGGACTAAACATTGCACCCGCACATTTCATTAACCAATTCATTGCCGGAACGAGGGGGGGTAACTCAATAATCGATATAGCATTTCTCTATAAACCTTTCATCAAGGGCACAGCCTAGTAGATAACTGGGAGTATTTAGGAAACCTGGCAGTACCACTTTTCATTGGGAAGCAGACCACCTCCCACTAGGGAGGAATAGAACTTTTTACGCCAGAATAAACCATCTTCCCAAGCAGGGATCACCCTTCCATTAAATATATATAAACTTTGTGCCTAAGAACCAGTAAGGCAATGGTACGTGAGCAGGGATTCTCAGGTTGGAACAAACAGTGCCCTACACTCAGGAAGCAGGTTTCCATAGCACATAGAAAAAAACTTAACAGTCCCCTAGCCAGGGGTTAACTCTCTGATAAGGTCAGGCCCCCACAACACTCTCTCAGGGCTCTGGCCCAGTTCTTCTTCAGGTAGGGGCTAATTGGGGGCCTACAGGGCCCAGCAACAGCTTTCCCCAGGGGAGGGGCGAACTCAGGGCCTCCTCGGGGCCTTCCGCCCTCCTCCCCGGGGTTAACTTCTGTCTTCGGCCTTTCCAGGGCCCTTGTGGAGGTTTTCGGTAGGGGGAGGACTCCTATTCTCCTTCTTGAGCCCTCCGGTGGTCTTCGGCTCCTCTGGGAGCCCTTGCGGAGATTCCTGGTCAGGAGGGTGGGCTCTTGCAATTCCATGGGCCCTCTGCTGTATCCCGCTCTGCTGAGGGCCAGCTACGGGGCCCCACCAGGCTATCCTGGGCCCCGCAGCAATGGTAGGGCCGGCCCGAGGGGGAAGATGGGCAGAGAGGGCTCTCACTCCTCCGGGCCCCCTCCGGGTAGATCCTTGCACCGGTTCAGGCTTCCCCGGGAGGCTCTGCAGTAAGGTAGAGCCGGCCACCAAACACAGCGCGGCCGGCAAGGGGAGTGCGGCCAAGATGGCCAATAGCTGTGTGGCACGGGCGGGGGCGTGGCCATTGACACAGCGCCCCCGTCACGTGGTTGAGAGGCCGGCTTCAAGGCCTCGTAGGGCCTAGTGCGGCCTAATGCGGGATGCGGCGGACCTCTCTGGTCTCTGAGGCCCGCCAAGACAATGTGGGCAGCAGTGTGGGTCTCAGCAGCTCGGCGCCTGACCGCGACAGAGCTGGTGGGCCCTTAGAAGGCTTCCGGGATGCGGCGGTGATTACGACCCTCAGCAATGCGGCGGCAGCCCTCTCCAGGCACCAAGGGCCGTCGGAGGCAAATTACAACTCTCCACAATGGCGTTTTTCAAGGGCTGTGGCGATGAGTGGGGATTAAGGTAGCACCTCGTCAGACAGCACTTCATGGTCCTCACACAGCGCGTCAGCAGGCAGGGGGGCGCTGAAGAATTACAGACCCTCCAGGCACAGGGGTCGCGGGGCACAGCGCTGAAGGCACCAGAGCAGTTCTTGGCACCTGAGGGATGTATCGCTCCTCAGGGGCCGCAATAGGAGAATGCTAGAAAGGCAGTTTAGTCACATGAGGCAGTCCAAACAGCAGGGGTAATTTAGGCAGCTCTGGAGGCTAGCGCTGCGCAGTGATATCACTTAGCAGTCACTTCAGTGAGGGCAATTTCCTCAGGTCAGGCCACACAGCCAGTCCAGGCCACTTGTCACTGGAGATGAGGCAGGACAAGCAGATGGGCAGTTCAGGATGCTAGCGCTAGGAAGGAGGAGCGCTTAGCAGTACAGGCAGTTTAGTCAGGGGGAGCTTGGCAGGACAGTCCGATACCTGTTGGATCCACAGTGGTCCTGGTTAGCGCAGTTAGACTTCTACTTGGCGCTTGAGGGATTTGGCACCCTTGTGGATAGTTCCTTGTTTCTTGAAGGGGGGTTGAGTTGAGGGCTACTGACAGGAATCCTTAGCAGGTCACTGTAGATGGTCCCTGGGTTCCCTTCCCGTCGGGCCAGATCCGTGGGCTAGTTCAGGGTACCTCTCTCTACTTGGAAGGCAGCACCTTAGCCCTGTCACTCCCAGCGGCATAGGTCCCTGACTAGGCCCTACCGCCTAAATCTCCTGTGTGGGTCCCCCAGGTCAGTGATGCCCCAACTGACTGGAAAGTTTCCCTCCCTTTCTTTATATAGGCCCAGGTCAGGTGACCACCCTCTAAGGAGGCAAAAACAGACTCCGCCCTTATTCTAGAAGGTGCCAGGAGCGTCCCTACTTTAACTGTGGGCAGGCAAGGCAGGCTGGAATAGTTACAATGTTTAGGGGTTCCAGCCAGCTTCTGGCTACTAAAATGCGTCTGAAAAGACCACGCTGCAGTAGCAGGGGTCAGTGGCAGCCATGTTGAAGGTAGAGAGCACCTGCACCTAGCATTGATTTTAATATTACACAGGGCATCTCAACCCCACAGGGTCTATACAACTTTATTACAAGGGGGGGACATCCAGAATTAGGGGAGCGAAAAGCGAAAAATTTTAGGGAATAGGGCCAAGTCCAACAGGCTCTCTCTGCAGTTGAGGGATCATTTTTAATGGGATCTCATGATGAGGAGACTCATCATCCCACCCAACATGATTGCGGCACAGAGCAGGCGCTAAAGCTGAGGCCCATTAATGCGCATACACATTTGTAATTGATTCTTCTACGAGGTCTGAGAAAGCAGGTAAAATGACTTCTTCCCACAGTGGGCAAACTATTACTTACTCAGGTAGCCAATCTTTTTCAGCCAAATGAATGTCGCAACCATGTGTCAGGTCCTCTCAAAAAAGACCCTTCGTAATCTACTGCCCCTGTACCTACACCTCAAAATGCAGACAGGATCCTATGCACTACCCCAGGTTGGGTCACACAGGTATTCGCATCTTTCTACTTGTCCCTATATGCCAAAAAGGAAATTATATTGTCAGATCAAATTAGTAAATTCCTGAGAAATATTCTGCCAAAGTCTTACCCAACCATATTTGTGAACAGCTGGATAAACACATTACGGTTGAGGAGCTTGGCGTGGCCATATCAGGCATTTGTCCTGGCCACGCACCTTGAGTTTTTTAGTATTTGTATCTTTCCAAACAATAAATTGTGATTTTTTGAGAGATCTTATGGCGTACGAACTAGCGGTCTACGCATTTTGAACTCCAATTGGTTGTGAGTTCTCATCAGGACCTCAATGCTCCTACTGAAGAAGAGCCAAGCAAATCACCTCGACGTGACACAGCTGACGGAAAGCAGTGTTCACGGTTGACAGAGAGAAGCGTCATAACGACTCAAGGAAGGACATACTGCGAGCCTTCACTTTAAAAGACATTGCGATCAAGTCCCTACACATAATCCAACGCTCAGAGGTGCCCACAAGGTGTTGGTGGAAATGTGTCACGTTGAGGTGATTTGCTTGGCTCTTCTTCAGGAGAATTAATGTAAATGTATTTTTGTTTTTTGGTGTGCTAGTGAATGTTTCAATGTAGAATGTGGTGACTGAGTGGGAGTAAATGTTTTGGAATGTGTACAGTTTTATGTATTAGTCATTGTATAAATTGGGTTTGTGTGTAGATGTAGGGATGTAAAAATTGTACAAAGTTATAAACTAATTGACATATGTTTTTCGAGTGATATAATAAAATAATGATTTATTCAGACTAAATTAGAAGTCTTAGTCCCATGTTTGGTTTAAATCCAATGTGCTGCGATAAATAGGAAGAATTGAACACAACAGAATTGGCAATCGTTCAGTTTAGCAACAGGATTCTGATATATGGAACTGTTTGTATGCGGCAAACAATAAGTCATTGATTAACATAGGGTATAAAAGCTTTAACACCTATAAGGAGGACGACAGTGCTAGACTAGCTGATAGCTGGAGCCAAAGCATGGGGATATCGATCTCGGCTAACACTATTTTGCTTGCTCTCAGCAGCATCAGCAGGTCTGTTCACTCATCCAATTTGAAGCTGCAGCAGTATAAAACAAAATGCTATTATATTATACGCCTGAAAGAATATCGAAATGGTCCCCTATCAATCCTGCTAGTGATCAGACAAATTGTCCAAAATCTGATCTACCGGCAGCCGATCTAAAACATATGCTTTTTTATGCCCTGAGCTAGCAGAATTCTGGCAGAAGATTGCTCATTTACTGTCCCAGAAACTTGGGAGATCAATAACGTTCTCAACATTAGATGTAATGATGAGCGGGAAGAATATGAGATCTAGCTAGAAGGATCAATTTACCATTTTATTGGTATGTGCTAGGCTGACAATTGCCCGGGTCTGGATCTCACGGGGTCCTCCGTCAGCTATGGAATGGTGGGGACTGGTCAAAGAGACATATGACATGGAACTAGCACTGGCTAAAATGAGGGGGACCCGCTCATTATGAAAACCTAAGAACATTTGGGGGTCGTTGTTCTAAAATTTAAGGAATATTACTGTATAATTAAGATGGTCTTCTGTTTTAAAATCAAATTTTTTACATAATTATTCTTTTATACGCTAATCAATTAATTTTTCTGAAATGTGCTATGATTTGTTATTGATGTTGCTACCTATTGTGATTGTTTATCTTTCTTTTGTCATTTCCTCCTGTTGGTAAATAAAAAAAAAAAAAGAGAAAGCCATTTTGGGATTTTGAGATTTTGAATAGGTCTCCATTTTAAATAGAGAAGAAGGCAATTGGGCTTTAAACATAGTGAGAAACTCTGTGTTATCCGTGACCAGTATCAATTCTGGCAGAGTTAGCATAACTTTTATTTTGATCCCTCTACCTGTTTGAGTAGTCACTGTCATACTTCCTTTTACCTCCACAAACACACCTAATCTCTACTACCTTGTGTGCAAGGATTTAGGAGAGCTCTACCCACTCTGCAGGATAACTGACTAACAACATACTGAATGTAACAAAGTCTTAATTCTGTGATCTTAGACTTACATGAAAGCAGTACCCCAGGTCTTGCTTATAAAGAATGTTCCCTGGGATACAACTAACGTCCATCGGCACCTCAACTGGTTTTTAATTGGGAGAGGACCAGGAAATGTGTCCCAATTAAACACGGTCAAAACATTGGGAATTTGTAAAGGAGATTGGCAGAGTTTGAAAGGTTCTAAATATGGAAGGTTCAGTCACAATTCTGTTAGGTCTTTCCTAATTCTTGAGAGAAGCCTGACTTCTCTTTCGGTTAGGTTCTCAGATGTTAAAGTGTGGCTGGGCTCTGGAAAAAGTTGTGGAAATCTCTACGGCTTGTTCTATGGTTAGGTCTTTGTGTTGTTTGATTCACTATAGTGTTTCTAGGGGTAAAGCCTCCTAGATATTTTTCCAAACAAATCAAATTCATGATTTTTTCTTTGGTGTTCTCAAGAAGCCATTCATCTGAGGCAAATTTAAGTTTGATCAAAAGTTTTTTATGATTATCCCCTGCTATGCCGCGCTTCTTTCTAAACTTCAGGCAATAGTCTTCTACGTCTAATCCCAGGTAGTCCAATATGACCTTCTTGACTTCTTCATAGGAAGTGGTACCATAAGGATTGGCTACCTGGTAGGCGGCCTGTGCTTCCCAGACTAGTCATGGAGCCTGGAAGAAAGGACATTTGTCAGGGGGCAGGCACAAGCCCCAGCAGCCCTCTTGAAATTTAAAAGAAAAGCATCAGGGTATTCTCCAGGGACATATTCATGAAGTGATATGTGGAAGCCTGTGGATGAGGTACGGGTGGCAGAGAGGTTGGACGTTATTTGAAATTGATTATCAGCAACCTTGTGTAGACTACCTATTTGCAACTTCATAGTGTCCTTAACGATTTTGCTGTTCACCTCGGTGGAACGCATTTGTCTTTCAAGGAGCCTGTCTAATTTTCCCTGCCCACAAATGAGCAGTTGTACATATTGTCTATTTTTATCAATGGTTACATGTGCCTTAATTGTCCACCAATTGTCGGTTGCAGCTGTATATAAACAAAAATTTTAAAAATTACGTTTTAGAGTTTTATTGTCACTCTTTTATTTTCTTCAGAATTCCTCACAGGTTTTAACTAAAGTGAGGACAGTTCAATCGTCTTAATGTCTTTCATCTCTATTTTTTCTTTTAGGGTCGGTCGGCAATAAAGATCCACCAGGAAAAAAGAAGAAACCCCAGGGTAAGTCACCTGTCTTTCACCCTATTGAATGGGGATAGACTAATGACCAAGAAATCAGTCACCCGTTTTCCTGTGCTTTCTTTACAAAAAAACAAAGGCGGAAGGGTGGTTTGTCACCTTTTAAAGCAAGTACTAATTTTTTAAGTTACAATAGAAGAATTAAATAAATATGAGTCCCTCTTGGTTACAAATTAAAAAAATGTCTTCCCCTAAGAACCTGAAACCATTTTGGTGAGGGAAGAAGGGAAAAGGAGAAAAAAAAGAATTGGAAAATGTGAGGAAATTGTGGAATGTAAGTTTCTTCTCACTGTATTTTTTCCCCAACTCCAGCCCCTTAGCTGGCTAAGCCATATTTCTCCAGACACGTGGCTGGGGAATGCATCGTTTTGCGGGCTCATACCTAGTCTTCCATTCCTTGTGGAGCTCAGGGACACCGATTCTAAGAAGTTGACTGTCTTCTCTTCATAGCTGTTACAAGGGCTAGAATTTGCAATCCAGCTTCCAGCAGCAACAGTGTTTGGATTGCTGAAACCCCTGGTCCTTCCTCTCTGCCAAATTGGAAAAGGACCCAGGTTGGTCTCGGCTAATGGCGGCCTGGGGGATTCTCAATCAGCGTGGATCTCACCTCTGGATTAGTTTCTCCTTCTTTGTCCTCTGGTTGTGGATGATCGTCCTTAAAACATTCACGTTGTTCCCTGATTGGCTCCTTTGGGATCTCTAGACTGAAATCATCCGGTTTAACCAAGCTGGGTTGTGGGGAAGAGAATAGGGTTCAGGTAAGTCCGTCTCATATATAATGTCACATGGAATGTTACTTTCTCCTTCTGTTTCACTTTCCTGTTCACAGCAGGCTGGTAAAATATTGGCCAGGTGGCAACCGTAGTCACCAGGAAATCACTATTGTGAGTTGAAAGAAGGGCAATTCTGAGGTTGTAGAAACAAAATCAAACATTGGCAAAGCAAATGTTGTGCCATGTATAGTGAAGAAGTATTTTCAATTTTCAATTTTCACTGACACAGACATACAACAGGAACACCAGTCCAGGAGAAGTGTGGACAGCAAGAAAAAAGGGGGCACTGCAGTGTTACTTTATCAATCCCAGGATAAGGGCCGAAGTAATAGTTCTCTCCCAAATTAATTTGAAAGAATAGATGGCTACGCCTGCAATGTAGACATTCAAACTTGTTACTTGCAGATTATACTCAGATCCCTACAGCAAGTGCTTAAACCACTGACCTATGTTAGTGGTTTGCCCATCTCCAATCTCTGCAAAGTCTGTACTAGGTTGTCCCAGAGTGTACTGCCACTGGAGAAGGGGATACATGCTTTTGTGATCCTACTCGCTATCTATTTAAAACAGCTTCTGGATTTTTTAAGTCTAGTGCAGAAAAGAGGTTTGCTCTCTCTCTCACTCTCTTTCTCTCTCTCAATTGTGAGTCTCAATTTGGAATGCACAATAGTGTCTGATACACTGATTGCGATTCCCAATGGGATCGCAAAATGCAAGGCTCATGAATATTAATGAGCCACTCGCAATTTGAGACCCCATTGGGAATGGCTGTTCCTCCCAGGGATGGTGGCCTGCTGGGCTCAGCAGACCTCCATGCCTGGGACATCTTGTCAATAAAGCAGTGTTTTTTTTAATGCAGACTATTTTCCTTAAAGGAAAACGGGATGCATTTAAAAAAAATTTATTAAACTTTTTCGTGTCATTTTTTAAGGAAGGAAGTTGTCCCTGGGGCCACTGCCTGCTCTTAAAAAATATTTTTAGAGCCAGTCACAAAGGGGAATGGGTCCCCTGGGAACCCCTTTTCATTTGCGACTCCATTACTACCTTCTTGAAGAGGGCAGAAATTTGCTAGTGTTTTGCGACTGCAATTGCGATCACAAAACATTCATACATGGCTAGAGACTCGTTATTAGGAAGGGAACACTACCATATAGCGAGTCGCAAAACTCTATTTTGCGAGTCACAATTTTTTGCAAGTCACAAAATAGTGTTTGTACATGGCCATGTGCGTTTTTGTGTGCGCAAACGGGTCGCAAACCCGATTGCGCACGCAAAAACTGGTTTTACATCTGGCCCCAAGTAACTAATGCATTAACCCTCACCAGATTAGCGATGCCCAGTTCCACTCCACAGCAACCTTGAACATTTAACATAATGTAGCTCCCATGAAAGAGCAATTTGAAAACCGGATGCATCACTGCACCTATTGAACCCTTTAAATAACATGACAAGTTTGCAACAAAAGCATTACATGCCTATGAAGAGAAATGTCCTTGCAAACCAGGGAACTGTTTAGGGCATCTTCACACACGGAACCACTAAGAAAGACCTATGTGCTCCCTTTCCTGCACTTAAACGTGAAAGGAAATTCCCAATACTCATGTGCATAACCTTCCCATAGTGCTTCATATCTGCCTACCTGTTTGTATTGTAGAAAATATTGTAATTGAAGAGTTGTGACCGGTAAGGTGATATAATCATGGGTAGTCCAATCTATGGATAGTGTCCCTGCCACTGTAAAAGTTGATTGGTCTAATTTTGCAATGTGCAACACAGTGTATTTCACATTTCTGTGTGCCACAGTCATCTGTCTTTTGGCCAGATCATATTCAGAGAACAGACTGGTAGTGGTGACGTAACACCACGGCACGTGGCCAGAACTTAGAGTTTGCAACGTCCAGCTCAGAATTACGATGGAACGGAGTTGTGTCTGTCCATGTTGTAAAATAGGAATATCCCGCTACGGTATGTCAATTGCAGAAGAAAAAATGTTGCCCTGTGAATACGTTTTGGATGATAAAGTGGTCATAGGATGTCAACCATATCCAAAGCCTTTTCCATATGTACCCCTTTGATCTTGCCCAATCTCTCTGCAGCTTCCTGCTAAGAAATCTTCCATAGCTTGTATATTCCATACAAAAAGTACTTTTGACGTGGTTTTCCTGGGACCTAGTAAGAACTGCCTGATATCCAGGTCATCAGACAGAAAGTACTAGTGTTGTTTCACCTGGGAAAGTGTTGAGGTCTTTAGGCAATCTAGGCATAACTTATCAACACCATATGATGTCACCGTCCCTGCATGTTCTGTTTGTTTATAGCATAGGTCAGGCCTATTTATCTTAAATCTTCCCGTTTTACCCAGGAATCTAGACTGACATCTGCCAATGTTTAGAGGCCAAACCAACCAACCCTGCTGATCAGGGTCTGATGTATTGTACGATCCATTGCAGAGCAGAGCATCCAATGTATCCTCACTGTACTTTGTGTATTGTTGCTAATTTTCAAAGGGTGCAAATGTGGGCATGCGAGGTGTGTCCATATCCTTTATCTTAGGAAAACCAAGACAGAAAGTCTGTTTTAGTCAGAAATATCATTTGATGTGGTATGAGGCATTCTCTGAGAATTGAAACTACCAATCTTTTGTTCCCCAGATAGATTCTGTGTCTGTTGTGTCTTTCCAGAAGTCAAAACCTTGTGTGGACAATTTGTAAATAAAGGAAGCAGAGTAAATCACATTGGAATTTGTGCGCATATCTTCTTTGCAGGGTAGGTGCAAATCTATAGTTATAAAAGGCTGGGCCTGATGTGTCAAAAGCACAAAAATATGCAAACCTCTGTGCTCATGTTTTTGAACTACCTTTCGATAGTTTTGGATAATGTTCCCATTGTGTGTAGTTGTAAACAGCACGTGGGATACTAGCTTTGTGTAAAAAATAGTGACCATAATGTTGATAGCAGAACATTTCTCCCAAATTACTTGTGCCATTTAACAATTCATCATTATGAAATGCAGCTGATTGCTGTAGATCTGTAGACACATTATGCAGTTTCAATGTCCCAATCATCAGATGATGCACTAGAGGTGATGATATCATTGAGAGAAATGTTAAGCAAATATGGAATTTGCAAAAGTTCAATAGGACCAGATACATCATACTATACCCTGTCCCATACTATTCCATCCGGAACTGGAACCGCTGTAATTTTCACCACTCAGAGGTTCCTTAGTTCACGTTGCAATGATGCATGTTGCTTTAGAACCAAGTTCACAGCAATCCAAAGTACCAGAAAAAGTTATCCAATTGTGATCCAGAGATGTATTCAGGGGCAAAAAGGTATGTCTTTTTCAGCCAAAGATAGAGAAAACAAAATCGTAGCTTGAAAGGGAGTGGCGGTGTTGGCAATTCAGTGTCACCTGGATCGGATGAAAAATCGTCATAATGCACGAAGTAGCCACACACCAGATTCTGTTTCAATGGGAAGAAGCATCATCTCATTTTCTTCAACAGCTTCTCTTTGAAAAGTGGAGTCTTCAGTTGTTTTTAAATCTTCCACCCTATGTTCCTGGATGATAGTGAGAGGAGATCGCTGGCTACCCAGTAGCCCACCTGGCCTACTGTGGAGAATTGGCCACATAGTGTGGTTTGATCAGATTGATGGAGAATCACTTTTTGACTCAGCGAACGGCAAGAGGCAGGAGAAGCACACTTCTGGTACCATCAACAGCCAGGATAGGTACAGGTGCTCTGTAAGATGGCTAAAATTCTTTCTTACACTGCATTTATTTCTCTGACCAGGTCCCAATCTTCAAGACCCAGGCAGGTCTTGCAGATACTGCTTTCACTTCTGCAGTGATGGTACGTTTCACTTGGATGTTTTTTGTAAAGCTCTGTATTCTTTTAGGTTCCGTAAAACATACAAATGAATATTGAGGTCAAATGCAGTTTCAGCCACCACTGTGCTGACACTATAGAGGTCTGAGACACATATCCTCACCCCAAATATGAACTCAGAGGGTATACAACCCCCAGGGATTTTCGTTGCATTTTGTTAATTGCGGTCTGGACCCCATAAAGGTGATTGACTCAAGTGCATGTGCTGAACCCAGACCCTTAAGTGTAGCTAGTATTAATCCTAATCTGTGATCAGTGTTTGGTATCACTTTATCCCCCAGTCCTGGAAATCGAGTATGCAGAATGTTTTGTGCATCTAACTCATAATATTACTTGAGTGCCAAGCCTTTCAATGGTGCTGAGCTGTTGCGCATGGCATTGACAGTTATCATAGTTGTTCCGTCTATTTTCATGCTACAGCAAGTGAATGCAGCAATGGCAGCAGTTATCATAGTTGCCTTGGCTCCTTCATCTGCCACTGAATTCCCTTCAACGTGAACGCAAACACGCTGATGACTCAATGTATAAATAACATGAGGCCGTGGAAGGCCTTCTTTCAGTTTTGCCACTTGTTCCTAAAGCATCTTGTGTGTCAGGATCGCCGCTCCCCCTCCCCCCTGTTCCCGGTATACGAGCGGTGAACCGCTCAACAGCGTCCGCGGGATCCGCCGCTTAGGGACTACACCTCCCTCCAGGCAAAGCGCAGAGCAGGCACGTCTCAACGCCGTGCTGCGGGACTACACTACCCAGCAAACCATGCGGGGGCATGTGCAGGCTGCCCCAGCCATAAATGGTGGCCGTAATACAGAAGCGGCGTCGGATATTGAGCTGAACGCACGCAGAGGCAGGATTTCCCTGGGCGAAACGCAAGGCTGGGCGCTTGTCTCCCTCATTCTTGGCAAGGTCGTGGTTCCCGGCCGGGGGACGGAACAACCACACACCTTTGGATTATTTTGGAGTTTGCCTGCACTTGTGGGGGTTCAAATCGGTGGATTGGAGCCGGAATACAAACGGAGGAACTTACAGACATACCTCACGGACTAGCGGGCAGGTACTTAGGCGGTGAAGTCAACCGCCAATGTGATACCGCCACAAGTTGCAAACACCCTACCACAGCAAGCGGAACTCAAGCGGCACTTTCGGCTGCTGCTTAGCACGGTGTCCTCCGTTGGCGAGTAGCCAGGACTGGTGCTCATGCGGAGGATGGTTGGTCCCTGGGAATCGCTCGGTATTGTCGGCCGAGGAGGGGTTCCGCCAGGAGTAGCTGCATGGTGAAGGGTATTGTTGAATTTACCTTCTTGTTTATTCAGGATATTAAGAGTGAAAGAAACCCTTTCTTTTGTGTTGCATTAAACAGCACACTAACAAGTTGTTGTATTGGCTTTCTTTTTGATCTCTCATTGCTCAGGGGATACCTAACTGTTTACAGACCTTGGCTTTGCTAACCCAGGGAACGCAGTGTCATTACTTCTTTACCTTGCAGGTAGCCCTCCGTGGCAGTTCTCATTGGCGTCCAGCCGATCCCGAGGACTGTAGAGGATCACATAATATCTGTCTTTTAACAACTGTCTTCCTGGTGGGATTGACGACGCGATGGCCACGATGGACGATGTCCTGGCAGGCTTGGCTGCGGTTAGGGTCGAGCTCGATGCATCGAGGCAGGAGACTGCAGACCTCAGAGCAAGGTTAGATGGGAGCCAGAAGAACCCTTTTGGGGCAGGGGCTGCACACACCGCCTCCCTGGCGGGAGTGGTAGTGGAAATGCCAGTATCCATACCATTGGCAAGACCGGAAAGATGCAACTGGGAGCCTAACAAGGTGCAAGTATTTCTGACACAAGTGGCGTTGCACTTCTCGTGCAAGCCCATGTCGTTCCCCACCAACCAATCCAGGGTTGCATTCCTTATCTCCTTCTTGGTGGGAGACGCCGCTCAGTGGGCTGTGCCTTTTGTGAGCCGAGACAACGCTCTCCTGCATGACTGGGAAACCTTCAGGGAGGAGTTCGTCAAAGTGTTCGACCGTAGAGCCGACTCCTACACAGCAGACAGGGAGCTTCTTGAACTCCGACAGGGCAGCAGGGATCTGCTGCACTACCTAAATGCATTTAGGCGCCTGGTGGTGGAGACCAAATGGCCTGAATCCAAGCGGGTAGCGCTCTTTCGTCAGGGGCTGAGCAAAGAACTGAAATACGTCATCGCGCAGATAGACCCCCAGCCAGACACCTGTGAGGGATTGATCGGTCTGGTTCTGCGGTTGGACCGAAGGATGGGAGAGCGACAAGGTGACCATAGGAAGAAAGATAAAACCCTGCCTATGGGTGGCCATCTGGGGCCATCAGAAGTTCACCCGACTCCCGGGCCTGGACAGATGGATATCGGGCCATCATAGCCAGCCTTACCTCCACCGAAAGGGAGTCACGCCGCAAACAGGGCCTTTGCCTGTACTGCAGCAAGAAGGGCCACTTTGTGAGCGAGTGTCCTTCTAAGCCGAAGGCCGGACGTTTTCATTCCAGTAGGCTGGTCACTACGGCAGTAGACCCAATGGCGGAAAACTGACGGACTCCTGGAATAGAGAAGGGGCTTCTCGGAGTCGCAGCTGTATCCCTTCACTGCTAAGCTCAGACCAGACAAGTCAACAGCACCTGTTTATCCCCCCTAAGCTTCTCTTCCAGAACAGATGGGTTTCGGTGGAGGTAATGGTCAATTCTGGGGCCACGGGCCTGTTCATGGAAGCAGAAGAGGCTCGTCTTATCGGCATTCGCCTGTTACAAAAGTACGTTCCGGAGGACGTGTAGGCTGTGGATGGGCGCAAGCTGATCTCTGGACCTATAGGCCAACACACAGGAGAGGTACAAGTCAGGTATGGGGGAAGACACCGGGAAACAATAGACTTCAGCATCATACAGGCCCCGCAGTACGGAGTAATACTGGGGTTGCCCTGGCCTCAAAAGCACAATCCAGCGATCAACTAGGTATCAAGAGAGTTGATAATGGCTTCACCCTATTGTCTTCTACATTGCGGAATGCCACCGAACAGCGGTGTTCAGGCCCAAGCCTCGTCACAGGCAGTCGCCACGGCGGCTGAGAAGGATGTGAGGCTTCCTGATGCTTATCATAAGTACAGGGGTGTGTTTGTTGACGTCTAAGCCGAAGAGCTTCCTCCCCATAGGCAGTACGATTGCCAAATTACTTGGTTCCAGGAGCATGCGTACCTAGTGGACGTTTATACGCGCTAACTAAAACCGAAAACCTCCACTTGCGCTCCTACCTGGACAAACTGCTGGATATAGGGTTTATCAGGCATTCCAAGTCACCGGCGGCGTCACCCCTTTTCTTCATACCAAAGGCCAACAGTGAGCGGCGCACCTGTGTGGACTTCAGGGCCCTCAAAGCTATTACCATCAAGAACCATTACCCCTTGCCGCTCATAAACGTATTGCTGGAGCAGGTGAAGACGGGCAGGATATACACCAAGCTTGATCTCAAGGGTTCTTATCACCTGGTTCACATGAGGAGTGGGGATGAATGGAAGACGGCGTTCAAGACAAGATACTGCCTCTTCAAATACATGGTAATGCCGTTTGGTCTCTGTAACGCCCCTGCCGCGTTCCAGTACTTTCTGAACGACGTGCTTCGGGAGATCCTGGACGTCTTTGTAGTGGTGTACACAGACGACATCCTTATTTATTCGGATACGGGGGAAGCCCACATTGAACACTTGTCAAACGTCCTGAAGATCCTGCAAGACAATCATTTGTTCTGCAAACTCTGCAAATGCGACTTCCACGTCACAACAGTGGAATTCTCAGGAGTGATGTTGAGCCCGGACGGGCAGGAAATGGCGGAGAGGAAGGTTAAGGCGGTGAAGGACTGGCCTGCTCCTCAGAGCGTAAGGGATGTGCAGTGCTTCATCGGCTTTGCCAATTTCTATAGGAGGTTTATAGATAGATTCTCTGGTCTCGTTGCTCCTATCACGCAGTTGCTGCGTAAGTCCCAGCCATTCCTGTGGACCTCTGAAGCGGCGGCGGCGTGCCTAGCTTTGAAGACGTGAGTCCCTTGCTCACTTTGCCACTGGATTCAAGCAAGCCGGGCTGAAGACGGCTGGAATGCCAGAAACCGGTCTCTCGGGAGCTTGTTTCCGGTCCAATGAAGACATGGCTTGGCAGTTCGGCTGGACTGTTCCCATGAGGCACAGGGTCAGACTGATTTGCATATAGCCATGTCTGAACTGGGGTGGCAGAGTAGGCTAAAGAATTGTGATGGATTAAACCCAGATCTTTTGACTGGGTGTGAGTGTTTGATTGATTCAGATTCTCCGTCCATCACCACCCCCTTTTGTATAGCTTTGAAGCAAGCCTTCTTCATAAAGGCTCCTATCCTGGAACACCCGGACCCGGAACAACCGTATATAGTGGAAACTGACGCCTCAGCAGTGGCTCTGGGGGCCATTCTATCACAGAGGCATGCTTCTACCGATGGCCCACACCAAGTGGCCTTCCTGTCGCGAAGTTGAACAATGCGGAAAGAAACTACCAAATCGCAGAGAAGGAGATCATGGCCATAAAGGAGGCATTCACAGACTGGACACACATGTTGATGGGGGTGAGGCATGTGGTGACGGTATTCATGGACCATCAAAACCTCCAGTTCATGACCGCGGCAAGACTCCTCTCTCCCCGCCAGCTGAGATGGATGCTGTTCTTCTCTGGCTTTCACTTCATCATCATATATAGACCAGGTGCTGAGAACAGGAAGGCGGACGCACGTTCAAGTCAAACGGAATCATCAACATACCCCTCCCCTCAATATCGGACCCATCATCCACCTGGCCAACGTATTAGGGGTGATACAACTGGATTCGTTCCTGTGAGGAGTTCAGCGGGGTGTCCAATCCTTTGCGTGGAAAACCTGGCTACGATGCCACAGGGAGTGGCAGGTAAAGGATGGGATTCCAATAAACGGACGACTTCTGTTGGTTCCTACCTTGCATTTTCAGAAAAAAGCATTTTGCTGGTGCCATGACGCACCCAGTGCCGGACATTTGGGGGTCAAAAAAATGATCGAGTATCTTAACAGACAGTTCTGGTGGCCTTCCCTGAGAGTGGATGTCACGGAATGTGTCAAGGCATGCAAAACCTGTGCATCCATGAAATCTGACCATCGCCGGCCACAAGGACTGCTGTAATCCCTTACAACGCCCTCGAGGCCTTGGAAGAACTTTTCCTTGGACTTCATAGTAGGGCTTCCGGTGGATCAAGGGTGTACCGCAATCCTGGTGGTCGTTGACTATCTTACTAAGATGGGGCATTTCGTGGCATGTAGTCAAGTGCCTTCTGCAGGAAAATTGGCCAGACTACTGTTAATACATGTGGTGAGGTTGCACAGGCTACCAAGTGTAATCGTGTCCAACAGGGGTTCGCAGTTCACCGCCCAGTTCTGGAAGGCGTGGTGTTATTACCTACACGTCAAAACCGCGCTGTCCACAAGCTACCATTCTATTGTTGGCCAAGGTGGGGTTCTGCCAGGAGTAGCTGCATGGTGAAGGGTATCATTGAATTTACCTTCTTGTTTATTCAGGATATTAAGAGTGAAAGAAACCCTTACTTTTGTGTTGCATTAAACAGCACACTAACAAGTTGTTGTATTGGATTTCTTTTTGATCTTTCATTGCTCGGGGGATACCTAACTGTTTACAGACCTTGGCTTTGCAAACCAAGGGAACGCAGTGTCATTCCTTCTTTACCTTGCAGGTAGCCCTCTGTGGCAGTTCTCATTGGCATCAAGCCGATCCCGAGGACTGAAGAGGATGACATTTTGCTTGATTGTACAACTCTTCGAATCTCGAAACTCATTTTGACCTCAATAGTGAAGATATTCATTGTAAGACTGGACACAATAAAATGAATCACACATTAAGAGTGCACGCAATTTGTGATCTGTATTTTGTAGTTAAGGGATCATTTTTAATGGGAACTTGAGAAAAGGAGACTCATCTTCCCACCCAGCATGATTGTGGTATAGATCAGGTTCTAACGCTGACTCCTACTCCTGCGTGCATACATTTTTTACTGATTCTGCTACGAGGTCAGAGAGAGCATGTAAAATTGCTGCTTTCCCCATTGGGCAATCTATTACTAACTCAGGTGGCCAATCTTTTTCAGCCAAAAGGAATGTCATAACCATGTGTCAGGTCCTCCCAAAAGAGACCTTTCACTTCTCATTGTATGTCCCCTTCTATTTGAGGTGTTATTCAGTGTGAATGATGTGGGACACTAACTCTATGTTCTGCTGTTTCCACAGTGATATACTCCCTCACTGCTACTACTTCCATAAACTCCATCACGTTCTGTTGAGATTTTGTGACTTCTGCTGCACTGTCCAGCATCGTCACTGCCCATTCACCATTCAGAAGCAGAGTCTCCAGCAGCCTGGACGTCTCTGATCTTTATCCCTGTTACCTTTTTATTCTTAAATTGTGGTTTTGTTGATTTTTGTTTATCTTTTTGTTTTAATGATGTAGTCTGAAGTGCGATGTGTCTCCCTTTTCAACTCTTCTGATCTTTACTCATCAGTTTGGGGGTGGTATATCGAGGTCTTAAAATGTTTCACATTTTTTGTGGTGTGTGGCTTGGAAATCCATCATGGCGTACTCCATCTAGAAGAGCTCTGTCCCGCCCAACCCATTATCTGTGTAAATCCACATTAAATCTCACTTGGGCGGACCCGATGCCCACAGACTGAACAGTGGAATCCCGTGGCACCGGTTGGATGCCAGGGCTGGCTCGATGACATACAAGAAGACCAGACTCCGAGCGTGAGCGGGCCAGGCATTGCTTCTGCAGCTCTGTACGTTGGAGTGGAGGCTGGGACAGAGAGTGCGAACCAGCAGGACCCAGGCAGAAAGAAAAGAGGTCAGCCTGGTTTCCTGAAGCAGAAGGGACTACTGCGGACCCACCCGCCCGGTTGCTTGTGGCCTGGGGCAGCCAGTCTCCATGAGGCCTGGTCCTAGTGACCCACCCCGACATTTATTATGAAGGTACCAAATGAGGTGAGCAGGGCTACGAGGTGGTCACCCCGTAGAGGGAGGATGAGGAGCTACACTTGGCTCTGTTCCCCTTCCCCAGCAATCTAGACAAAGGATAAATCCTCGGGCCCGCCACTGAGCAGAATATGCTGGATCAGTATACCACTATCCCAGGAGGGCCCAGTAATGCTGACTGCAGGGGCCCCACTCCACACAATGCTGCCTACACTCTGCAATCACGCAGGCCTGGGATGCACTGGACTCCAGGATAAGTGCGGCCGGCACTGAGGTCTCCTTCTTAAGACAGTACCTCAGGAAAGCCATCAATTGCATTATTCAGGCCGAAACTCTAGTATTATCTGTCTAAATAAACAGTTGCATCACTACAGCAGTGTTAATGCAGGAGCTGGCCACGTGTGTGGAGGATGCTGAGGGCTATGCTAGGTTGAACAGCATGCGCCTTATTCCGGAGGAGTGCGCAGGTACCTCAATGGAGAGCTTTGTTACCCACTGGCTGAGATCCCTCCTGCCAGAAGACTCCTTACCCCCCTGTTTTGTCATGGAGAGGCCCAACCTGTCATTGCCAAACTGCTGAACTATATGGACCAGGACAATATGCTGCACTACGCCAGGGCCTATGGAGATAAACTAATATATGACTCTCATGCCATTATAATTTGCCCTGACTATACCTGCCTAGTTCAGCAGAAACGTCAATAATTTGCCACAGCAAAACTCAAACTTCGAGAACTAAACATGAGTATTCAGCAAAACCTCAGGACTTGGCACCAACACAGTGAAGTCGGTACTGTTCCCAGTATGTAGGGACCAGGGAGAGGCACATGGGCAACCCAGCTGTACCACACCACAGAGGGCTTCCAACACCTGGGAGTGTTTATCTCACTGTAAACAATCGTTTTTTGGTCCCAAAATATCCACCCTTTAAATTCACATCCCCGCAAAGAAACAAAGTAGTGGTCACTTCTACCTCCATTCTTGTTCAGCTGGTCTGCCACCTTCAAAATTGTCTCCCTACCACAAATATTATATTGTCTCCAACATTTTCCTTATACTATTCTGTAATTCTGGTTCCAACAGGTCAATGTACTCCTCAATATTTGTCTATGGGGTGGTGGTGCCATCAAGGTAGCTCTACGGACCTGTACTCAATCCACCTACTGTGAAGTATCCACCGCAGCCGTTATATATATGTCTATTATTCCGCCTCTCACTTACTAAACATTAACAAGTGGTGGTACAGCACACAGACGGACCCGTCCTTTTGGGTAGAGAGACGTGTGATGCACTCCTAATCACTTCTGGACCTCAGACAAACCTTTACCACCTGCCTCCAGCGTGTAAGGTAGTAATTCAGATATAGTGGTGCACTGTAAGGACGTTTGATGCAGGCAAATCCCCTTTGGTACGGAACATTCCTCTGGCAAGTCGCCACACTACCAGGTTTCCGCGCTTGGGACCTTATTGGGATCTCTACATTGGAGGACATAATGAAGGGGCAGTGCTTAAGTCCTTTCAGCAATTACAAACTGAATACCTTCTCCAGTGCAGCCTATTCTACAGGTACCTACAGCTTAGGCATGTTTTGACACCGTATATCTGGTCTATGAGGGGATTACCAGAGTTTCACCCGTTGGAGGGGAGTCTCTTGATGGGAGACCTGGGTGACCACAAAACTAGACAAATCTACAAAGCACTCATCACTCATAATCATACTAAACAACGCAAACTACGCACGACGTGGGAGGCATACGTTCAATCACGGTTGATGATCGGACTGAGGCCTCTGTGAGCTCCCGTGGTGCCAGTATCGCAACATGATACTGCTTAATTCATTTGCAAATATGTACATACAGCATCCTACATGCAGTCTCACCTTTGGGGCATGGGGCTCATCCTGTCCCCCACTTGCCTCCGATGCGGGGATGAGGAGGGTACCTTCCTACACACAGCATGGAACTGTAGGGCACTCCAGCCCTCATGGGTAAAGAATCTTCTTGTCTAGAACAGGTACTATCCTGGCGTCCTGTCTTAGAGCCCAAACTGTCCCTATTACATGGCACCAATGGAATTGGCAGGAACCGACACAGGCAGCACCTCCTATTCCATGGTAATGGAGATCGCAGTGTTTAATGAACGTGGCTGCCAATAGAAACATAAAAATATTTGGTCCCATTGAGCAACATACAGGGGCATAGAACTGCCCCCACACACTCCACAGATCCATCCATGGAAGGGGGAACGCACCCGTTAGGCCAAGGACAACTCAATCAATCAATCAATCATTTGTAAAGTGTGCTACTCACCCGTGAGGGTCTCAAGGCACTGAGGGGGGGGGGGGGCAGCTACTGATTGAACAGCCAGGTCTTGAGAAGTCTCCTGAAGGTCGGCAGCTCCTGGGTCTGTCGAAGTCAGTGGAGCGGAGTTGGTGGTTGGGGGTGTTGAAGGTGAGTCGCTTGTTGAGGTATGCTTGTCCGGCGTCGTGTAGTGCTTTGTGAGCATCGGTGAGGAGCTTCGAGGTGATCCTCCTGCATGACTAGCAGCATTAGCCACTTGATGGATCTTGATAGAGAAGCTCTGTGGGGGAATGGAGTCACGGCCTGTGCTGGGGTTGCCTTGATGGCTTTGTTTCCTTTTGCCTTTTGTTGATATCTTGAGATCCTGGTACTACTTCGTAACATATTCATGCTTGAGTATATGTAAACCAGCCTCCTGGCCACACTGTACCATAAAATATCAAATAAACTGCTTCAGGAGAGCAATTGGCATAGACGACGAATAACAAGCAATAAGTGTTACCCTGTTTGGTTCTTTGGAAGGGACCAATGAGGTCCATGCCAATACGCATAAAGGGTTTTCCTATCAAAGGTAAGGGTTGGAGAGTGACTGCAGGAGTTTTATATGGGTTTTTTTATTGACCAATCACAACTGTGGCAATATTTCTTGGTCTTGGCATGAATGCCGAGCCAAAAGAAGTAACTTAACACCATTTGAGATTTTTGTCTCTGGTCCAGTATGGCCGGCTGACAATTTTGTGAATGGGAAAAAAATATTTGTTCCTTAATTTCTTTTAGAGCTAGAAGTTGGAAATCTGCCCCTATGTTTTGTATTCTGTATAGAAGCCCCTTATGTTCTATACTGGGCAAACCAAGAACTAGTGTTTTCTACATTCTCCATAGTGCTTTTCCAAGCAATTTGTAGGGTATTGTCATTCCTTTGAGCATGATAGAAATCATATTTTTTCTGCCCAGGTTTAGCTGTGAGATAGATATTTTGGGATTTAGAATAGGTCTCCGTGCCAAGTACCAATTCTGGCAGAGTTAGCACGACTCTGGCTTTTATTTTGATCTCTCTACCTGTTTGAGTAGTCACTGTCACCTCAGCTATTGGATATACTATAGCGCCAAGACGCCACGGCATTTGAGCGCTTTATAAATACTTCAGTCAGCCAGCTATTGGATACTTCCTTATACCTCCACGAACACACCTAATCTCTACCACCTTATGTGCAAGGATTTGGTAGAGCTCACCCATTTCTGTATGAGAACTGACTAACGACATCCGATATCTATCAAAGTCTTAATTCTGTGATCTTTAATTTATAGACTTACATGAAAGCAGTACCCCAGGTCTTGCTTATAAAGAATGTTCCCTGGGATACAACTAACGCCCACTGGTTTTTTAGTCAGAGAGGACCAGCAAATGTGTCCCCATTCACCACAGTCAAAACATTGGGGATTTGTAAGGAGTTTGGCAGAGTTTGAAAGGTTCTCACTATGGAAGGTTCAGTCACAAGTTTATTAAATCTTTTCTCATTCTTGATAGGAGCCTGACTTCTCACTCGGTCAGGTTCTCGGATGTTAAGGTATTTCTGGGCTCTGGAAAAAGTTGTGGAAATCTCTACGGCTTGTTCTACGGTTAGGCCTTTATGTTGTTTGAGCCACAATTGTGTTTCTAGGGGTAAAGTCTCCTGGATATTGTTCCAAAGAAATAAAATTCATGATTTTTTCCTTGGTCTTCTCAAGAGGTCTTAGGCCATTTATCTGAGGCCAATTTAAGTTTGATCAAACGTTTTTTATGATTATCCCCTGCTATTCCGCATTTCTTTCTAAACTTCAGAAAATAGTCCCTGGTATGGTGCATTTCTTTCTAAACTTAAGGCAATATGCTTCTGCGTCTAATCTCAGGTAGTCCAATATGACCTTCTTGACTTCTTCATAGGAAGTGGTACCATGAGGATTGGCTACCTGGTAGGCGGCCTGTGCTTCACAGACTAGTCATGGAGATAGGAGGAAAGGACATTTGTCAGGGGGCAGTCACAAGCCCTAGCAGCCCTAAAGGAAAGGCATCAGAGTATTCCCCAGGGACATATTTCTGAAGTGATATGTGGAAGCCTGTGAACAAGGTACGGGTGGCAAAGAGGTTGGACATTATTTGAACTTGATTATCAGCAGCCTTGTGTAGACTGCCCATTTGCAACTTCATAGTGTCCTTAAAGATTTTGTGGGCGACCTCGGTGGAAGGCATTCATCTTTTGAAGGGGCCATTCTAATTTTCCCTGCCCACAAATGAGCAGTTTGTACATATTGCCTATTTTTATCAATGGTCTAATGTGCCTTAATACTCCACTACTTGTTTTTTCCGGCTGAATATAAACACAATGAAAAAAATTAAGTTCTAGGGTTTTATTGTCACCCTATTATTTTCTTCAGAATATTTTCACACAGGTTTTAACTGAGGTAAGGAAAGTCCAATTGTGTTAATGTCTTTCATCTCCTTTGTTTCTTTTAGGGTCGGCCCCAGGAAAGGGTCCCGCAAGCAATAAAGATCCCCCCAAAAAAAAGAAGAAGCCCCAGGGTAAGTCACATGCCTTTTACCCTATTGAATAAGGATAGACTGACCCCCCAGGAATGCGTCTCGGGTGTTCCTGTACTTTCTTTGCACAAAAAACAACGGCAGAGGGGTTGTTTGTTACCTCCCTAAACCAAGTACTAATTTTTTAAGTCACAAGAGAAGAAATAAATAAAGCAGGGATTCCATTTGCAATAAAGCCATCCACTGGCTGAGCCATGTGAGAGGGTGCAGGTCAGTAATTAGGGAAGACCTGACTAAAGTTTCAAGATTGTCCTTGTCTAATTCAACAACCGATTGTATCGAAATCCATTTCGACAATATGGCTCTGGCGGAAAACCTAGTGTCTCTTGAGTATAGAACTTCACCCCCTGTGCACTCAAATATGCAAATTAGGCAGTCACCCTTATGGTTTAAAGCTAGTTCTAGCGATGACTCAAATCTTAACAATATTGATTGACTAGAGAATGGCACGCAACCCTTAACGCACTATATACCCACTCACCACGGACTAGTGAGCACCAGTAAAAGATCATTATGAATAACTCTGATTCAGGGAGGAGCCCCTACCTACAAAAGCCACTGTGGGAATGAGTGGAATGAGCAGTGCCCCAGAGAGCAACCAGACAAGTGCAGCGGAGGAAAGTTTGGAGTTCCAAGCCCCTTCTAAAAATACAGATGAGAACACAAACACAATCAACCTTGTATCTTGGAACATAGCGGGTCTAAAAAAAAACTGCAAAGCCCAGAATGGAATAAATGTATCGACCAGTTTGACATTTGTTTGTTCCAAGAAACATGGAGTATGACACCTCTACACAAAAATGGCTATACTACCTACTTCATACCGGCAACTACGGTAGCGAGAGGCCATCCATCTGGTGGTATCCATATATGGATTAGCGTGGCCTTAAATTGGGCCATCACAGTACACAGGCTACCCTCAGAGGACATACTGCACCCCTCCCTTAAAGGCCCCCAAGCAGCATCTTCTATAGAACTTTTCTGCGTATATGCCAGGGGAACCCCAGGTGGACAAATAGCAGTACTTGAGGCAGCTCTCGCAGATATCCACCCTTTGGCCACTATTATAGTAGGTGGTGATATGAACTGTACATATGAACCCCTAGCTGAAGAAGACCTGGTGGGAGCTAGTGATGAGGACACAAGGCAGTCCATCCCCCTACTAATTCTTGCTCCCATAAATTAATGGTCCGCTAGAGCGATCCAACTGAACGCCTTAACTTAAACATGAATTTACTTTCCTCAATGTAACGCATCCAAGAACCCCTGTTATCTACACCCTCCCCAAGATTCACAAACGGCTTGACAACCCCCCCGGAAGGCCCATTGTATCGGGCTGCGGGTCTGTCTTGTAACCACATTGTCACTATGTGAACTTCTTTCTTAAAGATTTCGTACCTATGCCTAACTGCTACGTCAGGGACAGCATGTCCATGATAAATCTAATCGAAAATCATCCCTTTAACCCTGAAAGCGAAACTCTATGTACCCTGGTCATTGAGTCGCTCTATACAAACATCCCCCAAAGAGAATCCTTGTTTGTCATGCAGAACATCCTTGACACTCGTGCCCATCCACATACTGTGCCCACAATATTTATCATACAGTTACTTGAAATCTGTCTCACTCGTAACTTTTTCATGTTTGATAATGAATATTTCCAACAAGTGAAGGGCACGTCCATAGGCGCAATTTTTGCTCCTACCCTGGCAATTCTGTACATGGACTGGATTGAATGTAATACCATCCTTCCCTCCACTAACCCGTTCCATCAAGGGGTTCTTAAATGGAAACGTTACATAGACGATGTCTTTTTCATCTGGGGGGGCCCTGTTGATACTCTTACACCATTATTGCATTGGCTAAATAATTACTGCAATGGCTTAACTTTCACCCTTAACCACAGCAAAATCAGTATCCCTTTCCTTGACCTGTGTATCCAACATAAGGATGGTTTACTGTTCACGTCCTTATTCCGTAAACCCACGGAAAGAAATACATTGCTTAGCTATAATAGCTGCCACCCGAGAGCCCTGAGGGATAGTCTACCCTACTCCCAGTTTTTGAGATTGAGAAGAAACTGCTTCCTCAAAAATGAATATTTCACAGAAGCTAACACACTTGCAGCTAAACTAAGATTCAGGGGCTACCCTCGTCGCTTGGTCAAAAACACCATGAAAAGGGCGTGGTATTGCCCACGTGAGGTGTTACTTGAGCCTAGACCTAAGAAAACGTCTGATAAACTAGTATGCGTTACCACATTCTCTTCTGTATCTAACAGAATCCAAATGAGCATAAAGAAAAATTGGCATATTCTCAACTCAGGAACTCTTGACCTAGAAACACCAATTTTTGCTTTTAAAAAAAGCAAGAAACTGAGAGACCAACTGGTAAGAGCTGCTCTCCCTTGCCAGAAAACGGCCAATACCACATTGAATGAAGGGGCATTCTAAATGTGGTCCCTGTGTTGTATGTGACTTTTGTATTGAAGGTCAAGAAGATATGTTTAATGATGTAAGAAATGTACTCAACACTTTTACAAATTGTAACAGCTGCAACTTGATCTATGCTATCTTCTGCCCATGTGATATGATCTACGTGGGCCAGACCAAACAGTAGATCAAATTACGGATTTCGCAACATCGCAGTTGAATTAGGTGCAAAATAACCAACGCGCCATTGTGGAACACTTCAGTGAAAAGGGACACAGTGAAAATGATATAAGATGGACTGTAATCAGCCAGGTTGTGTTACCCCCAAGAGGAGGTGATTTGACAAAAATGTTCAACAAAGAGGAACTCAAATGGATCCTAAGAACAGACAGTCTGAACTCACTATGCCTATTTGTATGTGTTAGGGTACAGGCTTGTGCCCCACTACAAAGAACTGTTGAAGGAATTTTGCTTCTTATCTGTCTACTAAGTAAAAGATTACGACCTCTGTCCGTCTGGACATGTCATAACGAATATAGTTTCCATTGTGTCTATTTTGATTGTTGTGTAAATATTACTCTTGCATGGGACCACTGTTGCTTCGATAATATGTTCTCCGAGGTCCTATGCTGGCTCGTCCGGGCGCCCTTGTTGACTTTTAAACAAACTTAACTTTAGAATATAACTTGCGTGCCCTTAATGGGAGGACACCTTCTGACCCAAATGGGGCTATGACATACAACAGATTGAGTTGTCCGTCACGCATGGATTATATTTTGCTTTACATTAGCTCCTGGGGGAAATTAATAGATATGGAGGTCATGCAATCGCAGGACAGGGATCATAATCCACTTTGTATGAAAATCAAAGGACTAAACAAAGTGGTATTGAGGAAGGGCCCATTAATACTTACCAAAGAAGTAACCCCCACACATTGTAATCGGAAACTAAAATGGAACAAAGTCCGGTGCTTTGAGGATAAACTTTCCAGTATTAAGGAGTTAGTCCAAGCAGAAACCAGTGATCTGGTGGCATTTGAGTCTATGAAGATGTCTGACCCAAACTTCAAATTAGCGGACTCCTATAAAAACCTAGTAGCGAAAATTGGGGCTTTCTTTATGATGGGTGTGAATAGAGGGCCACCAAAGAGCAAGCCCGATAGCAAGGGATCTCCGTGGTACACGGCTGCATGTAGGGTTAAGAGAAAGGCGATCACCTCTGCAATTAGGAATAACGACACATTAGCAGTAAGGGAAGCCCGTAGGGACTATCAAAACAGTATTAAAGTGGCCAAAAAGGAGTGGGAGGAAGAACACTGGCAGCAACTTAAAAAGCCGCCTGCTTGAAAGATTCCACCGAGTTTTGGAACCTAATAAATAAAATTGAGAAAAGGGGCGTAGAGCCTACTTCTATCCATATCACTGAACATCAATGGTACTTACATTTTGCAAAATTGTACGGTGAGGCAGAACCTACAGGGCAAGCCATAGTGACCCCAAATGTACTTGCACTAGAGCTTACGGGCATAGCTGAACCATTTCTGGCTAGCGAAGTACAAGAGGCCATTATAAACATTTCCCCAGGAAAGGCAGCAGGACCGGACGGGCTACCTGACGACCTACTATTGTATGCACCTGAATTATGGTCGGTCTTCATCGCCCTCCTAATGATTCTGATTCTCCAGGGACATCCTGTCCCGGAGTCATGGAAGGGCGCAGAGGTAGTGACCATATATAAGAAGGGTAATAGGGAGGACCCTGCCAACTACAGACCGATTAGTCTAATTGATGTAATCCAGAAAGTAGTTGGCAGGGTAATTGTCACCAGAATAGGAGTTTGGATAGAGGAAGGTTGAATTCTCTCCCACTTTCAGGCTGGGTTTAGACAAAATATGGGAACATTCGACCAGGTCTTTAGATTTTGTGCTGTGTATTGGAAGACGGTGTCTGTTGCCAAGGGCAGCCTATACCTGGCTTTCATCGACCTTAAGACGGCATTTGATTTTGTCCCACGTGATAAGTTATGGAAGGTGCTTCTTGACATGGGGTTCCCTAGTTACCTTTTAGAGTTGATTGTTAGGTTACATCAGGGCAACTATGCCAGAATCAGATGGTGGGACCAAGGCCAATTAACAGGGAGGGTGCCTGTACAGTGGGGGGTCCGCCAGGGATGTGTGATGACTCCGACATTGTTCTCCCTCTTTATCAATGGGGTGATAGACCATTTGAGGGAGGACTCTGCGGATGCCCCAGTCCTGGCGGGAGAGACAACACCAACCCTACTCTATACAGACAACACCCTCCTCTTGTCCAAAACTCCCTTGGGCCTTCAGAAGCTATTAGATAGATTCAGTATGTTTTGCAATAAGAGGGGTCTCACTGTGAACACTGCCAAAACCAAACTGATGGTGCTGTCCGCACAACAGAGAGCTAGGAAGACGAGCATAACCCTCAATAGGGCCCCACTTGAGGTGGTGGAAGAGTTTGACTACCTGGGCGTCAGGATCAACAACCGAATGAAATGGGACTTCCATGTGGCCAAAATGCTTCTAAACCTCAAAAGAGCCGCAGGAGCAATCCTGAGAAACCAACGCTTATCCACTAGTAGACCAGTAGCCCCAGCACTGGCAGTATATGAAGGAAAGGCCGTAGCCTCTGCGGTCTATGGCTTAGAGCTGTGGGGATGTGAGAATACCATCGACCTGGTAAGGGCAGAGAACAAATTTGTGAGGGACCTGGTTGCTCTCCCGTTTTCTACATCCCTAAAACCCCTCTTTTTAGATATGGGTAAACATTCTATTGTAGACGTGGTGCGTCTTCGCCCTTTGCTGTTCTGGGTGCGCCTGCGAAGGACACCAGAACTGGCAAACTATGCGTCGGTTCTGGATGAGTTGATTACCCTGAATAGGGCAAATAAGATACCGTGGTTAACCAAATTAAGGCAGATGGTTTTGAACCTAGGTTTGGGTCAATTTTGGACCTCCCAGTCCTCTCCCATAAGCAAATAATCAAACAAATTTATTGGTATTGGGTACAGGAGAATGAAGCAAAACATGCAAAGTGGGGGTATTAACAACACAATTCATGGAATTGAAACCTTCGAAAAAACTCGAGCCCTTCCTAGATCTTATACAAATCCCAAGGGATAGGTTTCTCTTCCTGAAAATTAGATACGGAATCCTACCCTTGAACAAGTTCATTGGGGGTTGGAAAGGAAGGGGGGCTCATGCCCACTCTCACAACTGCCCTGGGTGCCCTTGTACAAGCGAATCTCTTTCCCACTTCTTGTACGCTTGTAGGGCATACAAAAACCGAGATCAAAATGGTTAAAACTGGTATGCAGAGAGCTGGGTGTGAGAGAGTGCAGAACTGCCTTTCGCATTCTATTATCAGATGTAACATCCATGCTAGGTGTATGCGGGTGGCTAAATATTTAGCCAACGCTTGGTCCATTCGTGCAAAACTCCTGACCAAAGACTAGAGCTAGGCTCGGGTAGCCAAATTGATGTTATACCCACTGCTGCTAATGCATTATTGAATTCTTTGTTTCAAATGTAAATACTATGAATTTTATCTTTTTCTCAAAATGTATTTTATCTCTTTTTAAATATGTGTTTTTTATGTTGTACTGTTTGTACTTTTATGATATGCAAATATCGAATAAAGTATTAATTCGAACAAATAAAAAAAAGTCTTCCCTTAGGAACTAGAAACAATGTTGGTGAGGGAAGAAGAGAAAAGGGAAAAAAAGAACTGGAAAACATGAGAAACTTGTGGAATGTTAGTTCCTTCTCAACTCTTTTTTCCCCAACTACAGCCTCGTAGCTGGCTAAGAAACATTTCACCAAAATTGTGGCGGGCCGATACATTGTTTTGCGGGCTCGAATCTAGTCTTCTATTCCTTGGGGAGCTCAGGGATGCCGATTCTAAGAAGTTGCCAGTCTTGTCTTCACAGCTGTTACCAGGACTGGGATTTGCTATCTAGCTTCCAGCAGCTACGGTGTTTGGATTGCTGAAATCCCGGTCCTTCCTCTCCGCCACATTGGAGAAAGAAACCAGGTCGTTCTCGTCTCCTGACAGCCTGGGGGATTCTCGATCAGCGTGGATCTCACTTCCATATTAATTTCTTAATCTTTGTCCGCTGGTTGTGGGTGATGGTCCTTAAAACAACAGTGTTTTCCCAAATGTCTCCAATAGGGTCTCATGACCGAAATCATTTGTTTCAACCAATGTTATCATTTCCTCTTCAACTGTGGTTGAAGAGTGGCAGCTGGGCTATGGGTAAGAGAAGAGGTTTCAGGTAAGTCTGTTTCATATAGAACTTCACAGGGAATGTTACTTTCTCCTTCTCTTTCACTTTCCTGTTCACAGCAGGCTGGTAAAATATTGGCCAGGAGTCACCAGGGAATCATTATCGTGAGTTGAAAGAAGGGCAATTCTGAGGTTGTAGAAACAAAAACAAACATGGCCAAAGCAAATGTTGTGCCATGTATAGTGAAGAGGTATTGTCAAGCTTCACTGACACACACACACACAACAGTAACACCAGTCCAGGAGAAGTGTGGACAGTAAGAAGGGGTCCCCTAGATACCCCTTCCCATTTGTGACTCCATTACCACCCTCTTGTTGAGGACAGTAAAATGCGAGTGTTTTGAGACCAAAATTGTAGTTGCAAAACATTCATACATGCCTAGAGACTCGCTTTTAGAAAGGGAACACCCCTTCCTAATAGCAAGTCGCAAAACTCTATTTTGCGAGTTGCAATTTTTTGTTAGTCACAAAATAATGTTTATACATGACCATGTACTTTTTTTGTGCGCAAATTGTTTGCAAACCCATTTGTGCAGGCAAAAACTGGTCGTACATCTTGCCCCAAGTAACTAATGAATGAACCGTCACCAGATTAGCGATGCTTGATTCCATTCCACAGCAACCTTGATCATTTAATATTAAGTAGCTCCCATTGAAGAGCAATTTGAAAACAGGATGCATCACAGCACCTGCTGAGCCCTTCAAATAACATGACAAGTTTGCAACAAAAGCATTACATGCGCCATGAAGAGAAATGTTATTGAAAACGAAGGAACCGGTTAGGGCATCTTCACACTCGGAACCACTAAGTAAAACCTATGTGCTCCCTTTTCTGCGCTTAAACTTGAAAGGCAATTCCTAATACTCATGTACATAACCTTCCCAGAGTGCTTTGTATCTGCTTACCTGTTGGTATTGGAGAAAATATTGGATTTGGAAAGTTGTGACCAATAAGGTGATATAACCAAGGATAATCCAGTCTGTGGATGGTGTCTCTTCCTCTGTAAAAGGTAATTGGTCTAATTTTTCAATGTGCAACATGGTGTACTTCACAACCCTGTGTGACATAGTAATCTGTCCTTTGGTCAGATCATATTCAGAAAACAGAATGGTTGTGGTGATGTAACGCCGTGGCACATGGCCAGAACTTAGTGTTTGAAACGTCCAGCTCAGCATTGAGACAGAACGGAATTGTGACGGTGCATGTTGTAAAATAGACATATCCTGCTGCAGTATGTCAATTGCAGAAGACACAATATTGCCCTGTGAATACATTTTGGATAAAGTGGTTAAACGATGTCAACCATATAAAAAGCCTTTTCCATATTTACCCTGTCGATACTGCGCAATCTCTCTGCAGCTTCCTGCTGAGAAATCTTCCATAGCTTGTATATTCCATACAAGACAGGCTTTTGATGTGGGTTTTCTGGGACCGCGTAAGAAGTTCCTGATATCCAGGTCATCAGACAGAAGGTACATGTGTTGTTTCACCTGGGAAAGTGTTGAGGACTTCCAGTCTAGGCATAACTTCTCAATTCTATACACCCCTGCATGCTCTGTTTGTATATAGCGTAGGTCAGGCCGGTTTATCTCAAACCCTCTAGTTTTACTTAGGAATCTAGACTGACATCTGTCCATGTCTACAGGCCAAACCAGCCAACCCTGCTGATCAGGGTCTGATGTATTGTATGACCCATTGCAGAGCATAGCATCCGATGGTAATGTTAATGTTATTGTTAATGGGCACTTGTAAAGTGCACGGCTACTCCATGGAGTGTCCCGGTACTGAGAAATAGAACCGGTGACAGAGCAGTACAGGCACCCCCAGGGCAACTGATTTATTGTGAGAAAAAACAGGTTTTTAAACCTCGCCTAAAACTGAGGAGATCCTGCGCCTGGCGTAAGGCTGGCGGCAGGCTATTCCAAAACTGAGCGGCTACCACCTGAAAGGAACGACCACCCAGGCTAGAATGGGAGAACCTAGGAATCAGCACGAGCAGCTGGTGAGAAGACCTCAAGATTCTAGATGGCATGTAGGGCTGGAATCTGTTTCTCAAATATAGGCACCTATATTATGGAAGGCCATATAAGCCAGGCCAACAAGTCTGCCGCCCCAGTGCCCAACGGCCCCTGCCGAGCTCTCGTGCAACTTAAGCCCAGCAGGGGTCCTGGATCGGAGACCATGCAATCCCTGCTGAAGCCTGCAAACCATCCAGGGCATTGCCCCGCCTCTACCTTCACCAATGCGTTTGCGAGCCTCCTCTATACCTGTGCCTACCACAGCTCCCCTGGCTCCCCTCCTGTGGCTCCATTCAACCTGACACAACATTGTCAATCACACACCAACGCTGAGGAGAAGCAGCCACTGAAGGCAAAATGCAGAGGAACAAGAAGGGCCGCTCAAGAGCCCCAACAAGCAGTCAACGAGTGGGGAGCAAGCTGCCAAGCCAAAACGGTAACTGCACAGCACAAGAGTATTACTTGTATTCCGGCATTATCGCATCATCGCATTATACTTTACACTTTAGGGGTTGTTTCCCTCCGCTTGGAAATACGTTGGGCTTCATTTTCACACTTAAATCCACATAGCATTCTCCTTCATCTGGATCCTCCACGACCACGTACTAAGCGGCCGCCATGTTTTCCCCAGAGACACTTTAGTAGTGCTTATACTAGTCCACAATACCCTCACTCCTGTTTCCAGAAAACAGTTGTGACGGCATAACCTACCTATATAGATGAGTTATTGGTTCATTCAAGCTTGTGATTTCAAAAGGTTCATAATATTATATTGAATTACTAACCCTTTTTTTGCTACCACACTTATAAGTAGTTTTCCTTTCTTAGTCGTTATGGCAATCGAAATTGCGCTGCACTCCAACGTCATTTGACGCAATATGGAGTGCCTGACACAGGTACTGCGCTTATTGTTGTGGTTGGTTCCAATGCAGAGTTCCAATTTGAAATCTTCTACTCTTGGGTTACCTTTGAGGCTGTGAATGTTGACTTGTTCCATTCATATACTCTCACAGCAATATCTGTAGTGCATTGGCCATATACGACACTCGAAGTTCCGATCTCAGCTTGGCAGCACCATATTCGGTCTAATGGCGCCCTCCCCCACACTGTGACTCTGGTCTATTTAGGCCCTTTATCAATCGCAGCGGAGCAACCAGCTGGACCTGTCGGGATGTCAATTAGTCCCGTCATGGTTAATTTGGTATGGGCAAGCGTCCCCAGAATAAGGATGATTTACCTTATTAGCTTGCTGAGAAATTTGAAAAGCTGGACGCAGTATTTCCTAATACTACGCCCACACAGAAACACAGGATACTTACTATTTGTTTGCAGAAAGACATAAAACCAGAGGTAACCGATTGTTAAAATTGAGGTAAAGTATTCGCAGCTGTATATGCGAAGTGCTTCGGCACACCTTCTATTACTGTCCTGCCCTCTGTGATCAAGCGTGTTCAGGATGAGCAGGGTCCGTAGGCGGCAGTTGAGTTGGGAATGAGGCTTGTCTGAGTGATTGAGGTAGTTGCTGATCTCATTCTTCTGAATGTAAAGGGAGATGCGGTTAAAACTCAGGAGTCTAATGCTTTGCGCCTTGTCCCGGATGCCGTGAAACCCTGTGAGTTACAGAAAATTATTGCTGAGGCATATAAAACCATTGGCCACAATAGTTTGGGTTGTAAGCCTTTTGCTAAAGCAGCAGCACAACTGCAAACACAGATGGCGCAGTCTAATAAAGACGACCATCTAGTTTTTTCAAAGAAGAAATGGAATAATAAAAAGCAGGGGAAGCAACAACAGAAACAAGGGTTGCGTGCTGCGTCACCCAAACCCGAACCTACTGAGCGCACTTATGATTTGCACGACCGCACGAGAATTAGGTCTCAATAGATTTCAGGTCACTGATCAGCGTTCTTCTCATTCTTCACAGGAAACATCAGGCTTACAAGCCAGTGGCGGAGTTCGCCAAGATCACAACAGAGGTTGAGGTGCCCCACAAGGAAGCAAACAATCTCGTCAGACTAACGGTAAAATCAATCAATCAATCAATCAATCAATCAATCAATCAATCAATCAATCAATCAATCAATCAATCAATCAATCACTCAATCAATCAATCAATCAATCAGAGTACTTTTAAAGTGTGCTACTTACAAATGAGGGTCCCAAGGCGCTGAGGAGAGGGTGGGTGCTGCTACTGCCCGAAGAACCAGGTCTTGAGGAGCCTTCTGAAGGCGAGTAGGACTTGGGTCTGCCGTATGTGGGTAGGAAGGGGGTTCCAGGTCTTGGCAGCAAGGTAGGAGAAGGATCTGCCTCCGGAGGTCGTCCGTTAAATGCGGGGGACTGCAGCGAGGGCGAGGCTGGCGGAGCGGAGCTGGCGGGTGGAGGTGTGGAAGCTGAGTCTGCTGTTCAGGTAGGCTGGTCCGCCGTTGTGGAGTGCTTTGTGTGCGTGGGTGAGGAGCTTGAATGTGATCTCTTGTCAACGGGGAGCCAGTGTAGGTCTCTCAGGTGGGGGGTGATGTGGTTGCGGCAGGGGACGTTGACGATCAGTTGAGCGGAGGCGTTTTGGATGCATTGTAGTAGTCGTAGGTGTTTGGCTGGTATTCCTGCATAGAGTGCGTTGCTGTAGTCCAGTCTGCTGCTGATGAGGGCCTGTGTCACCGTTCTTCTAGTTTCAGTCAGGATTCACTTGTAGATCCTGCGGAGCATTCGGAGGGTGTTGTAGCAGGAGGAGGAGACGGCGTTGACTTTCTTAAACATGGAGAGAGAGTAGTTGAGGATGAAACCTAGGTTGGGTGCATGGTCGGTAGGTGTTGGCGTTGTTCCCAGTGTGGTCGGCAACCAGGAGTCGTCCCAGGCTGAGGGGGTGGATCCAAGGATGAGGACCTCTGACTTGTCCTAGTTCAGCTTCAGGCGGCTGCTCCTCATCCAGTCGGTGACGGCCTTCATTCCCTCGTGGAGGTTGGTTTTGGCGGTATGTGGGTCCTTGGTGAGGGAGAGGATGAGCTGGGTGTCGTCGGCGTTGGAGATGATGTTGAGGTCATGATGGCGGGCCCCTTGTGCGAGGGGGCCATGTAGCCGTTGAACAGCATCGGGCTGAAGGATGAGCCCTGGGGGACGCCGCAGATGATGTTGGTGGCTTCGGATCAGAAGGGTGGGAGGCAGATGCCTGAGAGGAAGGACGTGGTCCAGTCGAGAGCCTTCTCCTGGATTCCGGCTTCCTTGAGGCGTGTCTTTAGAGTGCGATGGCAGACGGTGTCAAAGGCGGCTGACAGGTCCAGGAGGATGAGGGCTGATGTTTCGCTGTTGTCTAGTTGGCGCCTGAGGTCGTCTGTGGTGGAGATGAGGGCTGTCTCAGTGCTGGGGTTTCTTCTGAATCCAGACTGGGACATGTCCAAGATGTCGTTGTCTTCCAGGTGGCAGGCCAGTTGAATGTTGACGATTTTCTCGATGACCTTTGCCGGGAAGGGGAGCAGGAAGATGGGCCGGAAGTTCTTGATGTCCTTGGGGTCTGCTTTGGGCTTCTTGAGGAGGGCGTTGATTTCGGCATGCTTCCAGCTTTCCGGGAATGTCGCTGTTTTGAAGGAGATGTTGATGACCTTTTGTAGTTGGGGTGCGATGGCTGCGTCTACTTTGTTGAATACGCGGTGTGGGCACGGATCAGACGGAGATCCAGAGTAGATGGAGTTCATGACCTTGCGTATCTCGTCGTTGTTGACGTTGGACAAGGAGGTCAGGCGGTTGGCACTGGTGGTGTTCACAGGGGGTGTAGAGTCTGGTGTAGTCAGGGCGGTCGTGGTGTTGAAACTGTTGTGGTTGACAGCGATCTTGCAGTGGAAGAAGATGGCTAGTGAGTCACACAGTCCTTGTGAGGGCTGGATGTCGTTGCCGTTTGTGCGTTGTTATCCAAGCGGTCTCATGGCTAGTCTGATGAGGTGGTGGTTTCTGCGGGTGGCATCCTTGTGGGCTGCCTGGTTGTCCGATGTGCGTTTGTGGAGCCATGTCTTCTCCAGTTTCCGGCATGTGCGTTTGGAGGTCTGGAGCTCATAGTCGAACCAGGTGGCTCTCTTGTTGGCATGGCTGTTGGAGGGTTTCTTGAGTGGGGCAAAGGTGTTGGCGCAGGTGTCGATCCACTGTCTGAGGTTGCGGGCTGCGGCGTCTGGGCTTGGTGGGTCAGTGGGTGAGTTATTGGCGAGTGAGGTGATCAGCTGGTCTTTGCTGACTTTGCTCCAGCAGCGGCGAGGCAGCAGTTGGGTGCGGTGGTGGGTGGTTGGTTTCTTGGTAGTGAAATGGATGCAGCGGTCGTCGGTGCAGTTGAGTTCAGTGGTGTGGTCGAAGGCGACGTGGGATCCTGTTGAGAAGATGGGATTCAGCTTGTGGCTGGCGGCATGGGGGGGTGGGTACGGTGACGAGTTATCTGAGGCAGAGGTTGGCAAGATTGTCGATTCGGTGGCGGAGTTGGCGTTGTTGTTGTTCTCAAGGCGGAAGTTAAGGTCCCCGAGGAGAATGTAGTCCATGGAGGCAAGTGCGTGGGTGCTGGGGAGGTCCACGATGGAGTCGCTGAACTGAGCACTGTGTCCAGGGGGTCTGTAGATGAGTGTTCCTCTGAGTGTGGTTTTTGGGTTGGTGTGGATCCGAAAGTGCAGGTCTTCGGCGGTGTTGAGGGTATCGTCTGCGTGGTAGCGACCTTGAGGGTGGACTTGTGGACGATGACTATTCCTCCTCCGATTCCGTTGGCGCGATCCCTGCAGGTGATCTTGTAGCTGTCCCATATGGCTATGGCGATGTCGGGCGCTGAGGAGTCGTTCCACCAGGTCTCGATCAGGAAAACCACGTCTGGGGTGGATGTGTCGAGCAGATCCCAGAGATCCCAGAGATTGATGGCGTGTTTGCATGTGGAGCGGGTGTTAAGGAGTATGCAGCAGAGGTGGTTGGGTCCAGTCCTTGGAGGTTTGGTTGTTCTGTCGCAGGTGAAGCTGCGGGTGTGCCAGGAGAAGAGTCTGTGGGTCCGTTTTGGGTGGCCTGGAAGCAGGTGTGGTTTCGGGCGGCGTTGCGTGCGTGGAGGGTCCTGGCGTTGTAGTGGATTGTGGTGGTCCAAGGGTTCTGGCGCCGGGCGCGGATGGGTGCAGATGGGCTTGCCTTAGGCACGCCTTCGGCAGCCAGCGGTGCGCCCACTGCACGTGTTTGCTGCGTGGCTGCTTCTCAGCCTGCATATGAGGGGGCTTGGGAAGGATGAGCAGCTGGGAGCCGGGAGCAGGGAGGCCAATGGGTGTGCAGGGGGAGGGCCGCAAAGAGGCAGCAGCGGGAAAGGGTCGGGTCGGGAACGGTGGGGGGGCGGGTGGAACTGGCACGCAGGGCAGAGTGAAGAAAAAAAGAGCCCAGGAACAAGGAGGCAGCAAGGAGGCAAGAACCAGGCAGTCAGGTGAAAAGCAGCGGCGTGGGGGCGACCTGCCTGCAAGCAGGGTCATAGGCAAGCATGACAATTTTTCTCTTCAACGTCCTTTGTTTCAGAAGAAAAAAGTTGCTGCTTTAACAGCAAGATATGCCACGGACGGTGAGAACTCTACTTCGGAACAGAGTGACATCTGCCAGCAGATCTAACCTTCTACTGCTGTGCGCCCACCACAGACTCAGCTGTACATTTCTAATAAACCATTTGTTTGTGTTTATTTAGATCACTGCGGTCCTTTTTCTTCGGATACTGTGTATAAGTTTATCTTAGTTGCAGTCAATTCGTGGAAATGCTTTCTATGGGTCTGGCTACAACGTAGTGCTGACTCACAAACTGTCATCAGGGATATGCGTGTCTTTGTGGGAATTTTTGCATGTGGCTACTTCCATTCTGACCAGGGTCCAGCATTCACCTCTAAGGTGTACAAGGAAGCCATGGGGTAATTGGGGGTGCAAGTCAAATTTTAATCTCCATACAGGCCTAAGGGCAATTCAGTTGTGGAGAGAATGAACCGTGACTTAAAGCAATCCTTGATAGCTAGAGATTTAGGTACTGGCAGAAACTGGTTCGCTCATTTGTATAGCATACAACGTGTACTTAATAATCTCCCAAGAAGATCTCTGGGTGGGCGGACCCCATATGAATTGCTCTTGGCATAAAAATGTTTGTCCCGGACCTTGATGGTCTAGACATAGTGGCAACAGCTGCAGCCTTTGACGTAGATAATCATTCTGCTGTATTACAGAAACTACAGGAGGCTTGTGACAGTCTTGCAAAGGAACACTTGCCCTCCGACACAGAAGCTGCTCTACAGATTCCGGTAGTTGGCTGGCTACCTAAAGTTGGAGACCTGGTCCGTGACCAGGTGGAGAACAAGAAGTAGTTTGGCCCCTCTTATTGTGCACTGGTTCCAGTGCTTGGCTAGAAGGGTACTCAAACAGTCATTTTACCACCACTTCCTGGTCACAAGGATAACAGATTCATCTTGTTGGACAATGTCAAATTGCAGTGAATGGCTGATTCTTCTTAGTATGACTCCAGCTGTTTCCTGCCCAGCAATGTTAAAGAATTCTGCCTTGGACTCATCAAACACCATCAGGCCTGACATTGCCATAGAGATGCCCACTGTTACTAATCTGTTGTTGAATCCTCTGGTTTGCAGTCCACATGAAGATACTGAGTATGCGATCCCACTGATTTGTCATTGCCTGGTTTGCAAACAAATGCAGTTAACCAGTCACATTTATCTTTTGACACTGACTCCACAACATCGAGTTCCCCTCGAAATTTTCCATTTTTGTTACCTGGTTTAAACACAATTTTTTAGTTTCACATTGGACTTACATATGGATGGTCCTCAGCGCCATTTCTTTGTTCATGTCGATTGGATTTGTGACATTCTTTTACCATTTAATCAATGGTCCCTACCTTACTGAATGCTCTGCTGTGATGGCGATTGATGGAACTTTGGCACCTCACTCCTCTTCACATATCATGAGACCAGACATTTGTTAACATCTCTGCCTGGCTATTGTTAGATGAATTTGTTTGGGATGCTGTAAAGTTCCAAATTCATGGTCCCACAGAAGGGGT
Source organism: Lissotriton vulgaris (assembly GCF_964263255.1). Lineage (NCBI taxonomy): Eukaryota > Metazoa > Chordata > Amphibia > Caudata > Salamandridae > Lissotriton > Lissotriton vulgaris. Next base: position 10,426,884 of record NC_141685.1, on the reverse strand, counting down.
TAATGTCCCAAATGTACATCGTGTTTCAATGGTAGATGAAGTGAAACAAAACATACAGTCTGATGATTGGGACGTTCAAGCCGTGCAGTCTTTATTTTCTGATTTAAAGAATTATGCTGCTTTTGATGCTGAAGATTTGTATTTGAATTCTGCTAATCATGCTGATTTATTTTGCTACCAGAATTATGGCCATCATTTCCTGCATAAGGCTAATGCATTTAGAAATGTGGTTAATTATACACAATGGGGACATTGCCCAGCTCCCATTGAAGGCAGTTCAAAAACCCTTTTCGAAAAATGAACATACTTTACTGATTTTAATGAATCCAATCCTGATTCTCTTTATTTTAAAATGAATTCTACATCCAATTCTAAAGTAAGGCTCACCCACACTAAAATATTATATTCCAAATCTTTTATTGATCAATTGGCTAATGGTAGCTATGAACTATGGAAAGAAACTGTCGATCTTAAGATCTGTTTTGGGTTCTAGACTCTGGCAGGTACGGGGCACGGAAGCTTTACATCGAGAATGCATTATCCCTAACCAAATGCTGCTTGTAAACAGTTTGATTTATCAAACAACCTGTTTTGGGTTTGCTACTTCAAAACAAATGAATGACCTTAAAATTTCTGATCTGTGTGCTTATGACTCCTGGAAAAATCATACAGATATGACCCTTGAAGCGTTGCAATAATTAATTGCAAATTTTTCTTTTAATGTTTCAACCTTAGACCCCCTGGGTTGGTTGGTTTGGCAAACAAGCTCTGATTCATGCCAACACCGTTTCCTAAGTAAGGCTCCTGGTTACATACAGGATAGATCTGATTCACGTTTTCCAAGCACCCATTCGATAACAACCTAATATGTTGGTAAATGATGTCAAAATCCTTAACATCAATTAAACACCATTGGTCTTTATTAACTGGAGATGTTGATTTAACCGATTTTGTTAAGGGGCCAGCAGGTGCTAGATCAAAATGATTTCGATATGCTATTTACAATTGGAGCAGCTTCACGTCTAAGGGCAATAGACCAAGCAAATATTGAAAAGGTGCTTGCTGTCATTGATAATAGCATTAACACGCTTTCCTCCAGAATTTATACATTCAACAATATTGTTTCATCTGTTGTGGACATTGTACATGATGAGGTGTCTGTTTTGTACCATTGTCAAAATCAATTGCGTTCCATCATGCAGTTTGCTTGGACTTTGCAAACATTGAAGGCTGGAAAACTTCCTTGGGGCTATATGAACACTTCATCTTTGTTTCTGCCTTTTAACCTAACAGATAAACAACAATTTATGTCCTTTAAGATGCAACATACAGTATGTTACACATTGAAAAGTTAGAACCTTTACCCATTTCAGTAGCTGAAACCAATTCTGCTGTCTGGCTCATCCATGGGGTGATAACTTTCCCATTTTTCCCTGTTTAAATTTAGTTCATGTATGAAACATTATGCACTAGAACGATCTGAACCCCTGGGTGGAGTTTATCTCCATGAAGTGTGGTCTTTGCCTTTCACGTACAGATGCCTTCGGGATGGCAAAGAAGTGTACTTAACTGGAGAATCGTGTGATTCCTCCTCAGATCACTCCCTCTTGTGTAAGAATATACAATTGAACTGCGCTTGTAATCTACAGGCACCAAATTTAGCTTGTATTTTAAAGGGTAATCCAGTGCCAGATATAGCACCTACATTCACACTGCTTGCTAACAGTAGCTAGTTGCTTTTAAATAATGAAGCTTGCTGCGGAATGCTGGCTGGCATACCTTACATTGTAACTGTCTCGCAATGTGTAGTTTGCTGTAAAAAGATGCTTTTTCCGCCCCACATGGGAGGCTCAACTTCTCAATTTGGCCTTCCATTCCGACCGTGAATACAGAGTTCAATCAATTGAGCCAAATAAGAGCACTATTGTCTCAAAAAGAAGTTGCAGTCACATCTGCCTGTGAAACATTGATCCTTCACATGGCCAACACCCTCACAGAGGTGCAGGAGGTTTTAAATACTGATCTCCCACTTCATTTCGGTGCCTTGATCCATACCATTTTCAATGCCTCTAATACTACTGGCTTGGCCCATTTATTTAAACTTGTGGGCTCCGTTCTTGTGACTTTATTCCAAACTATATTTGGTGTGATACCGGCCTTTGTTCATTCAATTTTTTCCAGCATCTTCGGCGGCTTTCCACTAATTCTTGCCTTGGATGCTGGGGTGCTGCTGCTGATGTGCTTGCTTCAGAATGGCTGCTCTGTCTGTGGCTCAAAACAGTTGAGACTGGCTGATAAAACTTAGTAGTCATATGCTTCAATGCTATGGTACTCTGCCTCTTACTCTAAGCGTGGCTTATGGATTGTCTTTTGCATATTTTACTTGCATGCAACCTGTAGTCCACTGCCTGGATTGTTCTTTTGAATGGGCACTGGATTTATGTCTCTCCAACACGGTGTCTCCTGACCCGGATTACGGAATGCTAATGAGTCCTCTAGTGGCACATGAGCTGGAGTGTTCAGATGTTGGGATTATGGCCTTCGCAGCTGCGCTTGGAGGGTTAGTTGAGTGGGCCATCTGTGCAGCAACACATTAGTTCCTGCAACGAAGTTGCATTCATGAACACGCAAGTAGTCTTCTGATTGTGCTAGAGGCTCCCTTTCCTGAAGAACATGCATGTTCATTCTCTTTGCCTGATTAGATGGCATCTCTCTTTTGTGAGAATAACAATGACTTCCTCTTGGAGGCTGTTGCAATTTATTGCACATACACGCTGATGGATTAACTCGGCTCCCTTCCATCATCAGTCAAGAACTATACCTGAGACTTTTTGGCTGGCTTAAGCCTCCATTTTTTTCTCTTCTCTTTTTTTCCCCTTTCTTCATTTTCCTTCTAATTTCCCCTTGAGACATGGTTGAACTAATTTCTTCCTCGCTCAAACTTGAACTCCACGTTCCTACTGAGTACATTGTCCATTGGTCTGATCAAGGGGAGGATGTAGTAAGGGTCTGAGATCAACTGCAGACATTGCCACGTTAGCATGAGTGAGGTATATGCTTAATGCCATTTTGCTGCTTTTGCCGCTTTTGCACACAACACTATGTGGCTCTCGTAAATAACCTGCTTGTGCTCTTCAACATGAGAACAGTTTGTTTTTCACAAATCTAGGCGAGCTCTGTGCCCTTAGTCTGCACAGCGCGTTCAAGGTCGAATAACAATGCATGCTGTTAATTCATGTCGATCAGTCCCACGCACATAAGACATAACAGAAAACGCACAGCTGCTCAAACTCAAACTCAGGTGGCGAAGGCGCTATAGTCCTGTTTCCACTGTCATTATAATATGATTTCCCCTTTTGTGCTTTATTGTCTTATAACAATGCTGATTATATTGTTCTTATGAATTATGCTGCTCGTATTGGCTAGAGAACTGCATCTTAGAGCACATTAGTTAAAATAAACATTTTTAACTATACAGTGTCTGTTATTACTCATGTTGTGGACTGGTATGAAAGCTAGAGCAATAAGTATTCTTGATTCCTACTATTCCTGAGAAGCTTCCTAAGTCACATATTCTAGGTTGTCTAATCATTGGTAGCTTCGCTGTAGCACGGAAAACAAATGAGATGCAAATACTAGTCGGATCGGGGTTCTGGGCAATGAGGTGGGTTTTTGGTACACCACAATACACCGATGTCCTGGTTTCCTGCGCATAGTTCTGTGCATGAGCAGAATCCCCGAAGCAAGTCCTTGGTCTGTTTAGTGATACCTGGTCAGCAGTAGCGCTGCTTTAGCAATGAATCCGTAGCAGTATTCCCTGCATGTGCTGAACCAAGGCCCTCATGTGCAGCTAGTATTATTCTATACAATGGAGAAACCGCGGCCCTCATCCTCCTGGACCTGTCAGCCGCCTTCTACACGGTCTGCCACCGCACACTACGAACACGCCTCTACGCGCTGGAATCCAGGAGAAGGCCCTAGACTGGACATCCTCCTTCCTCTCCGGCAGAACACAGAGCGTCCGCCTCCCCCCTTCCACTCCGAAGCCACTGGGATCATCTTCGGTGTACCCAAGGCTCATCCCTCAGCCCAACGTTGTTTAACGTCAACATGGCATCGCTCACGCACGTTGCACGACGGCACAACCTCAACATCATCTCCTATGCTGACGACACCCAGCTGATCCTCTCCCTCACCAGGGACCCCCATACCGTCAGAACCAACCTCCACGAAGGAATGAAGGCCATCGCCGACTGTATGAGGGAACATCCGACTGAAGCTAAACTCAGACAAGATGGGAATCCTCATCCTCAGATCTACCCCCTCGGCCTGGGATGATTCTTGGTGGCCGACTGCACTAGGAACAGCCCCAACACCCACCGACCACCTTTGCAACCTAGGGGTCATCCTCGACTCTGCCCACTCCTTGACGAAGCAGGTCAATGCCGTCTCCTCCTCCTGCTTCAACACCCTCCACCTGCTCCGCAGGACCTTCAAGTGGATCCCCACTGAGACAAGAAGGATGGTCACCCAGGCCCTCGTCAGCAGTAGAGTGGACTACAGGGAATGCCCTCAATGCAGGAGCCCCGGCCAAACTCTTGAGACGGCTCCAACACATTCAGAACGCCTCTGCACTTGTGATCCTCGACATCCCTTGTCGCAGCGACACCAGACCCTACTTGAGGGACCTGCACTGGCTCCCTGTCAACAAGAGGATAACCTTCAAACTCCTCATCCACGCACACAAGACACTGGACAAGACTGGACCAGCATACCTCAACAGCCAACTCAGCCTCTACATTCCCACCCACCAGCTTCGCTCCGCAGACCGCTCCCTCACCACAGTTCCCTACATCTGGAGAGCCACCGCCGGTGGCAGATTATTCTCCCACCTCGCCGCCAAGACATGGAACACCCTCCCCATCTGCCTACGACAGACCGAAGACCTTCTGACCTTCAGAAGACTTCTCAAGACCTTGCTCTTAGAACAGTAGAAGCTTCCCCCTCCAGCGTCTTGAGACCCTCACGGGTTTGTAGCGCACTTTACAAATGCTTGTTTAATTGATTTATTGATTGATATTTGTGATCAGCGTTTGATATTACTCTATCCCCCAGTCCTGGAATTTGAGTATACTGAATATTTTGTGTATCTAACTCGTAATAATACTTGAGTGGAAAGTCTTTAAGTGGTGCTGAGCTGTTGTGCATGGCATTGACAGCTATCTAGTTGTACCATCTATTTTTGTGACAGTGCAAGTGTTTGCAGCAATGGCAGAAGTTCTCACGGGTCCCTTGGAACCTTCATCCGCCATTGAATTCCCTTCAACGTGAACGCCAACACGATGATGACTCAATGTATAAATAACATGAGGCTGTGGCAGGCCTTATTTCAACTTTGCCACTTGTTCCCAAAGACTCTTGTGCTGGATTCTACAACCCTTCGAATCTCGAAACCCATTTTGGGCCTAATAGAGAAGATATTCATTATAAGACTGGACACAGTAAAATGAAGCACACATTAAAAGTTTGGGCACTTTGTGATCTGTATTTTGTAGTGCCAGTATCAGGGCTTTCTCTGCAGTTGAGGGATAATTTTTAATGGGATCTCGTGATAAGACACTCATCATTCCACCCAGCATGATTGTGGCATAGAGAAGGCACTAAAGCTGGTGCCCACTCCTGAGAGCAAACATTTTTTACTGATTCTGCTATGAGGTCGGAGAAAGCAGGTAAAATTACTGCTTTCTCCATTGGGCAATCCATTACTAACTCAGGTGGCCAATATTTTTGGGTCAAATGAATGTCATAACCATGTGTCACGTCCTCCCAAAGGAGACCTTTCACTTCTCATTGTATGTCCCCTTCCATTTGAAGTGTTACACTCACTCTCTTTTCTGCTGTTTCCACAGTGATATACTCCCTCAGTGCTACTACTTCGACAAACTCCATCATGTTCTGTCGAGATTTTGTGACTTCTGCTACACTGTCCAGCATCGTCACTGCCCATTCCCCGTTCGGAAGCAGAGTCCTCAGCTCCCTGGGCATCTGTTGTCGTTATCTCTGTTACATTTGTATTCTTAAATTGTGCTTTTGCTAATTTTTGTTTATCTTCTTGTTTGATGATGTAGTCTGAAGTGCGATATGTCTCCCTTTTCAGCTTTGTTCACTCTTCTGGTCTTGAGACTGTACAAATGTAACGAAGTACACAATTCCTAAATTCATTTGGATAGAAATGGAGTACCCTGATTAGTGAGGATCTCTTTAGGGAACCCACCCTAAAGAATATTTCATAAAGAACTTGGGCAATATTTCTGGTAGTGGCTGACTGAAGGGGAAACACTTCAGAATAGCGAGTGGCACAGTCGACAACTACCAAGCAATAAGTGTTACCCTGTTTTGTTCTTTGGAAGGGACCACTCAGGTCCATTACAATGTGCATGAAGGGTTGTTCTATTATAGATAAGGGTTGGACAGGGACTGCAGGAGCTTTATATCGCTTTTTCTGTGGACAGATCTCACAACTCTGGCAATATTTGTTTATCTCGGCATGAATGCTAGGCCAATAGAAATACCTTAACACCATTTGAGATGTTTTCCCTGGTCCAGTATGGCCGTCCAATAAATGTGAATGGGGGAAAAAATGTGTTCCTTAAATTCTTTTGGAACTAGGTGTTAGAGAGCTGAAGCTATTTTTTTGATTCCATATAGAAGCCCCTTTTTTTATAAACAGGTGAAACCAAGAACGGGTGTTTTCTTAATTCTCTATGGCGTTTTTCCAAGCATTGTGTAGGGCACTGTCATCCCATTGAACATAAAGTAAATCACAATTTATCTGGCAAGGTTCAGCTGTGAGAAAGGCATTGTGGGATTTTGAATAGTTCTCCTTTTTTAAATAGAGAAGAAGACAATTGGGCCTTGAACATATTGAGTAACTCTGTGTTATCTGTTCCAAGTAGCAATTCTTCTGGCAGAGTTGGCACAACTCCGGCTATTATTTTGATATCTTTACCTGTTTGAGTAGTCACTGTTACCTCAGTTATTAGATACTTCCTTATATCTCCATGAACCCACCCAATCTCTTCTTCCTTATGTGAATGTATTTGGGAGAGCCTACCCATTTCTGTAGAATAAGTGACTAACGATATCCTGAATCTAATGAAGCCTTAATCCTGCGATCTTGAATGTATAGATTTACATTAAAGTAGTGTACCAGCTCTTGCATATAAAAAACTTTCCTTGGTATACCACTAACGTCCATGGGTTCCTGAACTAGTTTCTTAATGGGAGAGGACCGAGAAATGGGTCCCCATTCACCACTGTAAATCCATTGGGGATATTTAAAGGAGTTCGGCATGGTTCGAAAGGTCCTAACTATGGAAGGGTTTGTGACAATTTTGTAAGGTCTTTTCTCATTCTTGATAGGAGCCTGATATTTCCACTTGGGTAGGTTGTCCGACGTTTAAGTGCGGCTGGGCTGAGGAAAAAGTTGTGGCCATCTCTACGGTTTGTTCTAAGGTTAGGCCTGTATGTTGTTTGAGCCATTCTTGTGTTGCTAGGGGTAAAGCCTCTAGATATAGGTCCAATAAATAAAATTAATGATTTCTTTGGTGCTGTGCTCAAGGGGTCTGAGTCATTGATCTGTAGGCAATAAAAGTTGGAACAACAGTGCTTTGGCATTATCCCCTGCTAAGCTGCTTTCCTTTCTAAACTTCAGGCTATAGGCTTCTGCGTCAAATCCCAGGTGGTTCAATTTGACATTCTTGACTTCTTCTTAAGTAGTCATACCATAAGGATTGGCCATTCGGTAGGTGACTTGTGCTTCCCTGACTAGTTATGGAACCATATTTACAACAAAGGGTGGTGAGGGACAGAGTCTCTGAATTAAACAGAATACTCTCACCCAGTCAAGAGATCAGGGCTAGATCCAACACCGTTTTTTAGCTCACTGCACCATCCCAGTTTCAGAACCTGGCTGTATGCAAATTAGTCTGTTCCTGTCCCAGTGCATGATGGGAACAGGGCAAACCAAACTACAAAAGCCAATTCTTACACTGGGAAGGAAACAAGCTACCGGGGACCGGTTTCTGGCATTTCAGCCTCTTCGGCCCGGCTTGCTTGAATCCTGATGGTGCAATGAGCAAGGGACTCACATCTGAGCATACCCTTCCACGCTTAGGGTGGACAAAAATATTTACAACAAAGGGTGGTGAGGGACAGAGTCTCACTGCTCCATCAGGATTCAAGCAAGCCGGGCCGAAGAGGCTGAAATGCCAGAAACCGGTCCCCGGTAGCTTGGCTCCTTTCTGGTAAAGAATTGGCTTGGTAGTTTAGTCTGCCCTGTTCCCATGATGCACTGGGCCAGGGACAGACTGATTTGCATATAGCCAGGTTCTGAGCTGGGATGGGGCAGTGAGATAAATAACGGTGATGGATCAAGCCCTGATCTTTGGACTGGGTAAGAGTGGTCTGCTCAATTCAGACACTCTGTTCATCACCACCCCCTTTTGTAAATCGATTTTGGCCACTATAGGTGTGGCAGGGTATACTCAGACATGAGTCCCTTTCTCACTGCTCCATCAGGATTCAAGCAAGCCGGGCCGAAGAGGCTGAAATGCCAGAAACCGGTCCCCGGTAGCTTGGCTCCTTTCTGGTAAAGAATTGGCTTGGTAGTTTAGTCTGCCCTGTTCCCATGATGCACTGGGCCAGGGACAGACTGATTTGCATATAGCCAGGTTCTGAGCTGGGATGGGGCAGTGAGATAAATAACGGTGATGGATCAAGCCCTGATCTTTGGACTGGGTAAGAGTGGTCTGCTCAATTCAGACACTCTGTTCATCACCACCCCCTTTTGTAAATCGATTTTGGCCACTATAGGTGTGGCAGGGTATACTCAGACATGAGTCCCTTTCTCACTGCTCCATCAGGATTCAAGCAAGCCGGGCCGAAGAGGCTGAAATGCCAGAAACCGGTCCCCGGTAGCTTGGCTCCTTTCTGGTAAAGAATTGGCTTGGTAGTTTAGTCTGCCCTGTTCCCATGATGCACTGGGCCAGGGACAGACTGATTTGCATATAGCCAGGTTCTGAGCTGGGATGGGGCAGTGAGATAAATAACGGTGATGGATCAAGCCCTGATCTTTGGACTGGGTAAGAGTGGTCTGCTCAATTCAGACACTCTGTTCATCACCACCCCCTTTTGTAAATCGATTTTGGCCACTATAGGTGTGGCAGGGTATACTCAGACATGAGTCCCTTTCTCACTGCTCCATCAGGATTCAAGCAAGCCGGGCCGAAGAGGCTGAAATGCCAGAAACCGGTCCCCGGTAGCTTGGCTCCTTTCTGGTAAAGAATTGGCTTGGTAGTTTAGTCTGCCCTGTTCCCATGATGCACTGGGCCAGGGACAGACTGATTTGCATATAGCCAGGTTCTGAGCTGGGATGGGGCAGTGAGATAAATAACGGTGATGGATCAAGCCCTGATCTTTGGACTGGGTAAGAGTGGTCTGCTCAATTCAGACACTCTGTTCATCACCACCCCCTTTTGTAAATCGATTTTGGCCACTATAGGTGTGGCAGGGTATACTCAGACATGAGTCCCTTTCTCACTGCTCCATCAGGATTCAAGCAAGCCGGGCCGAAGAGGCTGAAATGCCAGAAACCGGTCCCCGGTAGCTTGGCTCCTTTCTGGTAAAGAATTGGCTTGGTAGTTTAGTCTGCCCTGTTCCCATGATGCACTGGGCCAGGGACAGACTGATTTGCATATAGCCAGGTTCTGAGCTGGGATGGGGCAGTGAGATAAATAACGGTGATGGATCAAGCCCTGATCTTTGGACTGGGTAAGAGTGGTCTGCTCAATTCAGACACTCTGTTCATCACCACCCCCTTTTGTAAATCGATTTTGGCCACTATAGGTGTGGCAGGGTATACTCAGACATGAGTCCCTTTCTCACTGCTCCATCAGGATTCAAGCAAGCCGGGCCGAAGAGGCTGAAATGCCAGAAACCGGTCCCCGGTAGCTTGGCTCCTTTCTGGTAAAGAATTGGCTTGGTAGTTTAGTCTGCCCTGTTCCCATTATGCACTGGGCCAGGGACAGACTGATTTGCATATAGCCAGGTTCTGAGCTGGGATGGGGCAGTGAGATAAATAACGGTGATGGATCAAGCCCTGATCTTTGGACTGGGTAAGAGTGGTCTGCTCAATTCAGACACTCTGTTCATCACCACCCCCTTTTGTAAATCGATTAGTTATGGAACCAGCAAGAAAGGCCATTTGTTAGAGGGCCAGGCACAAGCCAGAGCAGCCGTCTCAAAATTTATAAGAAAGGCATCTGGGTCTTCTCCAGGGACATAATTCTGTAATTATATGTGAAGGTCTGTGAACAAGTTGCGAGTTAATTGAAATTGCTCTTCAGCAACCTCATGGATACTAGCCATTTGTTACTTCACAATGTCCTTAAAGGTTTTGCCGTCCGCTTTGGTGCAAAACATTTGTCTGTCGATGATTCTCCATTTTTATGAATGGTCCAATATGTCCGAATTCTTCACCACTTGTCGGTTGCGGGTGAATATAAACACGAATAGAAAAAAAAATGTAGTTCTAGGGTTTTAGTGTCACTCAATTAGTTTCTCTAGAATTTCACACAGGTTTTAACTAAAGTTTTCTTTCATTTAGGGTCAGTGCCGACAGAGTCTCCGGCCCTCAATCAACATACCACCGTAAAGGACGAACTACCGGGTAAGAGTTGTCTTTTTTCCCTATTGAATAAGAATAGACTAATTACCAAGGACTAAGTCACATGTGTTCCTGTACTTTCTTTACAACAAAAAACAAAGAAGGATGGGTGGTTTGTCACTTTCCTAAAACAAGTACTAATTTCTTAAGTCGCAAGAGAATAAATAAAAATATAAAGTCCCTCATGGGTACAAATAAAAAAAACAACTTCCTTGAAGACCCTGAAACCATTTTGGTGAGGGTAGAAAGAAAGAGAAATTTCTTTTTGTAAATCGTGAGGAACTTGTGGAAGGTTAGGTTTTTCTCCCCTCCAGTTCTCTCCAAATCCGGCCCCGTAACTGGCTAAGTCAGTTTTATCCAGGCTCGGTCCTAGTCTTTCACTCTGTGTGGACTCCAGGGATGCTGATTCCAAGACGTTTCTTGTCTTCTTCTCACAACTTTTACCAGGGCTGTGATTTGCTATCCAGCTTCCAGCAGATACAGGGCAAGGATTGCTGCAACCTTTGGTCCTTCCTCTCTGCCAACTTTAAGAAAGGAACCAGGTCGGTGTTGGCTCTTGGTGGCCTCACTGCCTGGGGTATTCTCAATTGGCATGGTTCTCACTTCCGGGTTAGTTTCTTCTTCTTTGTCCTCTTGGTCTGGATGATGGTCCTGAAATCAAATGAGTTGTTCCCTGATTGACTCTACGGGGATCTCATGACTGAAATCATCCGATTCAACCAATGTTATCATTCCCTCTTCCGGTGTGGTCGAAGAATGGCAGCTCGACTGCAGGGGAAGAGAAGAGGGTTCAGGTAAGTCTGGCTCATATGGAACATCCTAGGGAATATCACTTTCTCCTTCCTATTCACTTCCCTGTTCACAGCAGGCAGGTAAAATATTGTCCAGGGGGCAACCAAAGTCATTAGGGAATCAGTGATGTGAGGTGAAAGAAGGGCACTTCTAAGGTTATCGAGACAAAAACAAACATTGGGAAAGAAAATGTTATGCCATGTATATTGAAGAGGTATTTTCAAGTTGACCTGATACAGGTACAGCACTACAGCAATAGTGTGGAGAGCATGAAAAAAGGGGACACTGTGGACGTACTTTATCTAACGCAGGTGAGTGGCCAATGTAATTATTCTCATCAAATTCAAATTGCAAGCATAGATGACTATGCTTGCAATGCAAACATTTTAACTTGTGACTTGCAGAATGCACACAGATCTCTAAAGCAAGTGCTTAAGCCATTGACCTCTGTTAGTGGTTTGTCTATTTCCGATCTCTGTAAATCTGTACTAAGTCGCCCCACAATGCACTGCCACTTGAGTCAGTGTTACATGCTTTTGTGGTCTTACTCCCTCTCTTTAAACTGTCTTGTGGCTTTATAGTTGTAGTGCAGATAAAGGTTTGCTTTCTCTCTCTTTATCTATGTCTCCAAGAGTTAAGTTAATAAATTACCACAACATTCAGACAGACCACACACCCATTTGCTCACATCAATTTCCTCCCATACAAAAATCAATTGCTCACACCATTCTCGCACCATCAGTCTCGTACAATACTACTGACTCTCACCACCAATGTTACGTCTCCCAATAATTATCACCCACCATGAAAAGGCAGGGTGACTAAAGATGTGCTGCTGTAAAAAGATGAAATGATGTAGTGAAGTTTGTGAGAACTTAAAGAGTATGATGTGACAGAAGGGGGAGGTGTATGGGCAAATACTGTTAAATAAAGTGGTGTTGTGTATTTCCTACTAATCTTTGGGATCTGCACATTCTTTGGACAAAATAAACGAAGGGCTTGGTGCCTAGACTGATTGCGGATACCCCTGCAGGACATGTTGGCCTATAAACCAGCTAGTTTGCAGTGCAGCCCCCCCTAACCTATCAAGGAGGGAACAGTTTCCGCAGCCACTGAACATGACAACCCTGACCCCTAAGTAATCATGGAAAAAGTACAGAGCCTTTCGCTCAGTCACTCGTTCTCACATTTTCTCAGAGAAACATACAGAGAATACACAGAGCGACATTTTCAATAATATTTATTGAACCAACATACGTTATTCTTGCATGAAACACGTGTGCGGCAAAGATTAGTAGAAGGAATCCAATAAAGGAGATTACAAGCACCAAGAGAGTAAACAGTTGATACATTTCTACCATGATGCTGAAGGAATAAATATATGCAGGCTTATATTGTGGTAAATAAAGTATTACCCTGTCATAATTTCTATAGTTAAACAATGGGTCATGCATTAAATGAGAGGCAGAGTCCGTGGTGTCCGATTCAAAAGGGCTTTATTTCAATAACTCGAGTTAGGGGAGAATCGGTTCCATCACCACTAAGGTTCAGGAAGGGTCTTCTAAACTTTATTCACAGAGTACAATATTTATACATTCAATTTATATAGAGGAGGAGCGCTTTAGGCAGAGCAAGAGAGAGAGAGATAAGAACATGTGGGCGTGCATGAGGGCGTACATGTGGGCGTTCACTTGAGGAGTCATAGGTGAGTCATAGGTGGGTGGATACCTGAAGGGGGGTTGCATGGCCAGCTTGAACTTCGCCCTACTTGTGTGCGCACTTGGTCATGACGTGCAATTGACGTGTAACTGGGGGAACTGGGGGGAGCTGACTTTCGGTCTAGTAGGGAGGCCTTCAGTGTCAGGACGACCAGCACGTCTGGTATTATCTGATATCTTAGGTCCGGGGATGTATTATCTGAAGTAATGGTCGCTCATCACCAAGAGCCAGTGTTGGCATATATTTCTTCGTTCATTGCGTGGGGCCTTGGGCTTTCTATGGATGCGAGCGCTGCAAATCACTTAAACGGAGACAGAAAGGCTAGGCCCTATCTCTGCAGACGGGTTCTGTTTACCTTCTTCACCAGGCAGGAATGTGATTCTGTAGAGCAAGCAGGTAACTGTTATGCACAATACTGTCTTGGCACCCCGGGCTGGGCCCCTCTCGGCTTAGCCAGAAGTTGGCGAGAGGTCAGGGATACGTAGCTGCAGCCCTCAGAGTGTCTGGAGGCATGAAAACCCTAATTCGGAGACTGGCTCAGGCTGAGCCACAAAATGGGTTCGAAAATGCGTTCTTTTCGACTTTAACAGTGTACGATGCAAACACATGGGCAACATAGGCCTCAATGCGAAATTAACGTTTCTTTTAGGGAAGACTTGGTAACTGACATCCCAATGTGGGACGCAAATGCAAAGGCATCGTTATTGCAGGTCATAGAGGGAAATGCATGGATGACATGCACATACACTAAACGTTGGGGTACACGCAGGGGACACATTGGCCATGTAAAATTTCATTTTCCTCATTCCCTCCTTGTCCCCTACTGTACCCTTCAGGACACATCTATTTTCATGAGACCGTATATTTGATCATACAGCATCATTTGTTCATCTTTGATCCTTTGTATACGTGGATGTGGAACACAGGCAGTGGCACACAGGCCGCAAATCGCCGGGCCACACTGCAAACAGAGACAGCAGCCGAATATCATAAGCAGTATCATTCCTAGGAACGACAACACTTTCCATCCCCATGCCGATATTACACCCCAGAGCCAACTGGACCAAGTCCATGTGCCTGGGTCTTGATGTATATCATGAGCAATCTTGTGGAGCCTTGTTATTGCTGCGTACACAGATGGCGCGCTATTTGGAATGAAAACGCAGCAACTGGAGCCGATCACTCTACAAGCCCCGCCCCTATCCGCCAGGATGACGTCAAGAACAAGGCGGTTCTGAAGAACAACCAATCGCATGGCAGACTGCTCCTGGGTCAAGTTCGCCAGGGCAGATGCAGTCTCATTCACAACTGCTTCCAGAGTTCTTGTTAACCTGCGTATGAGTTTACTGTTTTGGACGGGACCTATGAAGAAAAAGAATCCTCTATTGAAATCTGTATATTGCTCCCAGGCTGTCTCAGTCTGATCAATCTCGGAGGAATCGGTCTCTCTCCTGTGTCTAACATGCTCTAGTCGTGAATCTCGATGATAATTGGATGGGGCTAGAAAGACGGGGGGCAGCAGGAACGATATATATCATCTTCCACCCCAGTCTAAGGGCAGATGTACATAGGCTGTCTGACCGCAAATGAAATAGGTATGGCGAGATGCTTTAAAAGAAGGCTTTCCTTTATCAGTAAACTCTACTACAGCATTACACTCGCTGTGTCCCATATGTACTGATCCTTTCTTTCTAACGCACAAATTGCCTTTTACTGGTAGGACTGAAATGGACTGTGGACCTGCATTTTGCATGGGCTGAACATTTAACATTATAAAGCTGAGGGAAGCATTTCCTTGCTCATACTCTTCATTTTCTAGATCGGTCCCCTTCCTTTGGGGGAGTCCGTCTTTGTCTGGAAAACATACCTCATTCATTACTTTATTCAAGTTTCCCCATATCCAGTCACCCTGGTAAACTGTGAACTTTCTGTCTATCGATGACATTAGGGCAAACCATGCTCCGCACGAACCATTGTGGGAGAACGGAAAAGGGACGAGGGGCAGAACTCCCTTCGTTTTCTGGTAAGGTGGGAGTTGGCCACATACTCAGCAATCTGTCGCATTGCTGGTCTGATGAGAACGGTGCAACATCCGAATAAAAGTATTGTTCCGCAGGGCTAGTCGATATGACAGTTCATGGGGTGGCAGGTCACTAAATGTATGCTCTATGGTGTCATTAAAGAGAGAGTGTATATGTGAGGCAATAGGAGGAAAGAAATCATGTAGTATTAAGCTGATACATATTATAGTGATGCACAGAAGAGACATAAATATCAGAGTTACTATACATCTACTACGTAATATCTTGCAGTATTTTTCTTTCATTTTGCTCTTTTTGTCAGAGACGCCACCTCAGGAGTCCAGGTTTCTTCCGTCTTGTAGTTGACTAGTCCCAATACCTTCAAGAACCAGCAAATGTGACAAGGATTGAAACACTTGGCACAACCTGCTGACCCCCAAAGGGACAGGGAAGTGGGGGACGGGAAGGGTAGTGGATGGGGGAAAGGAAAGTGAAAGAGAGAAACAAACACACTGGATCTCTTCTGGGAGATGGGTGTCTCTCTCTGGTTTGAAGCACTCTGGACTTTCTCTTGTAGTCTTGATTCTTAGATTACAGTGCTGCATTAAAAGTTTACACCAATCACTATTGATTCCTTATTAATCGGCAGTTTCCTTCAACATATACAGTAAGGAGTATTGGTACATACCAACTTTTAGAAAGCCCAATCCTGTGCTTCTTATGCTAGCATATGAACTTCATCTAGAATTCTCCGAACTGCTTAGTTCTTATAGCACCTTCAAAACATAAACACACTGAGTAAACAATTGCTTGGCTTAACTGCTTACCAACAAATCAGTGAACTGGTTAGTTGAACTGTAAACTGCACTCAACATGCAACCTTGTCTTACCTTACACTGTTTCGTGTGCATCAATAATTGGGGTTCTGTGAAAAGAAATAAAAAGAACAAATACGGGCCCCCTAACAACTATTGTAATGAACCATCCCTTGGTTACAATCTTACATTTAGTTCTCATGCAGTTTAAATCACTACGTTACCACAATGTGCATATACAGTTCGTTTCTAAAGTTATCTAAATACAAACTTTCAAATAATCAGCTACAATGTCCATCAAGAAAAAATCCTTTTTCTTTTTGCATTAGTCAAGATTCGCTTTTTAGTTATTCACTGCTTTTGCCAAGGTTCGTTTTTACACATTTGCCAAGGTTTGTTTATTAAGTTTCTAAAACGGAATAGTCTTACTTCAATCCGTGTTTGGGTCGGAAGTCCGTATCCTGAAACCGGAAGGGAGGAGCGAGTCCCACCAGAAACGAGCTCCGACTCGAAAACGCTCGAAAACCGGAAGTAACTGGATCGGTGCTCGACGGAGCTTGAAGGGACAGCCAGGTCGCTCCGATGGTCGGGAACTCCTTCAGGGTTGCTTCGGGTCCGAGAAGGGAAGCAGGCGAGTCAGGCGAGTTGCGCTGCAATCTGGAGAGCGGGCGGGGCCGGGTGCTGGGAGACGGGTCCTGGAGGCTCCTAAGCGGCGCTGAAGCTGAGAAGCGAAGCGTTTTGCTTAGGAACCGGCAAGCCTTTTATAGGCTTTTTACACGTGTGGGGAAATGTCGGTTGAGCACACCTGCTCAACGTGCTTCCCTCATGAATATGCAAACCCTCATGAATATGCATAAGCACCTTTCAATCTGGTGGAAAAAACATTGCACTGTACAAATACTAAACAAGCATTGCTACTTCTAAGCACAATTCTGCATGAACATGATTCTTTCTGCATTTAACCTGTTTTTTCCTGGAACTATGATCCATGCTTAAGTGTTCCTGACACTTTTTACTATTGTGGTCCGGGATCTTATACATGTCAGAAATCTTGTTTCACCGATTCACCACCTAGTGGACTTAAATGATTAAACGTCGTCTAACTTTCTAGATCTTAATTTGGACCTGTACTCTTTGAGCCCCCTTCTAGCAAAGGGGGCTCAAAGTCTGTAATGTCTTTATTCTTTACCAAAGTTCCAGAGTCTCCAAAGTACTTTTTGCAGTGATGGGCATGGAGCCATCCCTTTCTCCCTTCGACCTTGACGGCTGTCCTCGTGGTCAGTAACACTAATTTCGGTGTCTTCCAACGCGGCTCAAGGGGGCTTGTTCGATCAAAGTTCCTCACAAAAACGAAGTCGCCAGGGACTATGGCGTGTTCCTTGAACTGGGTGTTGTCAGCGAAGGCGGCGGCAACCTGTGAACGACAAGAGAGTAGTGCAGACATCAAGGAAGCCAGGTAATCTGTCAGCATGTTACTGTCAACATCTGTTATTTTCTTAGGCATAGGCGTACCCCACATGTTCGGCGGTCTACCGAAAACCACTTCATATGGTGATAGGCCTGTTCTGGAATGAGCTACCATACGCATGTAAAAGAGGGCAACTTCCAGTTGTATCCTAACATAAGTGACACTTGTTTCATTAATTCAGAAGAAAAAGGCTGACCATTGTCTGAGTACACGACACGGGGCAATCCGTATTTTGGGAAGAATTCTCGCACCAATTGCCTGGCGGTTGTCACAGCAGTATAATCTGGAACTGGATATGCTTCTGTCCATCTAGTTAGTGCACACACAACTACCAGGACATACTTGTAACCTCTACATCTGTCCATTTGGATATAATCCATCTGGAGGACCTCAAAAGGGTGGTCAGGAGGATGAAATCCACCTTGTTCCACCGGGATGCCTTTACCTGGATTGAACTGACAACAGATCATACAAGATCTACCTTTTTGTTTCGCTGCGGCACGCACGTGCTTGTTAAACCAGAAATTCTGTAAACTGTCTATCATTGCCTTCTCTCCCAAGTGTGCTGGACTATGTGCTGTGTTTATGATCACTTGTACCATGGAATCTGGAAGAAACCATGTTGCTTTGCCCTTAGTCATCCAACCTTGGTCAGTCTGGACCCCTCCTTGCTCAGTCCATTTCTTTATTTCATCTGGAGTGGCATGTGTCTGTATGTCGAGTACATCTTGAGAAGGATCCCTGACTGTCATACATTTTGTCAGTGATGGTACCTCTGTCTTTGTCGTGTCTGTTGGTGTCTGGGCTGTAAGTTTAGCAGTTCGGTCTGCCAGGTCATTACCCTGGGAAATGGTGTCTGTAACTTTGGTGTGTGCTTTGCATTTCAGGATGGCTATGGCTGTAGGTAAATGTATTGCTTCTAACAGGGCTTGAATAAGTGGGCCGTGCTGAATTTTGGCCCCATGAGAGGTCAAGAAACCTCTTTCCCTCCAGAGAACTCCGAAATCATGAACTACGCCAAAAGCATACTGTGAATCTGTATAAATGTTCACTTTCAAGTGCTTAGCTCTTATGCAGGCTTGTGTCAGAGCGATGAGCTCTGCTGCTTGTGCTGACAGTGTATCTATACTTTGTGTCTCTATGACTTCTGTAGCAGTGGTCAAGGCATATGCGGCCTTTAACTCTCCTGTGCTTGTTCTCATGCATGAACCATCTACATAAAGTGTCAGGTCTGGGTATGCAGTGCAACATCTGTCAGGTCTTGTCTTGGTTTCGTCACTGTATTCATTACTTCCACACAGTCATGTGGTGCGGTGTCTACTGTACTTGAGGGCAAGAGTGTAGCAGGGTTCAGAATGTTGCATCGTCTGATCTCTATGTGTGGCTGGAATAACGTCAGTTTATATCCTGTCAGTCTCGCTACGGTCAAGTGTTGTGTCTGTGTCCTGTTCAAGAGAACTTCCACTGCATGCGGTACCTGTACTGTCAGGGGGTGTCCCAGCACTATCAAATCACTTTGTCTTATGGCTAGGGCTGTTGCTGCAACTGATTTCAGGCACGCAGGCAGAGCCTGGGCCACTGGGTCCAGTGTACTAGAAAAATAAGCACAAGGCTTGTGTTTTCCTGCATGATCTTGTGTGAGGACTGATAACGCTGTTCCATCTCGTTCAGTTACAAAAAGCATAAAGGGTTTGCTGTAACAAGGAGTCGCTAAAACTGGCGCTTGACATAAGGCTCCTTTTAATTCTTCAAATGCCAAGGTGTGTTCCTGTGTCCAAGGGAGGACAGTCGAAGACGCTGCCTCCTGTGTTGTCAACTGTATGAGTGGTTTGGCTAGATATGCATACTGGGGAATCCACTGCCTGCAGTATGAAGTGAGGCCAATGAAGGCCCGCACTTCCTTTTGTGTCTTGGGCTATGAAAGGTTAGCAACTAACTGAATACGTTCTTGTGTCACCAATGTTACGTCTCCCAATAATTATCACCCACCATGAAAAGGCAGGGTGACTAAAGATGTGCTGCTGTAAAAAGATGAAATGATGTAGTGAAGTTTGTGAGAACTTGAAGTTAAAGAGTATGATGTGACAGAAGGGGGAGGTGTGTGGGCAAATACTGTTAAATAAAGTGGTGTTGTGTATTTCCTACTAATCTTTGGGATCTGCACATTCTTTGGAAAAAATAAACGAAGGGCTTGGTGCCTAGACTGATTGCAGATACCCCTGCAGGACATGTTGGCCTATAATCCAGCTAGTTTGCAGTGCAGCCCCCCCTAACCTTTCAAGGAGCTAACAGTTTCCGCAGCCACTGAACATGACAACCCTGACCCCTAAGTAATCGTGGAAACAGTACAGAGCCTTTCCCTCAGTCACTCGTTCTCACATTCTCTCAGAGAAACATAAAGAGAATACACAGAGCGACATTTTCAATAACATTTATTGCACCAACATACGTTATTCTTGCATGAAACACGTGTGCGGCAAAGATTAGTAGAAGGAATCCAATAAAGGAGATTACAAGCACCAAGAGAGTAAACAGTTGATACATTTCTACCATGGTGCAGAAGGAATAAATATATGCAGGCTTATATGCAAAACTGTACTCTAACTTACTCCTATGATGCAAACCCTAGACTAAGTGTAGGTGTCGAGCCAACATCCCTCCCTTGGGACGATCCAACCCCATTACCTGATGGGAGAGAGTGAAGGACCTCATCTTGGTCTCGAGTTGGACACCCCTCACGGAATGTCAGAACGGTGCATGGTTTCTCAACACGCAGGGAACTTCAGTGTCAGCAGAAATGCCTCCTCTACCAATCTATCGAGATGCATAGTATTTTAATAAAAAGCAGCCTTTGCGATGTTCATTCTTAGATTAGCGATGATATGTAAATGTAAATGTAAATGTAAATGTAAGTGTAAATGTCAAGGTATTTGTAGAGCGCACTGTCACCAAATGGTTTCCTAGCGCTATTACTCATACCGCTGTGGAATCCTTCCAGGCTTTCTCAGTGAAGTGTCCACTCCTGGGCACCCCCAGGGTGAAGCCAGGCATCCTAGCGCTGTTGGGGCCGGTGTGGAGGTTAAGCAAGCTATTGCCCAGAGTTGCAGCGTGGGGCCCATGATTAGAATAGACACTGAGGCAAGAACTGTCAGGTCCGAGGAAATTGAGCGCAAGACCCACCGAGGCGGGAATTGAACCCTGGTCCCGGGCCAGAACTCTGCATCAGGGTCTGCCGCTCTAGCCATTGAGCCACACTCCTCCACGTTATGGATATATGGATAGTGATGTCACACCAGGGATGAAGATAGGACAACTTTTGAACCTATTGTGTAGAGAGGCCTAGTACATGATGTTCAGGGTGAAGCTGGATGTATAAACAAAGTAGTTTCAAAGAAACAAACTCAACATTGTTGTGCATGCAAATGTGTGCAAAAGGTCACTCCTGAAATGTTATTTTCTAGGAACATGTAAGGAATAAACTGCCTTGCTACATGGGCCTATCTCTGGAATTTAATACCCTCTACTCATCCTAAGGGTCGATACATACAAGCTATCGACAAAGTCAGTATAAAAATTAAATAAATAGGTAAAAACTACGGTTAACATTGTCTAAAAGCAAGCTTCCCCTTTAAAATATTCTAAAAAGCCTTAAAGTAATTATGCTGTTTCAAATACTAAGCCATGGTGCCTAGAAAAGGAAAAATAGAAAACTATTTTTTTGTCGAATTTAGTTTACAAAACAAGCCCAATTTTTCCCACTTGGTAAATACCAGTTATTTCATGTGTTCCAGGTTGCAGATTCAACATTGTTGTTGTCCATAACACTGATGACAATCATAGAGGTGCACTTTGAAGCAGATTATTAGAGCAAAGGCCACAGCAGACGCCGAGGGAGAGACTGCATCCTGCATGCACATCGATGAGCCGTTGTCCAAGTCACTAGGAGCCGATGCACCCCAGGGTGGATCAAGAAAGGCATTCATCAGCAATGGAAGACACTGGGGACAACAATACCCATGGGCCATTAATGGGTCCAGTAGTCCATCAATGTCCAGTGGCGCAACGAGTTGGGATCTTAGGCATATGTCTAATATGCATGTGTTGCCGCCATGCAGGCGGTACAATACAGTTTGTATGCAAATAAGCCAAACAGGCCTGAAGGACAAGAACCAGTGCTTGTCCAGTTCTCAAGTCGAAGTGTGCCAATTGTGTGAACCATGTGCTCACGGCATTGTAGCACCAGCAGTGCTGTCTTCATTCTGAATCAAACTAGGACCTCCATTGTAGATTAGGAAAAATATAAATCAGAATTCCTGCCAAAAAGTAGCAGGACAAGCGAGAGCCCTCCAAAACAGCTTGACAGCACAGAGTGTATGAATGATGGAATAACTCCAAAGATTGTCTGAAATGTGCTGAGCATTCCAGAACCGAAACATTTAAAACAATCATTTACAATGCAATAGGTCTCACCTTAACAAGAGTTTAAGCTATTGGCAATGCAATAGCTTAAACTCTCGCAAATTCAACACCTATTGCATTGCAAATATGAGTTTTTGTACTAGTGACCGCGTTGCACTTTCACATTTGTGAATCCGCACACCATTCGTTAAACAAATCGCGTCTAGAGAACGGGAGTGTCCTACATTAAAGTTAACGTGCGACATGGGTGATTCAACAAAAAAAAAGCATCTGTTTGTCAAGTTGACAAACCAATGTTTTTTGGGGTAAACGAGCCCATGCCACACTTTCACTTTAATGTCAGCTGCTTACCTTTCTTTAGACGCGGTTTGTGTAAAGTAAGGTGCGCCGCATGGGCTCTAGTAAACAAAATAAATAGGCGCAGCTGTTAAATGTGGACCGTGCAGCTAAAGTAAGTGAACAAAACAACACGGCACTGTTGTTAAAGTGGACAGCCTTTGTTAAAAAGTTCAATAAAAGCAGGCGGCGAGCTGTGAGGTAGTGGGTGGAAAAGGAGAAGAGCATTATATAATATAGTGCTCTTCGACTTATATAGCAGACCATGTAACAACACCAGCGTTTAGGAAGGACAATGACACACACCAATTAAAAACATAGGCGGAGAAGGAGCGGGGCTACAAAGCCATACTCCACCACTGCATGGCTCTCAGCATCGCATGCGCTGCCCAGGCTCCACCTAGAAACTGCAAGAATACATTGACATGCCACAGCAGGGGAGTGGGGGTGAAGGTTGCCAAAGAATCCAAGAAAGGTAACAGAGAGAAAGGCAAATAAGACAAATGACAAAGATGAGTTAGATGCAAGCGAGGTGAGAGAGCGCAAAGTAAGGAGGCTAGATAGAAGGCAAATAAGAACAAAAAAGAAAATAAAAGGCAGGTGAAAAGGTGAAAAAGAAGAATGTAAGAAGGAAAGAAAGCAACGAAGGAAGGAAGAATGTAAAGACAAATTAAAGAAGGGCACATAGAAAACAGATGGAAGTACTAAAGAAAAAAGCAAGCTGGAAAGAAGACCAGCAAGAAAATAGAAAAAAAATGGAATAAAAAAAACCTGCTGGAATGAGAATAAGTACAAGAAGATTATAAGAAAAAAGCAAGGAACAAGCAAATAATGTTAGAATTAAAAGTGAATGAAAAAAAATGTACAGAAAGCTAGAAAGATCCCACTCTCCCTCCGCGTATTGCACAACTTGCGAGACACAGTCTGTTCAGTGCTATTGGGCTGCCCCTGAACCTCCAATGCAAATCTGGGTGTCTGATGTTGATTACGGCCCTGAACAGGGAACAGGGGACAATGGGCCCACTATGACTATATGTGTGAATAGAGCGGTGCAGTGTGTTGCGATGGTCCCAATGAGCTCAACAAAAACACTATGAGATTTCCTACACCCATGGATCAAGGCAGAATCGAGATTAACTCTTGGGTTGCCACATTGCTGAGCCATCCCTAAGACCCTCCTGCTCTATTCCTGTCCGAAAGCAAGCTGATGCACTTCTTCCAGTTTTTTATTTCTCTAAGATCACATCCCACGAACTAGAATGCCAGGATAGGGAAAGATCTTAGTTTTTACAGCATCAGAGCCTCACAGTGGCCAGAACAAGTGAACATAGTAAAAGGACTGCCACCCATGAGAGTCTCTAACTGAAAATAGAAAGAGGACCTCATTGCTAGCTCTACAGATCTCACAAAATGGCCGCAACAGGTTAACATAGAAAATGGACTTCCTCCCATGTGCTTCTTTTAATCTGAAACAAACAGAGGACTTCCGTGTTAGTTCTATGGTAATCAGCTAACTTAGCAGCCACCTTAGACTGACTTCTCCTTCTCTCAACTCTGCTCTCTCTTTCCCCCCTAAAGGGCAGCACCCCGTGCTACCTTGCTACACTCTCCCCATATAGGGCAGCAATTTACTTTGACTTCTCCCCACCAGTCGATCCCCCGCTATTCAAGTGCCACTTACAAGATGGAACGCACTGGTAATGTCACCTACTCCATCACTTACCCCCATACCTATCAAAAAAAGCAGCCAAATGTTTCAAACACAACTTATTGAAATCCCATCCCGAAACACCTATCTCTGACCCATACTTCACAATGAACAAAGGGCTCATTAAGATTGAAAGTATCTCCTACACTAAGAGAAGAGCTCAATGGAGAAAAGTGTTTCTCGATCTCTTTAGGGTCTCTCTCATGAAGCAAACAGCACACGGTTTCACACTATCTATCCTACCATCCCTATTCTTCAATGCAGCAGCCACATCAATATCTATCATACTGGTATCATCCTCATCCAATCTACCGACCACAACCTTGACTTGATTGATCAAATTTTTCTACTCATCAAGGAGAGAATCACTCTAGCACACCCCTCCTCTCCATCCAGCTGTCGACATCCTCACCTCCCATCCGGAGCCCGAAGATAGTCAGAATCCCCAGCTCTCCCCATTTGTTCCGACATTAACCTTAAACCTCAAAGACCTAACACATCCTTCCTCCCCACACAATTGTTCCTATATTTCCAACTCCCAGCAGGTTCCGGAAGTTAGTGAGAACTCCCAACTGTCCTCATCTGTTCCGACATTTACTCTAGACCTCAAATACACCCCACCCAACAACACACTCCTCCTTTGAACCGCCTTTCGCCTTAACTCTTCCAATACTCTCACTTCCCCTTGGCACCTTGCAACACTCCCACACCATCCCCGCTCACCATTACGCCCAATGCCTTATCATCACGGCAGCCCCACACATACCCCCACAGTTCTCGGCATAGCTGTCTCATAAACCCCTCACCCTGCTCTACCTCTCCCTCCCTCCTCCTACTCCCTTACTCCCTGCTCCTCCCATCCGCCTGGCAGCCCCTCCTATACCCCCAATGACCCTGGCATAGCCGCCCCCCAGTCCCCTCCAAGTCCAGCCCTATTCCTCCCCCACTACAGCGACATTCACTCAGAAAGAGCTTTATTCACTGACCCCACTCCTGTTTCCACCTCAATAGACACTGAAGAAGCATTCCTCCTATTAGGAAACTCTCATGCCTGACCCCAGACTTGTCCAGATACTTTCTGCCCTTCAGCAAGTCAAAGTCGACATCCGAACCCTACACGACCTTATTTTACAACAATCCAAGCCCACTCGCTATTCGCTGGAATACAGTTCTTCCTCACACTCCAAGACCTATATTTTCACCCATCATCGTTGTGCAAGTTCCAGGGCTCAGAGGTCCCCATGCTGGAGCACTGTTCTGCTCCCTAACCCCACGTCCCACCGAATCAGGTTGTTAAACCATCTATCTGATTTAGAAATAGGTGCCCTCCTTCGCTCTTACGAGCTACCACACCCCACACATAACGCTGGACTTCCAGTTATCGCACATACAGACTCCCGTATTCAATCTATTCTGATCAACACATACAGAAACACCAGACACAACCCCAGAGGCATTGTGGAAAACAACCTCACTAGAATCCCCCTTACAACCGAACCCACCACGTTATTCATCAAGCCGAGGCTAAACTGCATCCTCCTAAATGGCAGATCCTCCTCTAGACATTCAGCTGACATTGCTGACCTACTTATCACTAACGAAACAGACATTCTGATCCTGACGGAAACCTGGTTAAACAAAACATCCACACCCATCATGGACATCCTGTTACCCCCTAACAGACTAGACAGATCAGACAGACCAGGCAGTGGGATAGCCTGCATACACCAGAGCAGACTAACTGGGACCAACTCCATGCCCAGCCTTTTCCTCTTGCGAATACCTATGCTTAAACATCTCCAACAACAACAAACAAATATGCTCTCTTCACACGTTCTACCACCCTCCGGGAGATAACCTCACATTCATAGAACACTTCATGGACATTCTAGCATCAAATGACAGCCAACAAAATAAGGTAATTTTCTTGGGTGACTTCAACCTGTACTGGGATGACCAGAACGACTCAGGGGTAAACAGCCTCAAAGCCTTTCTTCGCTGACCTTAATCTTAACCAAATATGTAACAGCCTCACTCATGACAAAGGCTCAACTCTCGACCTAATAATCTCCAACGCTGATGCCACTCAGCTCGAATCGATCCTCCCTTGCGACTGATCTGACCACCATGTCATTACATTCCAAATCCTAGAAAATGTTAAACGTCTCCCAACTCAACCCCTGAGAACTAAGATATTGAAGAGGAACCTTAATAACGATGGATCTGACCTAATAGCATCAGCTAATTCAAACCTTTTCTGTCCCCCGAAAGACCTTGACGATGTACAGGAACCTACCATTTTTCCATGAACAACCTACTAGACAAAATAGCCCCGCTTCAACTGAAAAGAACCTCTACAAAAGACTCAAAACCGTGGAATCCAGATTCCTCAGCAAACACAGCACTGAGACAGCCTTGATCACCGCCGCTCTCTGCAGCTTTCGACATGTCTCACATTGCACACTAACCACCAGGCTCCACAATGCAGGAATTCAGGGAGATGCCCTCAACTGGATCCGATCCTTCCTCTCCGATAGAACACAGAGGGTCAGGCTCCCCCTTCCTCTCTGAATTCACCGAAATTGTCTGCAGTGTTCCTCAAGGATCTTCTTTGAGCCCTATTCTACATGGCCCCCATCGCCGCTATCGTCAGGTGGCACGGGCTCAGCATTGTGTCCAGCTCATCCTCTCCCTCACCAGCATCCCAGAAGACAATAGACTCAGCTTCCGGAATTGCCAACCTCTTGGTATTGGAGACAATATTGGATTTAGAAAGTTGTGACAAGTAAGGTGGTATAACAATGGATAATCCAGTCTGTGGATGGTGTCTCTGCCACCGTAAAAGATAATTGGTCTAGTTTTTCAATGTGCAACGTGGTGTATTTCACATCTTTGCATGCCATAGTCATCTGTCTTTTGGTCAGATCATATTCAGGCAACAGACTGGGAGTGGTGATGTAACGCAACGGCACGTGGGCAGAACATAGTTTTTGCAATGTCCTGCTCAGCATAACGACGGAACAGAATTGTGACTGTCCATGTTGTAAAATAGGCATATCCCGCTGCAGTATGTCAATTGCAGAAGATGCCATTTTGCCCTGTGAATACATTTTGGATGATACAATGTCAGCTATGTCAGGATGGAGGGGCGGAGCCGGGAGCCGAGCGGACGCTGATCATCTCGGCTCCCGGTCCGCGAGATGCTCTGACCCGGCCCTGGGCAGTTACAGCCCTTCATTTTGACCACTCTTTTTTCCAGCACGAAGCGGAGCAAGTGGGGCAGGTGCGGCGCAGCAGCGATCGCTCCGAGGTTGGCAGACAGGCTCGATCTCCCGAGGTGAAGGAGGAGAGGGCGGAGGCGCTCAAGATGGCGGGCGGCACTGCGCCGTGTGTCAGGATTCGAGTAATTGCGCCTACAGGACTACAAATCCCATAAGTATCAAAGTGAACAGAGTCTATATAATTGTGATGACCACTAGATGGCGCTGTAAATGATTACTCCTTGGAATTGGGAAAGAGAGAGTGTGGTCGTGTTCCCTGTGTTGGGAGCTTTGTTCCAGGATTGAAGATTCGTATTTGTATTTGGCTGCAGTTCTGCGTGGCGAGGTCCTCACGCATTGCCAAGCAGACGGGAGGGAAGGCTTTCCCTCCTTTCATCTTTCTGGTCGCGAGCGGCTGCCGCACAGAGAGAGAAGCGTGTCCTTACAGGAAAAGACGCCGGGTTGGTGTAACGGCGGCGGTGAAAAGGATTCTGGTGTTGATAGAAGGATTTCCCGATCGCGAGCGGCTGCCGCGAGGGAAGATCACCGGTGCCTGGGTGCCCGCTGCAAGGGGCGCCTTTTCGTTTTGGACTATTAATGGGAAAGAAGGGTGTTTGCTCTAAGAATCACTACGGTGCCTTGATCTTCATCGCGAGTGGATACCGCGAAGCGAAAGCAGCTGGCACTGTAACTGTTTGGGTTGCTGGAAACGATAAGAATCGTGCAACCACATATTTGAACTATCCTAATACAAGGGATTGGTAAGCCTCGGATGCATCTTTGAACTATCCAAACAACGGGAGCTGGTAAGCCTCGGACGAGGAAGTATTGTTTAGTTCTATTTTTGTTAGTATTCCATTTAGTAGTTGGGCCCAGCTAGGAATACTAAATTGAACTCTTTTTTGTCCTTGATTGAACTGGAAGTGCATTGAAATAGAAATTCACGACTTTTTAGAACTTCATTGATTTGAAACTACGGCCGCATCACTACCTAACACAACTGGGTTACTGGAGAAAACTATTTGTTATTCAAGGGAAGCAGTATATGGTATGTGTGGTGAAGGTTTGGCCTTTTTGTTGCCGTGCTGAAAATTGTAGAATCCTTAATAACAAGTGGTTTCTTTACAGGGAGCCCTCTGGTATAGAGAAGTATCTATGGTCTTAGAGGAAAGAGGTCCCCCTCCTGATATATTGGTATGTACCGTTCCACTAGCGAGACTTGAATGAGAGTAGTCAGGATTGATGTGATAATCTTCTCTTTCTTGTCGTTTCAGCTATCCCATCCGTTCCAGACCCTTTCCTTACCTTCCCTGATTTATCCCTCTCTTGATTACCTTTACGCTCTGTGTTATTTGTGCAGTCAGAGTGTGGGGAAATCAGGAGGTGGACCCCTTTTGGCATCACCCTGATCCTGAGGTTTCCAGAATTGTGACAGAATCATTTACCCAAGAAAATAGTAAACCTCCCGGTCAGGGTGTGCTGAAAGATGACCACACTAGAAGAAGTCATGCAGGCATTGGTTATAGTTCAGCAGGAGTTGGTGAATTCTCGGGCAGAAACTGCTGCTCTAAAGGAAAGGCTTGATAGGCCGGCTAGAAACCCTTTTGATGCTTCTGCAGGAGTACCTCAAATACAGGTTACGGTGCCCCCGCCGATACCCTTGGCTAGTCCAGAGAGATATGCAGGGGACCCTCTTAGGATTCAAACATTCTTGACGCAGATTACTTTGCATTTTTCATGTAGGCCAGCTTCCTTCCCAACCAACCATTCCAGGGTGGCTTTTGCGATATCATATATGACTGGGGAGGCAGCAGATTGGGCAGTCCCTTTGGTGCGCAAAGACGATCCTTTGTTGACAGACTGGAATGCATTCCGAAGGGAGTTTGAGAGGGTGTTTGATAGAAGGGCTACCACCCTCAGTGCGGATCGTGATTTGTTGGGGTTGCGTCAAGGGAGAAAGGATTTAATAACATATATGACAACTTTCAACAGACTGGTGGGGGAAACTGCATGGCCCGAAGAGAAAAGAATGGCATTGTATTACCAGGGGTTGAATGAAGACATGAAAGACGTCCTGGCCCAAATCGATCCCCAGCCCACGAGTTGTTTAGCATTGATCAATCTGACCCTGCGTTTGGATCACCGCCTTTCTGAGAGGGGAGGTGAGCGGAAAAGAGGTGGGCGAACATGGAGTGGGTATGAG
Source organism: Lissotriton vulgaris (assembly GCF_964263255.1). Lineage (NCBI taxonomy): Eukaryota > Metazoa > Chordata > Amphibia > Caudata > Salamandridae > Lissotriton > Lissotriton vulgaris. Next base: position 10,397,417 of record NC_141685.1, on the reverse strand, counting down.
GTGGAGAGCGTTAACCAGAAGAGGGATTCAGGTCCTGAGGCTATGGAAGTAGGAGCTGTTCGGCCTCCATTAACCAAGGCAGAACGAGAGAACAGACGTGCCCTTGGTTTGTGCATGTATTGCGGCAAAAAGGGGCACTATGTGAGGGAATGTCCGTCTAAACCCCAAAAAAGAGGTTTGTTTTTTCCTCCCAAAAAGATGGTTGCAGTAGTCGCAGAAAATACCTATGCGTTACAGGAAGCAGAAGAGGGGATTGAGAGTAGGCCTACTTCTCCTAAGGAATGGAGAATACCGTCCTTGGGAGTAGTGGACAGAATGGAAGCAGTGTCACATGTCATATTGCCCATGTATCTGGGGTCAGGGCAGCAAAAAGTATCTGTGAACACAATGGTGGATTCCGGGGCTACGGGAAATTTCATAGACTATGGGTTGGTGCAGAAGCTAGGATTGAAGAAAGTTCCCACTCACGTACCAGAGTTGGTGTTGGCAGTGGATGGCACCCCTCTTAAGTCAGGTCCCATTGTAGAACATACCGAGGCGTTAGAGTTGACTCTTTGTGGACAGCCCTGGGATCATGTGGAATCCATTGTACTAAATATGATTGAGGCTCCACAATACGAAATCATATTGGGGATGCCGTGGTTGTGGAAACACAATCCTTTGATGGATTGGAAGTTGAAAACTATCCAGTTCACTTCGGAGTTTTGTGTATCCGAATGTTTGCAGGACAATGAGGGATCACATACTCTATCTTTGGCCCAGAGCTATAGAGTAGCCACTGCAGCCGAGAAAGAGGTGACTCTGCCAGTAGAATACCATCAGTATCAAGCAGTGTTCAGCAAGGTGGAGGCTGAAAAGCTTCCACCTCATCGCGACTATGACTGTCGAATTGATTTGGTGGAAGGTTCCAAGATCCCTACGTGTAGAGTCTATGCGTTGTCTGATTCTGAGACGAAATATTTGAAAGAGTATTTAGAACATCTGTGTTCGTTGGGGTTCAGAAGACCATCACGTTCCCCAGCGGCCTCGCCTCTTTTCTTCATTTCTAAGGCCAACGGTGAGCTGCGCGCTTGCATAGACTTTAGACAGCTGAATAAGATCACGATTAAAAATCGTTACCCTCTTCCGCTCATCCCCGTTCTGTTAGACCAGGTGAAGGAGGCCAACATATACACCCGGTTGGACCTTCGCGGGGCGTATCATCTGGTGCGGATTCAGGCCGGGGATGAGTGGAAGACGGCGTTCAAAACACGCTTTGGTCTATTTGAGTATCTGGTGATGCCGTTCGGGCTCTGCAACGCCCCTGCGGCGTTTCAGTTTTTCCTGAACGACATCATGAAGGAATACATTGACCGTTTTGTTGTCATCTATATTGATGATATCCTGATTTACTCCGATGATCCAGCTCAGCATGTTAGTCAGGTTGTCTTGATCCTCCAGAAGTTACAGGAACACTGCTTATACTGTAAATTAAGTAAGTGTGAGTTTGGAGTGACTGAAGTGGAGTTTTTGGGGGTGATCTTGAATCCTCAGGGGTTTAGGATGGCGGATAGAAAAGTGAAGGCAGTACAAGAATGGCCTGTTCCTAGGAGTGTGAAGGATGTACAGTGCTTCCTAGGCTTCTCCAATTATTATCGGAGATTTATAGCTCATTTTTCACAGCTAGCCTCTCCAGTAACCCGGTTGCTAAGAAAGGGTGTTACCTTCTGTTGGACTTTGGAGGCCGGAGAGGCCTTTGAGCAGATGAAAAAGGCTTTCTGTTCTGCCCCTATCTTGAGACATCATCAATCTGATGTTCCCTTCGTTGTAGAAGATGATGCCTCGGACATTGCCATTGGAGCGGTACTCTCACAAAGAGATAAAACCACAGGTCAACTGCACCCTGTTGCCTTTTTGTCCAGAAAGCTGAATCCTGCAGAGGTGAACTACACAGTGGCAGAAAAAGAACTGTTGGCAGTAAAAAGGGCCTTTGAGGAGTGGAGGCCTTATTTGTGGGGGGGTCAACATCCTGTTACTGTGTTCTCTGATCACCGCAATCTGCAATTTATGAAGACTGCTAGGCACCTGTCGCAACGTCAAATGCGTTGGATGTTATTCTTCGCAGAATATGACTTTACTATTACCTTTCGTCCTGGGGCTGACAATCGAAAGGCAGACTCTTTGTCCCGCCAATTGGATCCCGGAGCATCATCAAAGGGAGAACAGTTGTCGATTCTGCCTCCGGAGAGAGTGGTGTGTGCCACTACTGTTGAGATGTTCCTGGAAGCAGTACGTAAACAACATTCCGCATCACAGTGGCAGGTTTGGGCGGGTAAAGAAAAACACCGAACACTGAAACATGGACTACCAATGCGGAATAATGCTCTGTTTCTTCCCACGCATGAATTACGTCTGATGGCCTTCAACTGGTGTCATAACGCCATGGTGGCAGGTCATCCGGGACACACAAAAACACTACAGGCGATACAAAGACAATTCTGGTGGGAAGGAATGATGACGGATGTAAAGTCTTGGATTGAGCAGTGTGAAATCTGTGCAAGAGCAAAAAGTGAACAAACCAGGAGTAAGGGGTTGTTGATGCCTCTTCCTACCCCCTCTAGACCTTGGCAAACGATAAGCATGGATTTCGTGCTGGGACTACCAATGGATAAGGGTTGCGATGCCATTCTGGTAGTGGTGGATAGCCTGACCAAGATGGGACACTTTATTCCCTGTCGCAATCTTCCTACGGCTGCCCAAACCGCGCAGTTGTTGTTGACTGAAGTGGTGCGGTTGCATGGAATACCTATGGTCATCATTTCGGATCGTGGACCGCAGTTTGTCGCCAGGTTCTGGCATACTTGGTGTAAGGCGCTACAAGTAACGGATGCATTGTCTACGAGCTTTCATCCCCAGTCGGATGGTCAAACCGAGAGGCTTAACCAAACGCTTAAGAAATATTTGAGATGCTACACCGAAGAGGCTAAGGATTCCTGGGTCTCTTTGTTATGGTTAGCCGAACTGTCCTACAACAACGCTTGGCATAGTTCTACGGGGGAATCTCCTTTTCGGGCCAACACAGGTTATCATGCGGACATCTTGCCAGTAACTATCCCTAGCGAGGTGCACAACCATCCCACTGTTGCTGCCAGGATGAAGGCTTTGCTGAAGATCCATAGACAGGTACAACTGCACTTGGAAAGGGCAAAAACTTCGTATAAGAAATGGGAAGATCGTCGTCGTCAGAAGGGTCCTGAATACCAAGTGGGGGATAAGGTGTGGCTGTCGACCAAAAACATTCGTTTCCGCTACCTCAGTATCTTCCATCCTAGGTTCATTGGACCTTATGAAGTGCTGCGGGTAGTGAATCCTGTAGCCTACAAACTGAAGTTGCCAGCATCCTTACGAATCCATCCGGTTTTTCGTTGCAGTCTGTTGAAACCCGCGAGAACTGGGAGGCGTCAAGCGGTCCCTCCAGTGATGAGAGATGGCCAGTTGGAATATGAGGTGCGTCGTATCGTGGACTCTAAATACCAACGAGGGAAGCTGTGGTATTTAATATCATGGAAAGGATACGACTCGGAGGATGACTCCTGGGAACCCTGTACTGAAGTACATGCCCCTCTTGCAGTTCGACGATTTTATGCCCAGAATCCTGGGAAACCTGGTGCTAGAAGGCGCCGTTGAGGAGGGCATACTGTCAGGATTCGAGTAATTGCGCCTACAAGACTACAAATCCCATAAGTATGAAAGTGAACAGAGTCTATATAATTGTGATGACCACTAGATGGCGCTGTAAATGATTACTCCTTGGAATTGGGAAAGAGAGAGTGTGGTCGTGTTCCCTGTGTTGGGAGCTTTGTTCCAGGATTGAAGATTCGTATTTGTATTTGGCTGCAGTTCTGCGTGGCGAGGTCCTCACGCATTGCCAAGCAGACGGGAGGGAAGGCTTTCCCTCCTTTCATCTTTCTGGTCGCGAGCGGCTGCCGCGCAGAGAGAGAAGCGTGTCCTTACAGGAAAAGACGCCAGGTTGGTGTAACGGCGGCGGTGAAAAGGATTCTGGTGTTGATAGAAGGATTTCCCGATCGCGAGCGGCTGCCGCGAGGGAAGATCACCGGTGCCTGGGTGCCCGCTGCAAGGGGCGCCTTTTCGTTTTGGACTATTAATGGGAAAGAAGGGTGTTTGCTCTAAGAATCACTACGGTGCCTTGATCTTCATCGCGAGTGGATACCGCGAAGCGAAAGCAGCTGGCACTGTAACTGTTTGGGTTGCTGGAAACGATAAGAATCGTGCAACCACATATTTGAACTATCCTAATACAAGGGATTGGTAAGCCTCGGATGCATCTTTGAACTATCCAAACAACAGGGAGCTGGTAAGCCTCGGACGAGGAAGTATTGTTTAGTTCTATTTTTGTTAGTATTCCATTTAGTAGTTGGGCCCAGCTAGGAATACTAAATTGAACTCTTTTTTGTCCTTGATTGAACTGGAAGTGCATTGAAATAGAAATTCACGACTTTTTAGAACTTCATTGATTTGAAACTACGGCCGCATCACTACCTAACACAACTGGGTTACTGGAGAAAACTATTTGTTATTCAAGGGAAGCAGTATATGGTATGTGTGGTGAAGGTTTGGCCTTTTTGTTGCCGTGCTGAAAATTGTAGAATCCTTAATAACAAGTGGTTTCTTTACAGGGAGCCCTCTGGTATAGAGAAGTATCTATGGTCTTAGAGGAAAGAGGTCCCCCTCCTGATATATTGGTATGTACCGTTCCACTAGCGAGACTTGAATGAGAGTAGTCAGGATTGATGTGATAATCTTCTCTTTCTTGTCGTTTCAGCTATCCCATCCGTTCCAGACCCTTTCCTTACCTTCCCTGATTTATCCCTCGCTTGATTACCTTTACGCTCTGTGTTATTTGTGCAGTCAGAGTGTGGGGAAATCAGGAGGTGGACCCCTTTTGGCATCACCCTGATCCTGAGGTTTCCAGAATCATGACACCGTGGACTCCGCTGACTGCGGCCGCCGCTGGGAGGTAGGATTGCGTCCTGCGCTACCCCGGCTTGTTGAGACTCTCGCCGCAGCAGCTGGCATAATTTCCTCTACCTTCACTTCGGTGGAGACCCCCACCGAGGGAATCCTCCCAGCGCCTGACTGACTCTAAGATGGCGGCCGGAGGCGACTTCTGGATGGCGATCGCCGCTTCCACTGGCTCGCCCCAACTTCTCCCCGGCCTCCTGCTAATCCTATGGCCCTCTCTTGGACTTTTGGCCTGCCTCCCGACCTGCTGCCAGTTTGGGGCCACTGCCAGTGCCGGAATGCCCTGGGGCCCTGCAACACAGACCGGATCTCCAGACCACTCACCCCCCCCCCCCCCCCACATGGCATCAGCGTTCTGAATGTGCCACTGCTCCTGGAGTCCACACTGCTTGTGGGTGAATCCACACACAACCCACCGGCAGCCGTGCAGCGCCCCATGGTCAACGTGTGACCGTACCAACAGCGTCAACATGGCCTTCACAACCTGGCGCACTCTCTCCTCCACCAAGACGGCTGACTGCAAGCTCTCCAAGATGGTGACGCGCCTGCCGCTGGCCTCCAGCTTCATCTCCCACCTTCACTACTGGACTTCTTGACTTTTTGCTTTGTCCTGACCATCACTTTGCTGCTGTTTTCGGACAGTTTCACTGGACTCTAGCCCTCCTCCCATTCCCTGGTCCATTAACCCTTTTCCCCGTGGATGATCCTCAAATGTTCCCTCCCTTTTCCGCTTCCCCTTCTCTGCATACCCTTGCATCCCTCCCACCCTCCCTTTGTTCTGTGACTGCATCCACACTTATGGAACTCTGCTCACCATATACATTGCCTATGTGACTCTCTAGTATATCCAGTCTTATCCCCTCCCTATGTATATAGAGATAACTCTAATCACTAGTGTATGCAGTAGACCTTTGTACTATCTACCCTTCCTATGTGTCCATTAGAGTATATCCGGTCTTATCCCTTCCTATGTATATAGAGATAACTCTAATGACTAGTCTCCTAGGTGACTTTTAGAGTATTTCCATGTGCATCCCTTCCCTATGTATATAGAGATAACTCTAATCACTAGTTTATGCAAGAGTCCGCTGTGACTCTTAGAGTATATCCATGTGTATCCCCTCCCTAAGTAGATGGAGACATCACTAGCATATGCCTAGAGTTTATCCATTTGTATCTCCTCCTTGTGTGACTCTATCTCTTGTACATTTGCAATTTTTTCTGTTTGTACCTTTTTTTATAACGCATGTAATCCTAAGTCCGTATGTTTTAAACTGGTTCTTATGTAAGTCAAAAAATTTGCAAATCCGTTTTTCCGATTGTAACCATCAGTCCTTATGGTTGAAACTGGGTCCTATGTAAAGCACTCTGACACCTTCGGGTAAAGTTTGCGCTATATAAAATCGCATAAATAAATAAATAAAATAAATAAGCTATATCCAAAGCCGTTTCCCAATTTACTCTGTCGATCTTGCGCAATCTCTCTGCAGCTTCCTGCTGAGAAATCTTCAATAGCTTGCATATTCCATACAAGAAGCGCTTTTGATGTGGGTTTCCTGGGACCTAGTAAGAAATTACTGATATCCAGGTCATCAGACAGAAGGTGCAAGTGTTGTTTCACCTGGGAAAGTGTTGAGGTTCTTAGCCAATCTAGGCCTAACTTCTCAACACTATATGATGTAACAACCCCTGCAGGTTCTGTTTGTATATAGGTAGGTCAGGCCTGTTTATCTTAAACCCTCCCATTTTACCCAGCAATCTAGACTGACATCTGTCCATCTCTAGAGGCCTAACCAACTAACCCTGCCGACCAGGGTCTGATGTGTTGTATGATCCATTGCAGAACATAGAATCCAATGTATCCTCACTGTACTTTGTGTATTATTGCTAATTTTCAAAGGGTGCAAATGTGGAAATGCGAGGTATGTTCCAATCCTTTGTCTTAGCAAAACCAAGACAGAAAGTCTATTGCACTGTTTTGCTCAGGAAAATCATTTGATGTGGTATGGGGCACTCTCTGAATAATGCCTCGTGTCACTCAACCTGCCAATGTTTTGTTCCCCAGACAGATTATGTCTCTATTCTGTCTTTCCAAATTTCAAAACCTTGTATGGACAATTGGTAAATAAAGGAAGCAGAGTAAATCATATTGGTATTTGTGTGCATATCTTGTTTGCATGTGTAGGTGCAAACCTATAGTTATAAAAGGCTGGGTCTGATGTGTCAAAATCAGAAAAATATGTAAACTTCTGAGCAAATGTATCTGAACTACCTTTTGGCAGTGTTAGGCAATGTTCCCATTTGGTGTTAACTGCAAATGGGATACTAGCTTTGTGTAAATAATAGTTACCATAATGCTGATAACAGAACATGTCTCCAAAATGACTTGTACCATTATACAATTCATCATTATAAAATGCTGCTTACTGATCTAGATCTGTAAGCAAATTATTCAATGTCCCAATCATCAGATAATGTACTTGAGGTAAAGATATCATTTAAAAAAATGTTAAAAAAATACGGAATTTGCAAAAGTTCAATAGGACCATATATATCATACTATACCCTGTCCCATACTATTCCATCTGGAACTGGAACCGCTGTAATTTTCACCACTCAGTGGTCCCTTAGTTCACGTTGCGATGATGCATTTGGTTGTAGAACCAAGTTCACACCGATCCAAAGTACCAGGAAAAGTAATCCAATTGTAACCCAGAGATGTATCCACGGGGCAACAAGGTATGTCTTTTTCAGCAAAAGATAGAGAGAACAAACTCGCAGCTTGAAAGGGAGTGGCGGTGTTGGCAATTCAGGTTCACTTGGATCTGATGAAAAATCATCATAATGCACGAATTAGCCACTTGCCATGTGTTCTATTTTTGGTAGATTAGCAGGTTCTGTAGAATTTGGAGATGACTCGATCTGTGGCATTTTGACATAAACATCAAATTTTTTAATTCATATTTCTGTACTTGTTTACTGTGCAGTTGTAGTTTTTTTTTTTTAATAGGGAGAAGCATCATCTTATGTTCTTCAACAGCCTCTCTTTGAAAAGTGGAATCTTCAGTTGTTATTAACCCCTTCGGTGCTGCGTGAATTCTCCCGCAGGGTGGGAGAATTAATGAGCGGGCAGGGTTTGGAGAACACAAGGTGTTAAATATTCCACCCTAACTTCCTGTATGATAGGAAGAGGAGATCGCCGGCTACCCAGGAGCACCCCTGGCCTACTGTGGTGAATCAGCCACGTAGTGTGGCTTGATAAGATCAATGGAGATAAACTTTTTGTCTCAGAAAACGGCAAGAGGCAGGAGAAGCACAGTTCTTGTACCTTCAACAGCCAGGATAGGTACAGGCGCTCCGTAATATGGCTAAAATTCTTTCTTGCCCTGCATTTTATCTCTGACCAGGTCCCCAATCTTCAGGACCCAGGCAGGTGTTGCCAATACTGCTTTCACTTCTCCAGTGCATTTCACTTGGGTGTTGCTTTGTAAAGCTCTGTATTCTTTTAGGTCCTGTAAAACATACAAACGATCATTGAGGTCAAATGGAGTTTCAGCCACCACTGTGCTGACACTATAGAGGTCTGAGACCCACATCCTCACCCCAAACCAGATCTCTTAGGGTATACGACCCCAAGGGATTTAATTGGCATGTTGTTAACTGCCCTCTGTACCCCATATAGGTAATGGACCCAACTGCCACACAAACCTAATACCCTAGCTGTTAAGGATTGCTTTAAGACCCGGTTCTTCCTCGCAATGACTGAATTTTCCTTTGGGTGGTAGGGGGATGGGATAACCACAAGGCCACACTTTAACCCCTTTGGTGCTCATGATGAGCTCAGCTCGTCATGAGGCACGGTGCTCGTGTGCTCATGACGAGCTGAGCTCTTCATGACCACACCCATTATCATTATGGCCCAGCACAGCAGAGGAATAGCCTTAGAGTTAGATGCTGGTCCCTGGTTGGAACGTAGTGTGCCAATTGCGTATGTCCCGATGAATGACTTGCACATCTTTTATAACAGTTCTGGCATCAACCAAGCGCGGGGGCCAAACCTATAGGAATCTAGAGCATGAATCCACTGCCACTAAGATGTACTTGAAAGCCCTGCCTGAGTGTAAGTGGCCCCAGTGATCCAAATATACACAAGCGAGAGGTATGTTTGAGATCAATAATGGTGATTGGGGTAGACCTACTTCGGTGAAGCCTTTTATCTGCTGGCTGATCTGGCATTTAAGGTCAAAGTCCTTGGTCTGTTTAGTGAGACCTGGTCACCAGTAGTGCTGTTCAGCGATGAATCTGTAGCAGTATTGCCTGCATGTGCTGAACCCAGACGCTCATGTGCAGCAAGTATTTGGTATTATTCTAACCCCCAGTCCTAAAAAATGAGTATACTGAATATTTTGTGCATCTAACTCGTAATGATACTTAAGTTGAAGGCTTGTCAGTGGTGCTGAGCTGTTGCCCATGGCATTGACAGCTATCATAGTTGTACCGTCTAGTTTCGTGCTAGTGCAAGTGTTTGCAGCAATGGCAGAAGTTCTCACGGTTGCCTTGGCACCTTCATCCGCCATTGAATTCCCTTCAACGTGCAGGCCAACACGATGATGACTCAATGTATAAATAACGTGAGGCCGTGGAAGGCCTTCTTTCACCTTTGCCATTTGTTCCCAAGGCAACTTGTGCTTGATTCTACAACCCTTCGAATCTCGAAACCCATTTTGGCCCCAATAGTGTAGATAATAATTATCAGACTGGACACAGTAAAATGAATCAGACACTAAATGTGTCGGCAATTTGTGATCCGTATTTTTTAGTGCCAGTATCAGGGTTTTCTCTGCAGTTGGGGGATAATTTTGAATGGGATCTCATAATAAGGAGACTCATCATTCCACCCAGACATTTTTTACTGATTCTGCTAAGAGGTCGTAGAAAGCAGGTAAAAATATTGCCTTCCCCATTGCGCAATCTATTACTAACTCAGGTGGCAAATCTTTTTCAGCCAAAAGAATTTCGTAACCATGTGTCAGGTCCTCCCAAAAGAAACAGAAACAGGGGTAGGAGCACACCGCTTCACCTCCCAGCAAGGTTTGCCCCTGGAATTGTGGTAAATGCAGTTTCAGTTACTTGCTTACTTCAAGAGTGTTCGAGTCTTTCAGTTACAACAACAAAAGGTATCCAGGAGTCCCGACTCAGTGTTTTAACTCGAGACTTACCACTATGTGACTTAGACTGTGTGTTTATTCAAGTGTAAACCAACATTCAGTATGCAACTTGGGCAGGAATTTTTCCCATCAGTTGCCGCTCTATACCACCATTATCACATCATTTGGGTCCTCCATACCCAGGAGTTTGTACACAGAACCGGTCACACTATGAATGGTGTGAGGACTATGTGAGTAAGGAGACCGATGTCATATGTGTTTGTTAGGTGGTGTCTTGAAAGTGATGTCGACAAGGTTTACACCTGAGGGAAGCAGTGCAGTGAGGAAAAAGTGAAGGTGAGTAAAATTAGGTGGACCTGAGTAGAAAAAGTGATTTATTGGTTTCTCTCAGACCCCTAAGACTAAAAACAGGTGAAAAAAAGTAGATTTAACAAAATATCTACAGGCAAGTGGTCAACATGTTTCTGCATTTACCAGGAGTGTTTCCTATGCATTCTTCAGGACCAAGATATTGCTACTGCTTGCTTACATAAGTGAGAATAAACTTAAAAAGGAAAAATTTCACCTGAATATCAGGTGTAGAATCTCCGCCACAGTCTAAAACAAGTCACATAAGAAGAAAAGAAAAGAGAAAAACAACATGGAATTATGGAATGCACTACAGACATTGCGCTATTCCTGTGTTCACGTATATTCATTTTAGCACGAACATGGTAACACTCACCCAATGCTTGTGGGGAAGGCGCCTCACCTCACCTGGCAGGAGCTCAGGTAAAATAGGAGCACTGCTCTGTTAGCAAAAGAACAATGACAGGGACACTCAACCGATTCAATAGGACAAAGCAAGAAGAGAACTAGGTTGTTAAAAATATACTCGGTATCAGACCGAGATTAAGGATTTTACGTGTAACAATAGGGGCCGTAGCGGGATATTACAATTTACGCTGCCCGTATTGCTGCTCGAGAAGGACTACCACACGCACTCACCTCTCCGTCAGTGTCTCCAAACGTCCCTCTGGGCTCTTCTGGGGAGGCACCGAACAAGGGAAATGGGCGGGTATATCAGTGGAGATTATCGGGCGAGTGTGATGTATGATGGGAATTGTAGTCCCTCGATAGACGGTAAACAGTGGTATTGGTTTTTTGAGGAAGATTATGTTGTGTTATAATGACATCCATGGTATAGGTTCGTTAAGACCATCCTTGTCACTATTCAATTTGTACACCCATTTTTGCTCGATTTTGAACAGGAATTTACCGACATCTGGACAGTGATCAGGTATCGTGGGCTGTTCTAATATAGTCCATTGGAATTCACTCGGCCCATGCCCTTTTTCCAAGAAGTGTGCTGTTAGGCGAGTCGCTTGTTTTCGACAGCGGACTGTGCTTTTGTGTTCACCAATTCTTATTTTGGTTTTGCGGGTTGTCATACCAACGTACTTCTTTGAGCATGGGCACGTGTTCATATAGATCGTATTCTCGCTGTTACAATTGGTGAACTTGCGCTGTTGCCATGGGCGCATGGTTCCGATGTCAACACTGGTGGATCTCGTGGTTTGAGGGCATGCCGAGCAATTGCCACAAGGGTGGTGTCCTTGTACGGGTGGCATGTCCCATAAGGTACCGATCTGTCTTGGTGTCTTATTTCTCGGTCTAGTATGGACCAAGTGGTCTCTTATATTTGGTCCTCTTTTGAAGGCAAAAAGGGGCGGCGGTAAAGTATCTCCGCTGGTGTTTAGAATAGACCAATGTTTGGTTATAATCTTCCGAACTTCATTCGATCTTGTATGGAAAGTATTTACAAAAGTCATTCTCTGAGTCTTTTCTTTTTGAATGGCAACCTCCAGAAGGGCTTCTCTATTATTGTTAGAGGCCCTTTTCTTGGACTGACGAATGATCTTTGCCGGATATTTCTTTTCTCGCAAAAACTTGGAGAGTGTCTCTGAGTGTTTTTCAAAGGATTCCTTGGTTGAGCAGTTCCTTTTTAATCTAAGAAATTGCCCAAATGGCAAGTTTTCTCTTAGTGCTCTCGGATGGCAACTTTCAAAATTGAGCAGTGCGTTGCGTGCCATTGGTTTCCTATATAATTCCGTGTTTAGCCCATCTTCTGTGACCACTATGAGAATGTCTAGGAAGGGCAATTCTTTCTTGCTGCATTCCAAGGTGAATTTCAGAAACTCATTACAATTGTTCAACCAGCTGTGGAATTCCAGAAGGCTGGTCTCTGAGCCCCTCCATACAACAAGTATATCGTCTATGTATCGCTTCCAAAGTCGGAGCGATACATAGTGAGGGTTGTCTTGATGTAGGATTTTGGTTTGTTCCAGTGCATGGACATATAAATTCGCCAAGCTCGGCACGAAAACGCTGCCCATGCTGGTGCCAGACGTCTGGAGGTAGATGGTATCCTCGAATCTGAAGTAATTTTCCTTCATTGCCAGCTCTGCCAATTCCATAATGAAAGAGACCGGAGTGATTGTTTGTAGGTCCCTTTCTTGGAGGATGTTGCCCACCACTTCCAAAGTCTCTGTTTGTGGGATAGATGTATATAGGGACTCTACATTGAAGGATACTAGTAGGTCCATAGTGGGATCAAAGTCTACAGTTGGAAGGAGTCGCAGCACGTCTTTTGTATCCTTAAGGTAAGTTGGCATTTCTTTAACAATAGGATTGAGGAAAAAATCAACAAATGTTGAAAGTGGCTCCAGAATAGACCCGATACCAGAGATGATTGGTCTCCCAGGGGGTGGTCTCTGTGGTTTGTGCACCTTTGGTAGGCAGTAGAAATAGGGGATTGTTGGATGGGAAGTGCACAGTAGCAATATCTTGGTCCTGAAGAATGCATAGGAAACACTCCTGGTAAATGCAGAAACATGTTGACCACTTGCCTGTAGATATTTTGTTAAATCTACTTTTTTTCACCTGTTTTTAGTCTTAGGGGTCTGAGAGAAACCAATAAATCACTTTTTCTACTCAGGTCCACCTAATTTTACTCACCTTCACTTTTTCCTCACTGCACTGCTTCCCTCAGGTGTAAACCTTGTCGACATCACTTTCAAGACACCACCTAACAAACACATATGACATCGGTCTCCTTACTCACATAGTCCTCACACCATTCATAGTGTGACCGGTTCTGTGTACAAACTCCTGGGTATGGAGGACCCAAATGATGTGATAATGGTGGTATAAAGCGGCAACTGATGGGAAAAATTCCTGCCCAAGTTGCATACTGAATGTTGGTTTACACTTGAATAAACACACAGTCTAAGTCACATAGTGGTAAGTCTCGAGTTAAAACACTGAGTCGGGACTCCTGGATACCTTTTGTTGTTGTAACTGTACGAGTGGGGCATGTATCCAGTGTAGAGTCATAAAACAGCCCTTAGACCCTCCCCTAAGTAGTGTGTTTTTGTGTTCGAGTCTTTCGCCACAGTTGGCGCAGATAGCACTGATCTCTAGACACGCGTTTCTGGTTCTTTAACCGTCATCAGTAGAGATTAAAGTCTTTCAAATTTGGGGTTTGTCAGTAGGCTGCCAACATCTTTCTGAGGTTGGGTACCTCTCACAGGCATGCGGGTGCTTCATCCACGAGCTCGTCAGCTCTATGACTCACGGGAGTGCTATTAAACAGAAACAGGGGTGGTAGCACACCGCTTCAGCTCCCAGCAAGGATCGCCCCTGGCATTGTGTTAAATGCAGTTTCAGTTACATGCTTGCTTCAAGAGTGTTTGAGTGTTTCGCCACAGTTGGCACAGATAATGCTGATCTCTAGACACATGTTTCTGGTTCTTTAATCCCCATCAGTAGAGATTACAGTCTTTCAAATTTGGGGTCTTCTGAGTAGGCTGTGAGGTTCCAGTAGGGACGAACCTTGCTGGGAGGTGAATCGGTGTGCTCCCACCCCTGTTCCCTCCCAAAAGAGACCTTTCACTTCTCTTTGTATGTCCCCTTCTATTTGAAGTGTTATTCTCTGTAAGCGATGTGGGACACTCGCTCTCTTTTCTGCTGTTTCCACATTGATGTACTCACTCAGTGCTACTACTTCCATAAACTCCATCATGTTCGGTCGAGATTTTGTGACTTCTGCTGCACTATCCAGCATTCGCACTGCCCATTCACCATTCAGAAGCAGAGTCGTCGGCAGCCTGGACATCTCTGATATTTATCTCTTTTACCTTTTTATTCTTAAATTGTGGTTTTGTTGATTTTTGTTTATCTTCTTGTTTGATGATGTAGTCTGAAGTGCGATATGTCTCTCTTCTCAGCTTTGTTCGCTCTTCTGACCTTTTCTCATTGGTTTGGGGGTGGTATACCGAGGTCTTAAGATGGTACGACTTAACATAGTACACAATTGCTAAATTCATATGGATACAAATGGAGTACCATAATCAGTGAGAATCTCTTTAGGGAACCCACCCTAGAGAATATTTCAATAAGAACTCCAGCAATATTTCTGGTAGTGGCTGACTAAAGGGGAACCACTTCAGGATAGCGAGTGGCACAGTCGACAACTACCAAGCAATAAGTGTTACCCTGTTTTGTTCTTTGAAAGGGATCAATCAGGTCCATTACAATGTGCTTGAAGGGGTGTCCTATTACAGATAAGGGTTGGACAGGGACTGCAGGAGCTTTATATGGCTTTTCCTGTGGACAGATCTCACAACTCTGGCAATATTTGTTTACCTCGGCATGAATACTAGGCCAATAGAAATACCTTAAAACCATGTGAGAGACTTTCCCTGGTCCAGTATGGCCGGGCAATATATGTGAATGGGAGAAACAAAAATGTGCTCCTTTAAATTCTTTTGGACCTAGGAGTTGGAGAGCCTAACCTATTTTTTGTATTCTATATAGAACCCCCTTTTTTTTATAAACAGGTGAAACTAAGAACAAGTGTTTTCTCCATTCTCTATGCTTTTTTCCAAGCATTTTGTAGGGTACTGTCATTCCTTTGAACACAATGGAAATCCTAAATTATATGCCAAGGTTCAGCTGTGAGAAAGGCATTTTGGGATTTAGAATAGTTCTCATTTTGTAATAGAGAAAACGACGATCGGGCCTTAAACAATGTACCTCTGTGTTACCTGTCCCAATTTGCAATTCTTCATGCAGAATTGGCATGACTCCGGCTTTTATTTTAATCTCTTTACCTGTTTGAGTAGTCAAATGTCACCTCAGTTATTGGATACTTCCTTATATCTCCATGAAAACACGCAATCTCTTCTTCCTTATTTAGAAGGATTTGGTAGAGCTCTACCCATTTCTGTAGAATAACTTACTGACGATATCCTGACTCTAATAAAGACTTAATCCTGTGATCTTGAATATATAGACTTACATTAAAGCAGTGTCCCAGCTCTTGTGTATAAAGAACATACCTTGGGATACAACAAATGTCCATGGGTTCCTCTAGTGTTTTTTTAACATGAGAGGACCGAGAAACGTTTCCTCATTCACCACAGTCAAAACATTGGGGATTTTTCCAGAGTTGGCATGTCTATGAAAGGTACCAGTGTCTTCCCCAGGGAGATATTTATGTAATTGTATGGGAGGTCTGTGGACAAGTTGCGAGTGGCAGTGAGGGGTTGGGTGTTAATTGAAATTGATCTTCAGCAACTTTGTGGATACTGCCATTTGGGATGTATGACGTTACAATGCATACATTTACATCGCGGTACATTACATTGCGGTTTTTACAACACAAGTCGTTACAACGACTTGCGCTCGAGGGCGCTGGACTTAGGAGTAGTATATTTTACTATTCCAACTCCACTCTAGATACAGTAGGGAAGGTGTTGGGTAGTAAATTATACTATTCCTTGTCCTAGAGCACCATCCAGCTCAAGTCGTTGTAACGACTCGCGTTGTGAAAACCGCGATGAAAACGATGTTTTCCCGCCATTTGCAACATCACAATGTCCTTAAAGGTTTTGCGGTCCACCTTGGCAGAAAACATTTGTCTTTCGATGGTTCTCCATTTTTATCAATGGTCTAATATGCCCGCATTCTTCACCACTTGTCGGTTGCGGGTGAATATAAACGCAAATAGAAAAAAAATGAGTTCTAGGGTTTTAGTGTCACTCAATTAGTTTCTCTGGAATTTCACACAGGTTTTAACTAAAGTTTTCTTTCATTTAGTGTGGGTCCCATCAGAGCCTCCGGTCACCAATCAAGATTCCACCGGAAATAAGAACGAAAACCAAGGTAAGAGTTGTCTTTTTTACCCTATTGAATAAGGATAGACTAATTACCAAGGACTAAGTCAATGTGTTCCTATACTTTCTTTACCAAAAAAAACAAAGAAGGACTGGTGGTTTGTCACTTTCTTAAAGCAAGTACTAATTTTTTAAGTCGCAAGAGAAAAAATAAATAAATTAGAGTCCCTCTTGGGTACAAATAAAATAAACTACTTTCTTGAAGAACCTGAAACCATTTTGGTGAGTGTAGAAGAGAAAGAGAAAAAAAAAGAATTGGAAATCATGAGGAACTTGTGGAAGGTTAGGTTTTTCTCTCCTCCCGTTTTCTCCAAATCCAGCCCATAGCTGGCTAAGTCACGTTTCTCCGGAAAAGTGGCGGACGACATGCCGTTATATGGGCTCGGTCCTAATCTTCCACTCTGTGTGGCCTTCAGTGATTCTGATTCCAAGACGTTTCTTGTCTTCTCCTCACAGCTGTTACCAGGGCTTGGATTTGCTATCTAGCTTCCAGCATTTATGGGGTTGGATTGCTGAAACCCTGGGTCCTTCCTCTCTACCAACTTCGGTCGGTCGGTCGGTCTTGGCTCCTGGTGGCCTGACGGCCTGGGATACTCTCAATTGGCATGCTTCTCACTTCCGGATTTGTTTCTTATTCTTTGTCCTCTTGGTCTGGATGATGGTCTTTAAAAAAACTGAGTTGCTCCTGATTGGCTCATTTCATGACCAAAATCATCCAGTTCAACCAATGTTATTATTTCCTCTTCTGGTGTGGTCGAAGAATGGCAGCTCGACTGCGGGGGAAGGAAAGAGGGTTCAGGTAAGTCTGGCTCATATAGAGCATCCTAGGGAATGTTACTTTCTCCTTCCTATTCACTTCTCTGGTAAAATATTGGCCAGGTGGCAACCATAGTCATCAGGGAATCACTTTTGTGAGGTGAAAGAAGGGCAATTCTGAGGTTGTCAAGACAAAAACAAACATGGACAAAGCAAATGTTATGCCATGTATAGTGAAGAGGTATTTTCAAGTTTCACTGCTACAGGTACAGTACTACAACATCAGTGTGGCCATTTGAAAAAAGGGGGCACTGTAGGGGTACTTTATCTATACCAGATGAGTGGCCAATGTAATGGTTCTTATTAAATTCAACGTGCAAGAAAAGACGACTCTGCCTGCAATGCAAACATTCTAACTTGTGACTTTTAGAATGCACACAGATCTCTAAACCAAGTGCTTAAGACACTGACCTATGTTAGTGGTTTGTCTATCTCTAATCTCTACTAGTCTGCACTAGGTCGTCCCACAATGCACATGCCACTGGAGTCAGTGTTACATGCTTTTGTGGTCGTACTCCCCATCTCTTTAAACTGGCTTCTGGCTTTTTAAGTGTAGTGCAGATAAGGGTTTGCTATCTACAATCATAGACACTGCATTAGTATAGTTCATTTCCTATTGCGTCGACGGCGTTTCGACCCGTAAGGTGGGGGTCTTGTCAGGACTGGGCAGTGAGGGACATCTTGCAGTGTGGTTTATTCCAACACGCAACCCATGCGTGAAAAAGTAAAATAAATTTACTTACAGTGAACCTAGCCGGGCACACTGTGGATAATGACGAGCAGTAGTCCTATCTTAAATATGGCGGTCGGTGCCGTCAGTGCGAGGAATATTCAGGAAGGTGCCTGCTCGCAAATTCGATTAGCTCAATCGCTTACTCCGGACGTATGTTTGATTACAAAGTATACAAACTCTATAAACAAACAGACGTCCGCATGGGTTGCGTGTTGGAATAAATCATACTGCAACCAGCAGTGCTGTCTTTCTTCTGAATTGAAACGGGACCTCCATTGTGGATTAGGAAATATTAAAACTTGTATTCCCACCAAAAGTAGCAGGACAAGCGAGAGCCCTACAAAAATGCTTGCCATCACAGAGTGTATGAATGATGGAATAACTCCAAAGCTTGTCTGAAATGTGCTAAGCAGTCCAGAACGGATACATTTAAAACAAGCATTTGCAATGCAATAGGTCTCACCTTATCGAGAGTTTAAGTTATTGGCAATGCAGTAGCTTAAATTCTCGCAAATGCAACACCTATTGCATTCCAAATATTATAATTTTTAATAGCGCCCGGGTTGCACTTTCACATACGGGAGGCCACACCCTATTCGTTAAACAACCCGCATCTAAAGAAAGGGAGTGTTCCACATCCAAGTGAAAGTGCGACATTGGTGATTTGACAAAAAAAGCATCTGTTTGTCAAGTTCAAAACTGATGTTATTTGGGGTAAAAGTGCCCATGCCACGCTTTCACTTTAATGTCAGCTGCGTACCTTTCTTTAGACGCGGTTTGTGTAAAGTAAGGTGCGCGACCTCTATGAATGTCAAAGCGCCGCAGGGGCTCTAGGAAACAAAATAAATAAGCGCGGCTGTTAACTGTGGACCGTGCAGCTAAAGTAAATAACCAAAAAAACACTGACTGTGAAGCCAGCGATTAGGAAGGACAATGACACAAGCCAATTAAAAACTGGGGGCGGAGAAGGAGCGGGGCTACAAACACATATTCCACTGCTGCATGCCTCTCAGCATCGCATGCGCTGCCCAGGCTCGATCTAAATACTGCAAGAATGAATTCCCATGCCACAGCAGTGGAGTGAGGCCAAAGGTTGCCATAGAATCCAAGAAAGGTAACAGAGAGAAAGACAAATTATACAAATGACAGAGATGAGTTAGATGCAAGCAAAACAAGAGAGTGTTATGTTATGTTATGTTAACATTTTGATTAAGCGCAACAGCTGCCCCAGCAAAGAGGCGTCCCGGCGCTGAGGAACCACAGGTGCCATACCAAAAAAGGAGAAGGAAGAGAGACAGGGAATCCTAAGGAGAGGGGAACAGATGGGTCTTAATAGCTTTCCGGAAGGCAGACAGGTTTTCCAAAGAATGAATGTTCAGTGGCAAGGAGTTCCAGAGCTTGGCTCCCAAGACCCTGAAGGAGCGACCTCCAATACGGCAGAGCTTTGTGCGAGGTACAGTCACTAGGTGTTGGCCTAATGAGCGCAAATTGCACTGTGGCACATAAGGTATTAGAAGCGGGCGCAAAAGTTCTGGAGATCTGGATTTGAGGATCTTGAATGCCAGGGTGAGGGTTTTGAACTGAATACGAGATTCAATGGGCAGCCAATGCAACTTTCGAATGGTGCTCTGACCGAACATCTGCGGGGAAGACCCACCAAAGCTCTTGCCGCAGAGTTCTGCACGCGTTGCAATCGCGCTATCTCCACTTTGTTGGCGCCCAGAAATAGCACACTGGCATAGTCCAAACGGGAGAGAATTGTGGATTGAACAATGAGTTGGCGGACTTTAGAGTCAAAAAATCTGAGTATCGGGTTAAGACTCCTCAGCAGGCCCACACAAGTAGCTGCCACTTTTTTTGTGTGGGTCTGGAAACTAAGCGAGGAGTCTATTCAGACTCCCAGATTTTTGACCAAGGATTTAGGCGGTGGAATGGTGCCCAACGAAGAGGGCCACCAGTGCTCATTCCAATAGCTGGTATTCCTCCCGAGGAGCAGCACCTCCGTCTTGCCTGCATTAAGCTGCAGGCAGTTGTCCGTCATCCACTGGGCTACTGCAGCCAGCCCATCCCTAAATCTCGAGGCTGAAGTAGAAGGACCTTCGGTGAGAGTGATGACCAGCTGCGTGTCATTTGCATATGACACCAGCGTTTGGTCCCACTCCTTAGCCACTGCCGCAAGTGGCTGCACGTATAGATTAAAGAGGGATGGGCTAAGTGCAGAGCCCTGAGGGACTCCCTGGCCGATGGAATGGGGCTGGGAGAGAAACGGGGGAGCTGACACCCGGAAGGATCTGTCCTTCAAAAATGAGCAGAACCATTCCAGGGCAAGAACGGTAATCCCTACTGTCGCCAGACGGTTTGAACAGAATCTTATGAGAAACCGTATCAAAGGCTGCGCTGAGATGTAACAAAATCAGAGCAGCACTCTGACCGGCACCGAGAATTGTCCGGAGATGTTTAGTCGTGGACAGGAGGGCAGACTCAGTACTGCGGCCCGGCCTGAACCCATTTTGAGATGGATCCAAGATGTTATTTTGATCCATATGTTGGGACAGAACATTGTTTACATGAGCCTCCGCAAGTTTAGACACCCATGAGAGCAGCGAGATGGGCCTGCTGGGGAGCCAGACTTGACTTTCCTGCAGAGTTTAGTTAAATCATCATACAAGATTTCTGGTATAAGCATCAGTGTGGTGCCATTAATATTAGAATTAGTGGAGTTAAGCGGGTCAGAAGAGTGCTGCGGGAATGATCTGTACATTTTTTGCACTTTTTCTACAAAGAAAATGGCAAGGTCCTCGCACTGCTGCGCGAAGGTAATACTGGAGGCAGGGGTTCTGCTACTCTGCAGTTCTTGCACCAATTTAAAATAACTTTGGTGGGATTCGCGCTAGAATTGATTTCTTCTGCATAGAAGGAGGCGCGCGCGTAGCAAATAGCTTTATGATAGAGTTTTTGTTTGGATAGATATGATGTTTTATCCCTATCATTATAATCCCTTCTCCAGATTCGCTCGGCTTTTTTGCATTCTTTCCGCATGGATTTCAAAGTATCATTATACCATGGATTGGAGGGGGAGCTGCGCCCCTTTGTCCATTTGGCTGGAATGAGGACATCTAGTCCTCTAGTAATCCAGTCATGGAAGGCAGCGTATGTCATATTGATATCCATATTTGCCTCATAGTGGAATACTCCTAGAGTAGAGTGGAGGTCGCTGGTTAAATGTTTATGCCAAGGCCTCTTGAGGCGCCGAGTTGGCTCGTCCTTGTTGAACGTTTCCCTAACCATCATAGTAATTTTGATTAGATAATGATTTGTCCATCCTATAGGTTTGGGCATGTCTGTCCTAACCTCCGGGATGTTAGTGAAGTCATGGTCTAATACATGCCCAGCCGAGAGTGTAGCAGTCTGAATTAAAGAGTTTAATTGTAAGGCCGCAAGGTCCGCCAGGAGGATTTTGATGGTAGGGTCTTGAGTCAAATCAAAATGGAGGATTAGATCTCCTAATATAGTGAAGTTAGCCGAACCCACAACCAAAGAGTTGGCCACCTCAAAGAGAGCTTCGATGAACTTAGAAGCAGGTCCAGGGGGTCGTTAGATATAAAGCCCTGACAGAACAAAGTGAGGGCCCGTCGTGATGTTACATCGAGCACTTTCACAACCCCAGATATCTTCCTTAGTAAAGGAGCATATATATTGCTTTTTATAGATGACTGCTATGCCGCCGCCTCTAGCGTCTCTATTTAGAGTCTTCATTAAATAACCCTCTGGCAACGTGAGGTTCGGTAGACTAGTCATGTCATCACGAAGCCAAGTTTCACATAAAACGAGAATGTCAGGATTCTCATCAAGTAGGAGTGTGTTTACCTCTAAGTGGGGTTTTACGAGAGACCTAACATTCAGTTGGAGAACGGTAAGAGGGGTATGTTTAGGTGAGGCTAACCTGTGCCCAGGGAGGCAGGGGCTAGGTGTAGCGAAATCACAGGACTTACATTGTAAGCATGTCTGTCCAAGGTGGCCTGATATCTCATCACAACTCTGTCCAGGGTTCAGGGCGAAAAGAAGCTCCCTATCATAATGGTGAAATTCCCGTAGAGCTTGGCCAGGGGGACAGGCGAGAGGCGATGTCTTGGCGATGGCGGGGGTAGACGGGCTTGCCTTTGGCGCGCTGATGGCGTGCCTGCTGCGCCCGTCCGCTGCGCGTCCGGGGGAGGCATATTGTTTATAGGGGAGGGAGGCGGGGGCGTGGCCTGTAGGTAGTGGGCGTGGCCAATGGCCTCTGGGGAATGGCGGTCAACAATGTTATGACCCGCGGCAGCGATACGATCCGCTGCGCGGGGATGCCTCGAGCGTGAAATGCCAAAATCACAGGTGCCCAGAGAGAAGAAAGTGAGTGACTAAAAACACAATACACAGTCAAAATTTTAAAATAAAGTGCTAGCGTTCTCCCGGCTTCCGCCTCAGGAGAAGGGTGTTCCTCAAGCTCGCGCTAGCAGTCAGCGCGTTTAAATGCCTTCGGTGGGGGCATGGCCTGTAGGTAGTGGGCGTGGCCAGTGGCCTCTGGGAAATGGCGGTCAACAATGTTATAACCCGCGGCAGCGATACGATCTGCTCCGTGTGGATGCCTCGAGCGTGAAATGCCAAAATCACAGGTGCCCAGAGAGAAGACAGTGAGTGACTAAAAACACAATATAAAGGAGAAGGGTGCAAAGTAAGAAGGCCAGATAGAATTCAAATAAGGAACAAAGTAAATACAAGGAAGACGAAAATGTGCAAAAGACGAATATAAGAAGAAAGTAAAGCAACGAGGAAAGGTAGAATGTAAATTAAAATGAAAGAAGGGCACATAGAAAACAGTTGGAAGGACTAAAGAAAATGCAAGCTGAAAAGAAGACCAGCAAGAAAATACAAAAAAATGATAGCTTTAAATAACGGAATCAATAAAAAAAGCATGTTGGAATGAGAGTAAGGACAAGAAGAATATAACTACTACCACAAGATACCAATGGGTCAAAATAACAAGAAACTGTCTAAAAAAGTGTTGGTTAGGGAACAGTCACCAAGTCTATGTTTCAATAGTACATAGTAGACATCAAAATGATTCCCATCAGATACCCATCCTGTGCCGCCCTACATCATTTGGGATCCTTCACCCGAATTGATGAAAACCACTTGTGATTAGGTGAACTGTAACCTAATCAAGTGGAAAAACTCAAATGTGGTGGGTTGGTATATATGGCAAAAGGAGGGTAAAAATAGATAGCAGTGCACCAAAAAGTGTTTAAAGTAACTGTGTGAGACAAGTATGTGAATATTAAGATTGGGTTGTGGAAGTGGAAAATTAATTTTAATGGTATCCTATCCACACCCAACATTAAAAACAGTGCATGAGTATATTGAACTTATATATACTCTGGTGTTATAAAGGTCAACATGTTTCTGCGGTATCTGGAGTCATAAGATCTCCTCCAGCTTCATCAGGACCTTATTTCAAATGCTACTGCATATTGGTGAGAATTTTGTAAATAAAAAGTGAAAAAGATATCACCTGTAGATTCGCCCAATTTATGGGGAATACACGCTCCACCCCACCTGGCTACAGCTCAGGTAAAACTGGAGCACTGCTCTGTCCGTCGGTACTCCGGACATCCGTCTTGGCTGTCATGGAGGAAGAAAAAAGGAAGGAACAAGCAAATAATGTAAGAATTAAAAGAGAATAAAAAATGGACAGAAAGCTAGAAAGAAATAGATGGACAGAGAAAACTGGACAGAAGCAAGAAGGAATGTAAATATGTAAGAAAGTAAAAAAGCAGACCAAAAATGCCTACTCTCTTTGTCCTCAGAAAGACAGAGTATGATGGACGGTGCTAGCCTCATATCGCGACAGCCTTTGATAGACCTCTCCCACGAGTGGTGGACTTAAGATCCATCGGCCTCGCAGACAGTTGTATAACACTATCAATTGAACTCATGGCAGTCTGCTTCCGGTATAGGTTTTCATATACGGTTGCATTTTAATTGGGCCACAAGACAGTTTGCTTCACGTACAGCCTGTAATGCACAGTTACATTTTAATTTGCCGTCTCTAGAGACATAAATATCCAGGAGTCAAAATAGTTAAAAAGGGGTTTCCCACTAAATGGGGTACTTTAATGAGCTTTAGAAGCATGTGTATGTTATGCTCATACTTGCGTTTCATGGATTCAACCACCTCCATGTGCTTTACTATTTGTAACTCACTGCTGATGTGTGAGAAGTAAACGTGCAGTGAGATGGTTTTCCCCTATGTTAGGTACCGCACCTCCCTTTCCCTGGTATTTCACCTCGAGCCCATCACAATAACAAAGCTTATCACCTTTCTCATTGAAAAAGTTTTTTTAGGGGGTGGGGTGTCTTGCAGAGCGGGGGATTGATTGTTCATTAGACAGACCTATAAGGGACACTGTATGTCGGAGGGCATGACGAGCCATCGTAGTATCGCAACATTTGCTATACTAGGGAGGAAGCTCGGCTCTGTAGCACTGATAACAACCTGGGTGGTTAGTCTAGGGGACAAGATCTGTAGTGCAGCCACTGTATTCCACCACCTTGTATTCCTCCCGGTTGGTCTGCTTTGCCAGTGCCATATTCCACCATCTTACTTTTGAAGGGTTAGCCAGCTTTTTTACCACATGGCCTGATGCCTGGGGGTGTGTGGGTGCGGTCGGAATTCTTTGTAGCAGTCTTGGTAGCCATGACTCCGTGTGATGACAAATCAAAACACCCAATAGGCACTTTCAGTAGCAGGTACTGGTGCCCACCGCTTGTACTGGTGGAGACGGACAGCATCCTCTAGTGCCTGCAGCTGATGCCCGCGAGCACTCAGGACATCCATGGGGAAGGGGACACTGTGTCAGTTCTGTGAATGAGTAGCCCACGCCCCTATGCGGACTGAGCTAGGCAGTGCCCTTGGAATCTCTGCACAGCTCTACAGCACCGGAGGACCCAGCCCCAATGACCTCACAGACAGTTTCAGCTGTGACCCCCACCCCTGCAAGAAGGCACGGACTCTCGAAGTAAAGGGACCAGTAGACATGGAAGGATATAAACGACGGCATGGTCATCATAAGGAGGGACTAAAAGCCTATAAACCAATCGGAAGGCAGCATTTAGGAATGACAAAGATGGACACCAATGAAAAAGATGAGCAGAGAGTGGGCAGAGCTTTCTCGGAGCTTCCACTCCAGACTGAATACTGCATGCCTCGCAAAGCGAGCAGCGCTTGCGCGCTGCCTCTGTAGGCTCAACATAAAAATGCACTATTCCCCTATATCAAAAATGTTAAAGATACAATAGACTAGCTCCCTAAAATGCAGTGGGAAGTTAGTGTGGAGGAGAGTCTGTATTTCCAACAAAGACCTTGCAACCTAGAGATCTAACGTCTCTCTGGCAGAAGTTAAGTCCACATTCTGTTGAAAAAGGATGGCTTTCAGTCTCCTAAAAGAATCGAAGTGTATTTTGGAAACATTTATCGAAGGCTACAGCGGTGCCTCCCTTATTTTGCAGGTAGGTGGAAACAGTACTTGTGTACAACAAGGGTCAGATGCTCGCTCATTACAAATTGTGACTCGCAATTTGCGCTCAATTGCATGTCACAAATTGCAAATCGCAATTTGGAATGTACAACAGTGTCAGAGACACTGATTGCGATTCCCAATAGGGTCGCAAAATATGAGGTACGTGAATATTAATGAGCTACTCACAATTTGAGACCCCATTGGGAATGCCTTGCCCTCCAAGGGATGGTGACCTGCTGGGTTCAGCAGACCTACATGTCTGGGACTGCTTGTCAATAAAGCAGTATTTTTTTTAATGCACACTGTTTTCCTTAAAGGAAAACGGGAAGCATTTAAAAAAAAAAAAGTTTTTTGTTGAATTTTTTAAGGGCAGGAAGTGGTCCCTGGGACCACTGCCTGCCCTTAAATAATATTTTTAGAGCTAATCACAAAGGGGACCTCTTCCCATTTGCAACTCCATTACCACTAAGCATGGGCGAATTTTGCAAATTCGCGATTCGCGAACTTGCGTATTCATGAATTCGCAATCCGTAACAACTGCCAGCTTTCGCGAATTTGCGGATTTTTTCTTTTTTTTGTGTTCGCAAGGGTTATTGCCAGTTCGCGAGGGTTTTGTACCAGTTCACAAACGCGAACTTACTTGTCGGGTCTCAACGGTCGCAACCATGTTGTTTCTACGTCTGGTTCATTACAGCACCCTCTGTTTCACCACTGCCACCCTCTGGTTCACCCATGCCACCCTCTGGTACATCACTGCCACCCTCTGGTTCATTACTGTAGATTATGGGGGGAAAAGCACACCTGCCCTGCCTCAACTGACATGAATTAATTTGGGGCTGATTAATGTGTCAATGAATTTGAGCTGGCACCTGCTTCCTTAGCTGTAAGTGCTTCCTGATTAATGATGAGCTTTAACACACCCATTGACCCTTCACGTGCAACTCCTGCAAGTTTGACGGCACCAAAAGCAACTCCACATCCACTAACACTAAACAGAGACCTGACGCCAACCACCTTAAATGCATCCTACTCAATACCCGCTCAGTCCACAGGCACGCCATCGACCTCTGGAATCTACTAGACACCTTCTCTCCAGATGTCGCCTTCCTAACAGAAACATGGATGAACTCTACTTCAGCCCCAGACATCACCATTGCCATCCCGGAAGGTTACAAGATCATCCGTAAGGACCGGACCGACCAAACAGGAGGAGGCATCGCTATCGTCCACAAGAAATCCATCCGCATCTCAACCAGCTCAGACGTCAATCTCGCAAACACTGAACACCTCCACTTCCAGATCCTCATCGACCCCAAGACCACACTCAGAGGCACCCTCCTCTACAGGCCACCAGGTCCCCGTGCACAATTCAGTGACGACATCACGGACTTCATCACCCCGCACGCCCTCCCCTCCGAGGATTACATTCTTTTGGGAGACCTCAACTTTCATCTTGAAAAGAACAACGACCGCTACGCCACCACCCTTCTGGACAATCTCGCCAACCTCGGACTTAAACAACTTGTCACTACCCCGACCCACATCGCAGGTCACACACTCGACCCTATCTTCACCTCCAGCAAACATGTCTCCTTCAGCCACACCACAGCTCTCCTCTGGACGGACCACAGCTGCGTTCACTTTACCTACAACAAGACCACAACCAACAAAAATCCTCAACCCACTCTGCGAAGAAACTGGAACAAAATCAACATCGACCAGATCTCCTCATCGCTTCTTCGAAACCCCCCTGCCCACTCCACAAACCCCGACCAAGCAGCCATTAACCTCAACCAATGGCTATCCAACAGCGCCGACATCCTAGCACAGTTGAAAAAACGTCAAATCAATCTAGGCAGCAAGAAGTCCTCCTGGTTCAACGATGATCTTAAGAAATCTAAGAAACTCTGTCGCTCCCTTGAGAAGGCCTGGAAAAAAGACCCAAACACCAGCACCAGGGACGCCTTCAAAAACGCCACCCGCACACACCACCAACTAATCCGGTCTGCCAAGAAAGCCGCTTTCAAGGACAGACTAGATAACAACGCCCACAACAGCAAGGAATTATTCAACATCATCAAGGAATTTACCAACCCCTCAGCCAACTCCAACGACATCACCCCCTCTCAAGCACTCTGCGACTCCCTAGCCTCATTCTTCCACAACAAGATTGCAGAAATCCACAACAGCTTCGACAACCGACCCGAGGACCAACCCACCTACCCCTCTGCAGGACCCCCACCCCCCTTGAACATCCTCAACGACTGGAACCCAATCTCCACTGAGGACACCATCCGCCTGATGAACTCCATCCACTCAGGATCCCCCACAGACCCATGCCCTCACCACATCTTTAACAAAGCAGACTCCATTATAGCACCGCGGATGTACCATGTTACAACGCATACCATTACAACTACCTACTGTTACAATGCGACCATTACAACGCATACCATTACAACGCATAGCGCTTTGAGGTGCTGGATAGTGGTAAGTATAATTTACTATTCTAACTCCAGTCCCCGTGGACCCTAGGGAAGGTGTTGGATAGTAAATTATACTTATTCCCTATCCTAGAGCGCCCCCCAGCGCAATGCGTTGTAATGGTATGCGTTGTAAAAGTCGCGTTGTAACAGTATTGCGTTGTAACAAATGCGTTGTAACAGGTGTATACCTAGCACCGCACCTCCGAGACGTCATCAACTGCTCCCTCAACTCCGCTATCTTCCCGGAAAGTTGGAAACATGCCGAACTCAGCGCCCTTCTGAAGAAACCTACAGCTGACCCCACCGAACTCAAAAACTACCGCCCCATCTCGCTCCTTCCATTTCCGGCCAAAGTCATCGAGAAAGCTGTCAACAACCAACTCGCCGCCTTCCTCGAAACCAACAAGTCCCTCGACTCCTCATAGTCCGGCTTCCGAGCCAAACACAACACTGAGACCGCACTCATCGCAGCAACTGACGACATTCGAACTCTGCTAGACAACGGAGACACCTCATCCTCCTCGACCTCTCCGCAGCCTTTGACACAGTCTGTCATAGCACCTTAATACAACGCCTCAGAAACATCGGAATACAAGGAAAAGCACTGGAATGGATCACCTCGTTCCTTGCCGGAAGAACTCAGAGAGTCCGCCTTCCACCATTCAAATCAGAAGCTACAGAAGTCATCTGCGGCGTGCCACAAGGATCTTCACTCAGTCCCACCCTCTTCAACGTATATATGAGCCCCCTTGCGGCCATCGCATGCCAACACAACCTCAACATCATCTCCTACGCTGATGACACCCAACTGATACTATCACTCACCAAAGACCCCAACACCGCCAAAACCAACCTACATGAAGGAATGAAAGAAGTAGCCGAGTGGATGAAGTACAGCCGTCTAAAACTGAACTCCGACAAAACTGAAGTCCTCTTCCTTGGTACCTCCCCCTCCGCCTGGGATGACTCTTGGTGGCCAGAGGCCCTTGGAAAAGCACCCATCCCGACGGACCACGCACGGAACTTAGGTGTCATCCTGGACTCCTCACTTTCTAAGAACAGACAAGTCATCTTCTTGCTTCAATATCCTTCGCATGCTCAAAAAAACATTCAGCTGGATCCCCACCGAAACTAGAAAAACGGTCACCCACGCATTGGTCACGAGTCGCCTGGACTACGGAAACACCCTATACGCCGGTACCACCACAAAACTCCAGAAAAAACTCCAACGCATCCAAAACGCGTCAGCCAGACTCATACTAGACATCCCGCGTAAAGACCACATCTCTGGACACCTGAAAAACCTCCACTGGCTCCCCGTTAACAAGAGGATTACTTTCCGCCTCCTAACCCACGCACACAAAGCACTCTACGAACTTGGACCCGAATGCCTCAACTCACGACTTTCCTTCTACACCCCCTCCCGCCACCTACGATCCTCCAACCAAGCCCTTGCAACTGTACCTCGCATCAACAAAACCCCCATGGGAGGCAGATCCTTCTCCTACCTGGCAGCTAAAACCTGGAACTCACTCCCCACTCACCCTCACTCAGAACCACCTTACATTCAGAAAGCAACTTAAAACCTGGATATTCGACAAGTAACTCCTCACCCTCCTCAAGCGCCTTGAGACCCTCTGGGTATGTAGCGCGCTATATAAATCTCTTGACTTGACTTGACTTGACTTGACTTGACTTGACCTGCTAAGTGCTTTCAGTTTTGCAAAATTCATTGGCACACCTGCCCTGCCTCAACTGACATGATTGAATTAGGAGCTGATTAATGTGTCACTGAATTTAAACTTCCAGTCTGGCACCTGCTTCCTTATCTGTAACTGCTTTCTGTTGCAGTGTAATTTTTTTTTGGAGGACCTTTGTGGCATACTTGTAGCTATTCTCTGAGCCTGCAGTGAGGGTCAGAGCAGGGTCATAGAATAGTTGCAAGTAGGCAACTGAACTCTGGAGGGGGGCCCTCAGGAAGCACTACAGGGAATGGTTACTAATGATGGGCTTGAACTTTTGCACCTGCTGAGTGCTTTCAGTTTTGCAAAAATCGTTTTTCTGCAATTTCGCGGGATTCGCGGGGCGCGAATTTGCACAAGATCAAATTCGGAAGACGAGAATTCGTGCGAATATGCAATTTGTTTTTTTGCGGCGTGTTAGTTCGCGTGGTTTTTTGCGTTTTCGCAAGCCGCTGGTAGTGCAATGACGCCAAGTTACCCTAGCGGTCATATATGGGCGCGGTTATCTAGTTTGCGTGACATATTTCCGTTTCCGGGCGCTATGTGTAATCTCACAAAATGTGCGGCTCGCTAATACAAGTTTGCGTGTGATCGCGGGGGAAATCTCGCGCGAACTTACACATGCGGTCGTGAACGGGCACGGCCATCTTGTTTTTCATTCATTGCTATGGTTCTGGGCATGCTTTCTGTATCCTCTCTCAATCTCTGCCATCCTTTTACTTATTATCTATCCCTCTATTATTCTAGCTCTATATTTTATAGTTTTTTGCTACTTTTGGTTAAGTTTAAACTACTTTTTTAAACTCTTTTCTTTTCTTCTTCCCTATTCTATTTCTTATTTATTATTTACCTTCCTTTCTGCCCAGACCATGGTAAAGGGAGCCAGGAAGCAGTCCGAGAAGGGGAAGGGTCCTGCCCCCCGTGCCCGGCTCCCGTGCAGGCGTTTGAGGGGGGAGCTAGTGATGCCACAGGAGATCTTTAGCGCGGAGGAGGTGGCCGCACTAGTGTTCTATGTACAGCGCCGCCTCCTCAGGACCATCATGGCAGGCGGCAAGATCGCAAGCGGCAACGGGCTTCGGGAGCACCGGAAGTGGTGGGAGAAGGTGTGCCGGGCCATGTATTCTCACTCTCAGGTCCGGCGCACCTACAACCAGGCCACCCACCGTTGGACGGATGTCCTGGACCGGGAACGCGATCTGCTCGACCTGCTCAGCCTTGAGATCCCCGGGCTTGGTGAGTAGTAGTAGCTATTTCTTTACTACTCTGTTTTCTCCTGCTCTGTGTGTTATTATATTGCAAATTTTTGTTTTTTACCAAGAGCAATAATGCTGCTGATTACATTGTAGGTAAATTATATTTCAAAATCTTCGGTGCATTTCAGGTGCACTGCTCTCCTTCTCAGTAGCGTTGCTACGATGCTTATTTGTTATCGATTTTGTGTTCATTTCATTGGCCTGAGAAATTATGTATGAGTGTAGTTTACAGAACTGCGTAATGCTAGACACTAAGGGGCAGATTTGCAATTACCGGCGCATCCCTGCAAAGTAGCAGGGATGCGTCAGTAATTGTGCGCCACGCCACCACCACCCATGGTGCCCCGTATTTACAATGCGGCGCACCATGGGCCCAAAACGTCACCGAAGCATTACGCATCTGTGCCGTAAAGGCGGTGCATTGCTGGAGTTGCGTCGGAATGATGGCGCAGCTCCAGCAATGCTTTGGGGTGCCCTATCTCCCCAATGCTGAGTCAAGCCATACGTCTGCTTCAAGCAGGTGCAGGGTTTGAGTGACGCATCATTGTCCTAAAAGTGGCTGATTGAAATCTTGTAGATTTCCCTCAGCGACTTTTAGGATGCGTTCCTGCGCAGGAATGCCCTCCCTTGTCCTGGAACGCCCCCTGATGGCGCAGGACTTTACAACGGGATGCATCTCCCATATGCGTCACGTTGTTAATATACACCGCACTATGGCGCCTCTTTTGTTCTGCCGCTGCGTCACAAAAGTCATGCAACAACGGAGCAAAAGAGCCGCAAGGGGCTTGTTAATCTGCCCCTACAAACTCAAGTCCAGTCCTTCCTTTGTACACCTGGCAATAAGAAGAAATAGTGGTGGTGGATTGATAGTTTGAGTATTTTAATGACTGGTTAATGTAGTAGGAAACTTTTTAGTGTTGTCACTGATCTGCCATCACGATGGATTTGTCTGTCACTTCGCGTGCTGCGGACTGCTGCCTGCCAGTCCTAGGCGAACCTTTTCAGTAGTTTGTTTAGTGAGTTACATAACTTTCCAAGTCGACGGTCTGCAAATCAAGCAATACTTATATCGTAGTAGACGACATGAGATAGGTCAATGTATCCTGTGGAATAGTTTTCTATTCGCCAAAATATTTTGTTATTGTTCTTTTGAAATGTTTCATTTGGTTGACAACAATCATCCATGTTTTCCGGTCTTTCTTTCTTTCATGTTGTACATCAGCCCCCCCCAGGGGCAAGGGGACAGAGGAGGAGGGGGTATTAGCTGCGGCTGCTTTACAAGGCCAGGATCGGTGAGGTGAGGGCTCCTTTGCTGGCCCCGGTAAGTTTTAATTTTAATATAGAGTACCTATTTTTTCCTAGCGTTCCTCATTCGATTTTTGGTAAATCGTCTTTGATCTTCTTGTAGACTGTATCTAAATTCTTATCCGGCCTTTACTATAACTCCCTGTGGTATTACTAGATTATTCTTATTAGTCTGTCTGTGTAGCTAACTAAGATTGCACATTTGGCAATAGGTGTTAAACAAAACTCCCATTCTAGTCAGCAATAGCTCTATGCACTGAGTGCAGCCCTCTGGGATTGTCCATATGACTTTTCAAGTCTTCTAAATGTTTATGCTTTGACAATTACCAACAATAAAATGTGAATGACCACCAAGAAAGAATAAGATACTACTTTACTTTTGGTTTGGATAGGAGGACAATCCATACTACTACTGTTGCAGGGACAAATCTGCACAAACAGAACTATGGACACTAAATAGTCCATTGTTTATCAATTATAATAGGCACAGGTAGACTTTTCACAAACCTCAGTGATATCAGACTTTGAAGAACCCCCAATCTCCTTACTGACTAGATAGTGTGGCAGAGTCATTTAGCTCCCGAATTCATCGATGATTGATCCCCAATGATGATTATCCAAAGCAGGACAAGAGTACGGAGTCAGAGTCCAGAAGTGTCAGAGGCACGGACTCATGCTTGCAAATTGCAAAACCTTTTGCTCATTCACTCTTGACCAAAAACCAAGTCTATTTAAGTTTCAAAGCTTTATTAAAAGTAAAAACATTTATTAAAATCAAGCTTGTCATAAAACATAAACGGTTGATTAAAAATGGAAAAGTGCTTAGTGATTTATTTCACACATTTATTGTAGGCGAGCCAAGCCCTCACCTGGTTTGAACTTTAATTTTTCTTTTTGGTGCTGAATCGTTGGCCACTCCGTCCTAGTGATGATAATTTGTTCTTAGAAGTGAAGCTTCTGTCTGTTATGAGAAAAATGGTGTGTGTTAAAAAGCAAGCATTCATCAGTTGTGCCAAAAAGTGCAGCAAGACAACACCCTTCCCTGGAAAAAGGGACATTTTACTTTAGAGTAAAGAGTCACAAATTATTAGATTGGTTTCTGTATTCACATTTCTTCATTCCAAGACAAAATACTAATGAGTGGTGTATGTCTATGACATCTAACATTCTTAAATGTACTTTATAGGTGGAACATCTGGTGCCAGGCCCAGCGCGGAGGTTGAGGAGGACACTTCTGGGGAGCAGGCGGTGCAAGTGCCGGAGGAAACTGCTGTGCGGGTTGCCACGGTAGTGGCGGGCAGTGGTAAGCTCTTATATTCCTTACTTATTGAGATTGCAGACTGCAGAGTGTGCTCTCTGCACGGGTGTAGTATATATGTTCTACAGTCAAGTTACTATACTGTTAAGCAGACTTTCAAATTTAGAACAAAGTTTTTATCAACCAGGTAGAAGCCTCCTCTAAATTTACTTCAATTCAGCGG
Organism: Lissotriton vulgaris; assembly: GCF_964263255.1. Lineage (NCBI taxonomy): Eukaryota > Metazoa > Chordata > Amphibia > Caudata > Salamandridae > Lissotriton > Lissotriton vulgaris. The sequence goes on along the minus strand of NC_141685.1, from coordinate 10,363,637 downwards.
TGATTTTTTTTTCGAGAATCCAAATCCTATCTGAGATGAACTTGATGGATGGGATGAACAAAAAGCGAAAGAAGGGTGTAAGTAAGTGTGGAAGGACAAGCAAGTTAAAAGTAATGATGACTGACAAAGAGAATGATACATGTTTGATTGGTGCCCGAGGTGGCTGGGAAGGAATATGATGCATGGCTGGGTGAAGCATGAAGCAAGGATGGTTGGAAGGAGAACAGCCTGGGTGGGTGAAACAGAAACTGTATGTGTGCGCAATATATGCTTTGGTTAAAATTCAAGCACGGATGTATGGCTTGCGGTTTCCCAAATAAAATGAAAAGGTTGTTTTCCCGTGTTAAAATGTACGGTTTGTCCAGATGAGAGACATGAAGAAGAATGATTGGCATATAGTTTGAATGGATGGATGCCTGGATCATGGTACTATCTGGCTCTTAGATAGCATATGTGTATCTAGAGAGAGTAGACGGTCACTGGATGAACTAAGTGTTACTTTGAAGAGCATGTAATAGCGCACCTGCACGTCCATCCCAGTGTAGGAAAAGCAAGGTAAAGAAGTTGTAATTTTGTCCGAATACTACCATGAATAGTAGCAGTAGTTTGTATTGCAAGCACAGCATATATCCGGCTATTACGATGGCCACTCACGACCTCTGTTAATAAGTTTAGTAGAACTCGGTCATTCATGTGTGGATGTATCACTGTTCACTCAATAAAAAGCAAAGCACCTAAAGTCATCCCATATGTAAGCAAATACATACCATGTGCAGTGATAGATAATCAGATTATTCATCTTCTTCATTTTCCTTTTCTAGTATTCATTGGCACTGTAGGGTGAAAGTTAAATTAATTAAGCAGTAGCCCTTGTAACAGAGTATTCTCAGTGCCACCCGTAATAGAAAAGTAGGAGCATCACCACCTGCATGTACTGGACTGGTAAAGTAACGCAAGTCTGTCTCACTCATCATGGCGGGCGTCTGTTTTTCTCAGTGCAAGTTGACCGCGCTGGCATTTTGCAGGGTTGCAGAAGTTAACGTACCAATTTTGCTAATCAAGAGAGAATAAGAAGAATAAGACTGGTGTACTGTCATGGTCGACTCTAATGGATTGAGTCCATAGTGCTCGTAGAATTGATTCCTTAAACTCCCACTAATGTTAGAGCAAGGATGAAGAAGTGGGAGGTTAGATAGATACTGGCCACAATAGTTATGTACTGCGCTTGCAAGTTGCTAGTTCTACTGTGACACAACTTTCTGCTGAATCATTTTGTGTTAATCTTAAAGAGCATTGGTTACAGACTATGTCTTTCTTTCTTCATATAGATGCTCCTTCCAAACCAACACGAAGGAGCTGGCTAAAAGGACCCGGCAACGGAGGCTGGAGGAAACTGTCGCCGAATATCGGCGGCTGTTGGCCCAGGAGGAGGGGGACACGCAGTCGACCACAACATCTACCGGCACAGCTGCATCCTCCTCTGCGCTCCCTGGGTCAGCCAGTCAGCGCAGCAAGTCTCCAGCGGTATGGAGCAGGGGTACCGCAGCCACCCGCCACCGCCGAGCAGCAAACAAATCAGCTGCCCCCCACAGCAGTACCAAAAAAAGGTTGCACCGCCTTTCAGTTAGGGTGTCCTACCTTGAGCAGGAGCTGTTGAACACCAAAACCCTGCTCTAGACCCTCCGCAAGGAGCATGCCGACCTGGCCCGAAAAGTGAACAGCAGCCAGCAGTAGGAGGAGACTGTCCCTTGCCCCTTTTTAAAGACTTCTAGGGGTGGGAATTGGGAGTTGGGTTTTTTGGACTTTTCACGGACATTCGTTGGGGTTAGGGATGGGGGTGGGTTGGTTCATTGCGGGAGATTATTTATGTTAGGGATATAAATATGCTTTAAACTTTATCTTAGCATACATGTTTTTTATTGCTTTTGAGGCTAGTGGGTGGGGGTTTAACAGTAAGTTTGTTTTCCTGAAACGTAAGTGGCATCTTGATTCAAGTTGTGTAAGTAATTACTAATGGCCCAAATGTTTTCAAAACGAAGTGCCTCTCACAGAGTAAGTGAATTCAATAGTCCTAGGACTTTACTAGTACTACCACCAGTCTCTTGTCTCTCCTAATACTCCATTGTACTACCTCCCCCCAAACGCTTGTCTTACCTGTAATTTGTGTTTGGAAATAGGGCTAGGCACAGTGCTTGCTGCACGGGAAGTGGCGATTAAGGTTGGCAATCCTGGGTGGATGAAATGTCATCATTGTGGTGGTACTAAAGGTGTTACACAGTGGCAGTTGCAGCATCTGAAAAAAAAGAAAATGAAACCTTGTTTGTCCTCACCGTAGCATTAGAACAGTACGATAGAGAATATAGCAGGTGACAGTACACTAGAACAGTGCCACAATGTAGCCTAAAATGATGGTAAAGTATTGAAAGTATAACTAGTACTTCCATTGAATTTCTTTGACATTGGCTACTACTACAAGAAATAGTACTGAAGGTGAAGGACACAGCAGCATAATAATTTGCCACGTCTAGGAGGAGGATGTTCTTGATGATCAATTAGGTTAAAGGCGCACATGAAAATCTGCTTTCATTTGCCAATAGTGATTCTGTGTCAAGCTGAGTAAGAATATATCCTCAGATTCCTTCACCAGCCTCTTGCTATGACCTTATCCTCCCCAGCAAGTGTGTGGAAATATTGCTGTCATTTAGTCACACATCAATCAAAACCACACAGCCCGGGGGAAGAGTGTTAGGGTTTGGAAAATGGATGGGAATGGGGGTTTTGGGAAAGTTTTGTTGAGAGAAAAAAACAAAAGCACAGCATGGACAAACAATAATTGAAGATAAACAAATCTTTGGGTACAAAGCTATCCATAAATCTTTTAAGTGACATAAAGGAAGTGCATGCACTACTGCATGCATGGTTACTGAAAAGTAAGTAGTACTTTTGACAACCGTGAATGAAAGAATGCGACAGTACAGGGCTGCAGTAATAATTATGTGTTTTCACTTGCCTATCTCTGCACTCAGAGAAACACTTCGTACATTAAATTAGGTTTGAAAAATAGAAGTAAAACCTATACAAAGGCTGTAGGGATGAATTTAGAAGCAGAGATCAAAGAAATGCACAGTGACACTCATAGAAGTTCACAGCAATAACATTACTTAAAAGATAATTAGAAAATAATGGATACTGTATCTGTAGGTTGTTGTAGTTGTCCTGTTGAATTTGGTAAGTTGCATGCATCCAACCATTTCTCATATTAGCGGGACTCCTCCATTCCATCTGACGCTCCGTCCATCAATGTTGGTGACCAGAAGACACCCTGTCCATTGCCTGGCTGGCGGATCCTGAATTGCGGCTCCCTAATGTGAAGCCTGACTTCATCCTTTTTTTCCCATTGCACAGGCTGAAACTCGGCCTGTAATTATTGATAGAAAAACAGGCAGTGATATTAGAACACCACTGACAAATAAATATAAGGTATGTACGCTGTGAATGTGCAAAAAGTCACACTTTGAGTTTCCTAATAGACAGTACAATATTTTTGAAAGTGCGTACTCTGTCTGAGTCTCCTTTTGAAGGATAAATAAGTATGGGCAAATTAATTTAGCGGATCTTTCCCCTCAAGCTAGGTGTACTGTAAACTGTGGTTTAGAACAAAATTAGACCTTCCCAGCAGTGCTCCCACCCAGACCTTTACTAAAGCCAGTCTCAAAAATGTAGAAGACCCCTAATCAGATCTCAAAAAACGAGGCCTAGTAGAAAACTGGTGACAAAACGTACTTTGAAAGTAAAGTAGGCCCAAATCCCCCCTTACCCACGTGGATTGTATTCAAACTACTTGCAAGCAAGCAAAAGTATCCATACCCAGCATCGCTCCAAGACCCGCAAACCCCCCCGCAAACACCAGGAACCCCCACAAACAGCCCCCCGAAAACTGTAGAGTGAGCGAAATCTCAGAAAATGCAAAAACTTTTTCCACAGGGATTGTCTCCAAAACACATTCTTTTGGGTATTAGACCTTCCCAGCAATGGCCCCAGAACTGTCAACCCGGGCGAAAACAAGTTTAACCCCCCCAACAAGCCAAAAGGCAAAACCCGTTAAAAGCCACACTAAGAATATTTTGGGCCTACCTGGAATTCAGTCCAAATGCACTCTGCAGCTAGGCCCCAACTCCCCTTTTCCACCATGGATTTCCTGTAAAACAAATGCAATCAACATTAGACTGTGCCAGCAGTGCTCCCAGACCCCAAAACCCACCCACAAAAACCTGGAAGCCCCCCAAACAGCACCCCAAAGACAGGCAAGTGAGCAAAAACGCAAAACCTTTTTCACCATGGATTTGGTCCAAAACACTTGATTCCGATATTAGACCTTCCGAGCTATGCCCCCAGACCCCTGCAGCCACCCGCAAAAAAGCAGAACACCCCCAAACAGGCAAAAAGCAAAAATGGGCCTACCTTCAATTCAGTCCAAATACGCTGTGCAGCTAGGCCCTAACTCCCCTTTTCCACCATGGAGTTCCTATAAAACAAATGCAATCAACATTAGACTGTCCCAGCAGTGCTCCCAGACCCCAAAACCCACCCACAAAAACCTGGAAGCACCCCAAACAGCACCCCCAAAGACAGACAAGTGAGCAAAAGCGCAAAACCTTTTTCACCATGGATTTGGTCCAAAACACTTGATTCCGATATTAGACCTTCAGAGTTATGCCCCCAGACCCCTGCAGCCACCCGCAAAAAAGCAGAACATCCCCAAACAGGGAAAAAGCAAAAATGGGCCTACCTTCAATTCAGTCCAAATACGCTGTGCAGCTAGGCCCTAACTCCCCTTTTCCACCATGGATTTCCTGAAAAACTAATGCAATCAACATTAGACTGTGCCAGCAGTGCTCCCAGACCCCAAAACCCACCCCCAACAACCTAAAAGCCCCCCAAACAGCACCCTAAAGTCAGGCAAGTGATCAAAAGCATAAAAACTTTTTCTGCTCTGATTTTCTCCAAACCACTTTTATCTGGTATTAGACCTTCACAGCAATGCTCCAGACCCGTCAACTCACCCGCAAAGAAGTAGAACACCCCCACAAGTGCAGAGTCTTTCTTCATTGGAGAAGTGTGGCTCACTGGTTAGAGGAGGCAGACCTGGAAGCAGAGGTCAGCCCGGGACCAGGGTTCAATTCCTGGCTCGGCGGGGTCTTGAGTCCTAAATTGTCCATGGACTCGACAATTCTCGCTCCGGTGCCTACTCGATTCATGGGTTCACACTCTGCGACTCTGGGCAATAGCTTGCTTAATCTCCACAATGGCCCCTCGCGGCGGGATGCCTGGCTTTCACCTTGTGGATACCCTGCCGGGGTTATCTCACAGGGGAATACCAGGACGGGTTCCCTAAGCAAGCGCTTAGAAACCGCTCGGTGATTTGCGCTATATAAAATTCCTGTACATTTATATTCACATTCATTGGGCGTAATCCAGCCATCTGCTTTGAGGGAAATAGGAGTCTAGAGGAGGAGGATAGAGGAGTATATTCTTGTGAACTTGTGAACCTGAGGAATTCAGACTGCGGCACCTTCAATAGGCAAATAAGTGAAGACAGTTCTGCTGATGGGCTTGTTTTTGTGATTAGGTGATTAAAGATTTTTTATATAGATTTTGCAAAACAAAGAAAGACAGACACAAAGGAATAAAAGTGAATAAGGACGAAAAAGAAAGTTAGTGATTCATTGACTCATTTTCAGCGCTCGGTGTCAGGGAAGAAGAGCTCGTCCTCAAACTCTGCGAATTCAGACGGGAGTAGGTCAGTTAATAGAGAAGAACTTCCCTCATCTAAGTTAGTGTCCTCCTCGTCTTCTTCCTGCGTGCATTCTCGTATTTTGTAATCTGGTGGTATGAGGTGCTGATTCATCTTGATCATTGTTAACCTCTCCACATTTTTGGGCGATAGGCGGGTCCTTTTGGAAGTTACAATGCCACCAACAGCACTGAAAACACGTTCAGAAGACACGCTTGTGAGTGGGCAAGACAAGTAATTTATAGCCAGGATGGTGATCTCTGGCCACACATCTATTTTCCTATGCCAATACGCCAATGGGTAATCATGAACATAGACCTCTGTTAAGTCATTCAGATAGTCCTGCACCATCGACTCAAGGTTCTCCAGGGTTCCTCCACTTTGCTTACTTTTTTCTGGGACCTTTTGAGAAGCAAACCCAAGCTGAGTTAGCCAATCCTCTTCTTCACACAATGTTACTGTTGTGTCTGATGCAGATGATACGGTTGCTGGTGTCGTTAACGGCTGAGAGGGAAAATCACTCACTTCTGCCACAGCCAAAGATGCAGAAGTGGATTTTTTTGACTCCGGATGGCCTGCTAATGCTGATGTACTGCCTTTTCCTTCAATTTCCTGCCGTTCTCTTTCAAACCGACTGGCTGACACAGCTAGCCAATGTTTGTACTTTGTAACATCTGCGTCATCAAAAAGAAAGAATACTCTGCCTGCCACTGCCGTTTTTGTACCGTGGATCCAGAATAGTAGCAAAAATGTAATGCTGTTCTGTGTGGATCTTTTAAAGACGTTCATCGCAAAGTAGGCGCTGTAATAACTTCTCCGCCAACTCAAATGCTTCTTGCTTTCCATCTTTTTGAAACGTAGAAGACACCGCCTTCAGTTGGTGCTCTAGCATGCGCAACAATGGGATACCTTTTTCCAAATTACAGTCCTCCCTGCTGACTGCACGCGTGAAGACCTCAAAAGGACGAAGCATGTCTGTCAGGCTTTTAACTAGCTGCCATTGCTCCACCTGTATCCTCAGGTCAATCATAGGTGTACCCAGTGTAAAGAAATACTGATCGACTACCGCATACTGCTCATACAGACGCTCAAGCATGCAGAAGGTTGAGTTCCAACGTGAGACCACCTCCTGGATGAGTGCTTTCACTGGCCCTTTACGTTCATGTTGCAGGCACCTCAGCTGCTTCCGGGCCTTAAAAGAATGGTTGGAATGTGTGCACATCTTCGGCAGGTGGTCAGTAACTCACACACTGTACTTTCTTCACTCAAGAATTTTTTAACAACCAGGTTTATACAGTGCGCCAAACACAGCACTCTGAAATAGTTACCCTTATCCATGGCCTTAACTACATTGGCGCCATTATCTGTGGAAACATAACCGATCATGCGTTATCTTGGGGACAGCCATTGAAAGATCTTTGTGTTAAACTCATGCAAAATGTTTTCTCCTGTATGATTTTTCTCCATGGCAAACATGGCTAGTGTTGCATGTTTCTGAGCAGCTTTATAAACTTTGTCCGTGTCAACACCTGCGGTTACCTTTGCTTTAACCCCTGAAAAAGAGACCCAGTGTGCAGTGATGCACATGTAATCAACGGCTTGGCAACTGGTCCTTATGTCTGTTGTCAGATGTATAGTGTGAACAGCACTCTTCTGCAAAGCTGCCCCAATCACCTCCAGCACATCTTCATGTAGTGCTGGAACCGCAACTCTGGCAAAATAGAACAGGCTAGGAACCTTCCATTTAGGGCAGAGCGTTGCCACTAATTCAAGATAACCCACCCCTTCCACAAAAGAAAAAGGGAGAAGGTCCAGCGCTAGCATTTTAGCAAGCTTAGTGTTATACAGACGTGCCGTTGGGTGGTTGCGTTCAAATGGCGCATCTGAAAACAACATGCTTCTAATGGTGGGCTGGACCATTTTACGGGATGATGATGACTTCTTCGACCCAGTTACGCTCAGTGATGATGAACTTTTTCGCATTGGTGTCTCACTTTCTCCCACACTCTTAGTGTGGCTCAAATATCTTGCAGGGGGTGTGCTGCTGACAGGGGTACTGGGTGTAACTGAAGAAATGTTTGATGCTTCTTCCTCCTCGTCATCATCAGATGAAACATCAACGGATACAAATCAAATCAAATCAAAAATAGATTTATTCGAATTCATGAATAAAATCCATAAAAGCACAAATACAAATTTCGACAGATGAATGCGGTCATTAGGAGGTAAAAAGGAGCTAGAATCAATTCATTGATGCTCGTTATCTTAACATATTTTTTAAAAACGACGATGTTGCAAACATAGTAAAATCATCTTCCAGCATTTGCATTCTTAATAAGGCCGGTCTGCATTTTCTAATTCCCCACCTTTTGAGTATTGGAACTAAATATATCTTCCTAATCAATGAAAAATATTTGCAGAACAAAATACAGTGGATAAGAGACTGCTGCGAAGTTCCATCACATGGGCACAGAATTAATGATCTAGACCACGTGTTTGCGACGGGGAATGTTACTAATCTAAATAGACTTCCGCCTTTCTGCATTTTTGCTGTGACCTGGTTGGAGTTGGGAGCTTGGAGTGTGCCATCAGCCATCATCCCACTTCTTGCGGAACCCGCTCCGCGGGTCCCGCTGCGCTTGGAGTGCTGCCTGCCGTTGTCTACAAGGGGACGCTGAGGGAAGGATATTCGTAGGGGCTGCGAGCGAGTGCGCGCGCTGCACTGGGACTGCATATCCCAGGAGCGCCCGCCTGCCTGCCTGACTTGCTACACCTGGGCCGCTCTCCCCGACCCCTCCCCCCTCTCACCGAGCGCTTATCAGCTGTTTCTTTGGTTCTGGCGAGTGGGACGCCTTTCTGCATTTTTGCTGTGACCTGGTTGGAGTTGGGAGCTTGGAGTGTGCCATCAGCCATCATCCCACTTCTTGCGGAACCCGCTCCGCGGGTCCCGCTGCGCTTGGAGTGCTGCCTGCCGTTGTCTACAAGGGGACGCTGAGGGAAGGATATTCGTAGGGGCTGCGAGCGAGTGCGCGCGCTGCACTGGGACTGCATATCCCAGGAGCGCCCGCCTGCCTGCCTGACTTGCTACACCTGGGCCGCTCTCCCCGACCCCTCCCCCCTCTCACCGAGCGCTTATCAGCTGTTTCTTTGGTTCTGGCGAGTGGGACGCCTTTCTGCATTTTTGCTGTGACCTGGTTGGAGTTGGGAGCTTGGAGTGTGCCATCAGCCATCATCCCACTTCTTGCGGAACCCGCTCCGCGGGTCCCGCTGCGCTTGGAGTGCTGCCTGCCGTTGTCTACAAGGGGACGCTGAGGGAAGGATATTCGTAGGGGCTGCGAGCGAGTGCGCGCGCTGCACTGGGACTGCATATCCCAGGAGCGCCCGCCTGCCTGCCTGACTTGCTACACCTGGGCCGCTCTCCCCGACCCCTCCCCCCTCTCACCGAGCGCTTATCAGCTGTTTCTTTGGTTCTGGCGAGTGGGACGCCTTTCTGCATTTTTGCTGTGACCTGGTTGGAGTTGGGAGCTTGGAGTGTGCCATCAGCCATCATCCCACTTCTTGCGGAACCCGCTCCGCGGGTCCCGCTGCGCTTGGAGTGCTGCCTGCCGTTGTCTACAAGGGGACGCTGAGGGAAGGATATTCGTAGGGGCTGCGAGCGAGTGCGCGCGCTGCACTGGGACTGCATATCCCAGGAGCGCCCGCCTGCCTGCCTGACTTGCTACACCTGGGCCGCTCTCCCCGACCCCTCCCCCCTCTCACCGAGCGCTTATCAGCTGTTTCTTTGGTTCTGGCGAGTGGGACGCCTTTCTGCATTTTTGTTGTGACCTGGTTGGAGTTGGGAGCTTGGAGTGTGCCATCAGCCATCATCCCACTTCTTGCGGAACCCGCTCCGCGGGTCCCGCTGCACTTGGAGTGCTGCCTGCCGTTGTCTACAAGGGGACGCTGAGGGAAGGATATTCGTAGGGGCTGCGAGCGAGTGCGCGCGCTGCACTGGGACTGCATATCCCAGGAGCGCCCGCCTGCCTGCCTGACTTGCTACACCTGGGCCGCTCTCCCCGACCCCTCCCCCCTCTCACCGAGCGCTTATCAGCTGTTTCTTTGGTTCTGGCGAGTGGGACGCCTTTCTGCATTTTTGCTGTGACCTGGTTGGAGTTGGGAGCTTGGAGTGTGCCATCAGCCATCATCCCACTTCTTGCGGAACCCGCTCCGCGGGTCCCGCTGCGCTTGGAGTGCTGCCTGCCGTTGTCTACAAGGGGACGCTGAGGGAAGGATATTCGTAGGGGCTGCGAGCGAGTGCGCGCGCTGCACTGGGACTGCATATCCCAGGAGCGCCCGCCTGCCTGCCTGACTTGCTACACCTGGGCCGCTCTCCCCGACCCCTCCCCCCTTCTCACCTATTCGTGCATATATTACTGGCCCTGCACTTCCGCTGCGCGGGAGCGCGCGGGAGGGCGCCGGGAGAAGCCCGGGACAAGGGCGGGACCGTCTGTGACCGTCCGGGGCCGCAGGAGGCCGGGCTGGGCCAGCCCTTTTCTATTTACAGGCTTGTGTTTGATTACATTTACTTTCTTATTTGTCTCCTAGGATCAGTTAGCTATCCGAGGTCATAAGGGTGTTAGCAACTATGGCAAATACCTTAAATACTCCTGCCTTATTGACTTCTGTGGGGGATGCTGAAACTGCGGTGATGGGGCCTCTAGATTCGTATTTTAAGAGTCTGCCCCAAGATATTGACAGGGAAATTGCCTTGGCGGAAAGACGCGCTGGTCGAAGGTTATCGATCGAACTGATGAAAAACCCCCTTGAAAAACATTTAGGACAAAGTTTCCCTGCATTAGTCACCCCGTTATCGTCTACAGTATTGCCACTTACACAAGAAACACTGTATGATATATCTGTATGTAATGAGCTGTTGGGTGCCTCTCCTATAGATACAGTGGTTACCGCCCTATCATCAGAGCATTCAAAGGCTTCTAATATTGCGTGCATAGGACAAAATGTTACACCAAAAGCAATTGCTCAAGTACACGCTATCAAGCCCAAAGTATGCTCAAAGAGGAAGAGGGTTACAACTTTAAAAAAATCCATAGTTCCTAATCCAGCAAGGAAGGTCAGGAAATTGGCAATCAAAACGCCCTTAATCGATGTCCGAGATGAACAACTAAGTGGGGTAATAAGGGGGGAGGAATTGGCCACTGTAATAGATGTAGAAAATCCTAAGATCCTGGCATCACCAATAACAGAAATAACCCCCCCTACTACAGCTTCTCAAGGGCAAATGAGGATTTACCCGGAACATTTATTGGATTTGGAAAAACTTATACGTTCCCTCTTAAGTCCCCTTGAAACCAAACTGGAGAAGTTAGCAAAACAACTTGACCATATTGAACAAACCAGTTTGGATAATTTTTTCTCAGTAAAATCATTAATTAAGGCTCAGAACAAGTCGGACGAGATTGGGCGAGAAAATAATCCAGTTCAGCAGGTTTTGAGGGCCACAGGGGCCGAGTTGTTACCCGCTAAAGTAAGTGGGGTTTCCACTCAGCAGAAACAGGGACTGAATAATAATAAAAAAAAATCTAGCAGTACCCCGACCACCGGTAAAAAATAGCGGCCCTGAGTGTACTAATTCCAACTGCACTAGCACAATGGCAAATAGTATTAAGGATAGCATAAAAAACTGTGCCCCTGTGGCTCAGAAAAAGAGCTCATCCTTACCAACTACTATGGCCTGCGTCCAGGGGACACTGATAGACATAGATAAAAACCCTGCTATAATTTTTGATGGTTCAAATGGGCCGCCTGTCTCCCAGCCAGTAAATAAGGGTGGCTATGTAGGAAATGGTAATCACACAACCGGTGGAAATATTGCTAGTACGGCCATGGGAAATAGTGCTCCTGCGAGCGTTGCTGCCCCAGAACGCTGCCCACCAAATCCTTATGCTAATAAACCTCCAACTCGGACTCCCCCAGTCCAACTTACCCCTGATTCTTATCCATATGTGGCCATTCTCACCAATGTTCCCCCCCTACCGGATGGCCAAAGGGAAACTTATGATATGTTAAAAAATAAAGCCATGCACTGGCTGCGGGTAAATAGACCCCTGCCAGGAGATGTGGATGGCTTGATCATTGGGGTCAGAAGGGTCAATTGGATTGGGAACACTTTTAAAAAGCAGGGGGGTGAGTGTATCATAATTAATTTTCAAGACCCAAGGGTAGTAGGGATAATTACAAAACCTGGATGGAATATTAGCATTGGTGGGATTGGCGTTGTGGATTTGACCTTTTTCTACCCAAGACCTCAGTTATCTTACCCAGGGGGGAATGAGCAACGGAGATTTATTTTGCCACCACGGGTAGAGGCTAGCTCTCTCCCTGCCCCCTTCTTGCGTCCACATGATGGTTATAATCAGGTTTATAACCCTGATGGTGGCGCAGGGTACCTGAGATGGGGATATTGTCAAAATTTACCAACGTTTCATAACACAGGCCCTATTATGGATTTGGTTAACCGTTTTAATCCTTTAAGCGATCTGAACACCAACGGTTGACTATCCACACCCTTAACAGCACCTACAATAGTCATACCCGAGAGGGTAACCTCCCTATCATGTTCATTTATGACCTGGAACGTTGCAGGGATAAGAGCTAAAAGATTGGACCCTACTTGGATACAACATATTTCTAAACATAAGGTCATAGCTCTGCAAGAAACATGGGACACTTCACTTTCTTTTCCCCTAGATGGCTTCCTAAGTTTCATAGTACCCGCTAGTACCAGTAACGCGGGGAGAGCAAAAGGGGGGCTGATCACATTTTTTTCTTTAGACTTAGCAGGAACTTTTAATTTAATGAACTCAGGTTCCCCAAACATCCTAGCGATAGAATGGTCAGTCTCACCAAGCTGTACCATACTAGTAATTAACTTTTACAATGCCTGGGGTGGACCAAATGAATTGGAACATGTGCATTGCTTGGAGAACCTGATAAACAAATACAGTCAAAACTCAAACACTCCTTTCGAAATTTTTTTAATGGGTGATTTTAATAGCCACAAATGTGATTTGCTCTGCCAATCACTAGATGCAGACACTCCGGCTGGAGCCTGCATTCCTCATTTTGAACACACCAAAATGGGGGAGTCTCTTGATTTATTGTGTGCTAGTTTTAATATATACGAACCATACAAAACTGCTTCTAATGAGAAGGTCCCCACTTTTAAAGGCACAACCAAGGGGACGATTATTGATTACATATTTATGTCCATAGGCTTAATCTCTAAGACAACTGACTATAAGGTTACTGTCTCACCCCATAGTGATCATAACCCTCTGTCAACTGTAATACACTGGAGTGACTTATGGCGCAGACAGGTGGATCAGCCCCGGGTTTGTGCCTTGGAGGTGCCCAGTGATCAGGGCAGACGGCTTAGATGGGGTATGGCTATGGAGGAACGGTTTATGGAAACCTTACTCCCCAAAATTGAGGAACCAATAGAAACTTGTCTTGACCAAACTGCCTCGAATCTTCAGGTTGTCACAGCTTTTAATTGTATCTGTGCACAAACTGTCAAGGATCTTATAAAACCCAAATCAAAGTACCCTACAATGCCCCACAAATGGTTTGATAGCAAATGTTCAAGGTCACATAGAGAACTGAAACTGGCTCTTAAGGCAAAGGTTAGGGATAAAGAGCTAATCTCTCATCTGAGACGGGTCTATAAAGCCAACGTGAGGGCAAGGAAAGATGAGATTAAGAACAATGCATGGAATGACTTATTCAATGTAGATGTTCTAAAAAACAGTAAACAGTTCCGGGAAATTATTAACCACCCCTTTTTTTCAGGGGAGAACAATCTGAATACAGATTGTGTAATTCCCGATGAGAGATGGGTTCAGCATTTTAGCAATATTTATGGGGGTGAACCATCAGTTTGCTCAATTACTACTGAGATGGCCCAATGTGCAACCACAGTGGCATTTACGGAAGAGCAAGTCCTAAAAGCCATCATGGATACTACAAAAAATAAGGCTCCTGGCCCTGATGGTGTCCCGGCAGACTTTTTTAAATTCTGCCCAGTAATATGGAGTAAAGTACTGTCCAGAGTGTTTAGAGCAGCAGCCGAAGGATTCCTACCTCAAACATGGGCAACATCCATAATAGTTCCCATCTTTAAGAAAGGAAATCGGGAGGACCCCGGGTGCTATCGCCCAATTTCCCTTATCGACTCTACTTTTAAAATCCTAGGTAGAGTCCTATTGGTTCAACTAAGGGAAAATTTAGATCTGAACGGGGGACTCTCGAATATTCAATACGGCTTTCGCGAGAATAGAGGGACATTGGAACAATGCTCCAATCTTCATCTCCTAGTCTCTAGGTACACGGTGGCCGGGGAGGGGTCAGTTTATTTGGCCTTCATGGACCTTTCCTCGGCCTTCGACCTGGTGAATAGGAGTAAGTTATGGACTATTCTATTAGAGCTAGGCATAGAGGAGTCCTTGGTGGCATTTATGGCAAGGTTACACCAAGATCTCGAGGCAAAAATAAGAGTCACCAGGGATGGAAGGTGCACGGAAAGTTTTAAATCTGAAAAAGGGGTGCGCCAGGGTTGCATCCTGGCCCCCCTTCTTTTTACTATTTATATAAATGGCCTGGGGAAACACCTAGAAACAGGATTGGCTGACGTTCCCCGTGTAGGAGGAGCGCAGATCCCAGCCCTCCTATACGCGGACGATGCCGTCCTGATAGCTCGCACAGGGAATAGTTTACAGATACTTCTGGACCGTTTCGGTTCCTTTATGGAGAATCTAGACTTGAAAATCAATGTCTCCAAGTCCCACACTATGATTATTGGTCGTAAAGTGAATATGTGCCAGAAAAAATCTTTTATTTGCAAAGGGGAGATTCTTTCTAGGGTTCCAGTCTTTCCTTATCTGGGAGTCCTTTTTGACCAAAGAGGGTCCTGGGCCCCCCAGATTAAAGCAAAAAGTCTTAGCTTAGCACGATCTTCATCAGCTTTGCTGGCCTTTACAAAAAGACTGGGAGCCAAACCAATGGAGGCGCTTATTAAAATATACAATAGTAAGTGTGTTCCAATCGCCATGTATGGATCTGCTATTTGGGGCTATGTAGAGACGGTAAAGTTACAGAGGATAGAAAATGGTATCATTTGGAATATCTTATCTGTCCCTGATTCCACACCCACTTTCTCTATCCATGAGGAAATGGGTTTACCATATATCTCCGACAAATTAAAATTAGCCCCCCTCCTTTTCTGGGTCAAAACATGGCTGAACCCCGAGCTGACGCTAAACCATGCCATCCTTAAGGACGTCATCGCAAGGGATAACGCCATGAGAATTCCCTGGCTAAAATATATTAAATCCACATTATTAATGTTGGGGAGGCCGGAACTTTTTAATGACCCAACTAGCATCAGGAGGGAGGATGTTAGTTTGATCAAGCAGATGTTTCTGGAGAGGGTTTGTATGGATAGAGAAGAATTGGAATTGAGGAAACCCATGGTGAGGGCACATATTGCTCTAACGACTTCGCCCACCATGGAACCCTATTTAAAAATTGTGACTAATCCTCTCCATAGACTCCTCTTAACTAAATTCAGGATGAACTTAATCCATTACTCTCTAGGAAATTTCCCGGTGTGGTCAAAACCTGATGATGGACCGCCATGCGGCTGCGACCAATTTTCAGTTCAAGATACCCTTCATTTTATATTCTTTTGTGACTTTTATAGTAGCGAAAGGAAAAAATATCTATTCCCTGTTTTGAAAGCGGCGGGCTTTTCTCAAGTTAAGCCAGCCTTAATCTTTCTCCAAATGTTAGCAGATACATATACCATGTTTAGTGTTGCTTGCTTTTTAACTGCTGCATTTAGATCTAGGAAAAAAAGATTACCCCGGATAGACCTGTCTTAAACACAAATTTGTTCTTAAAGAGAAACAACCTGAGGAAATGTAATCATTAAGCAGAAAACTTTTTGTAATGAGATCGAGTAATGTTGTATAGAAATTGTATCTGTGTTTGTTTTATGTCTTTTATGATTTTAACAAAAATCGAATAAAGAGTATTTTGACTGACTTCCCCCTCTGAAGCGCGTCAGAATCATCCGTGTGTAGCTATTTTCTATACACGTTAAGTAAAGCTGCAATCCTTGATTTTGTAACATTCATTGATTTTGTATCACAGAACTTTTCTTGCCTTCTATTTCCCACCTCTTATTTTCCAGATGAATAAGACAAATTTCCTTTAACCTTTTTATGTCAATTTCTATCATTCTTTCTGGTTTCTCAAAAAATTCAGGGTGACCTAAGTCCTTTAAGAAGTTTTTTACATACTTAAACCATTCGATTTCTTGGCTTCCCTGAGATTTCAGGCAAACTTGGATAATATCCCTATTTAAAGTTGTCTTCTGGGATACCCATATTTTGTGCCATAATAATATTGGGCTCACTTTGATTATATTGGTTACATATGTTAAGCCCAACTCTTGATGACAAACGTAGGTAGAGGTAGACTTGGGTGAGGCAAGCAAATTTCATGCAAAAGCATTTTCGCACAACTGTATTTCGCTAGTATCCGCAATCCCCCATAACCCTGCGCCATAGGTAACGGTGGACACACACTTAGCTCTATAGATATCTAGTAAGATTTTAACCGGCCGTCCACCAACGGATACAATTTGTTGACTTGCAATTTGGGCTGCCTTGATCTCCCTTAGGTGCGCATGCCATTTGACAGTGTGCTGTCGCTCAAGATGA
Source organism: Lissotriton vulgaris (assembly GCF_964263255.1). Classification (NCBI taxonomy): domain Eukaryota; kingdom Metazoa; phylum Chordata; class Amphibia; order Caudata; family Salamandridae; genus Lissotriton; species Lissotriton vulgaris. The sequence goes on along the minus strand of NC_141685.1, from coordinate 10,347,062 downwards.
CCTCTCTGGCCTCCGGTAGCATAGTTGGTACCAAGCTTACCACGACTAACTCGAACCTTACAAATGGTACAAATGGCTATGTTTTCCCTTGTTGGGCTAACACTAAAGAAGTCCCAAACTGCGGACTTCAAATGTCTGTGGGGGGCGGAGGAGGTGATACTGGGAATGCTAATGCCAGATGAAGTGGAGGATGTGTGTTGCCGAAATTTACTACGTTGTGCACTTACAGCACCACTAATTGAGGAAATGGAGGTCGAGGTGGATGGATGTCGCTTCTGGCGAGAAAATATGGAAGCTCTAGGTGGTGGTGTACTAGTTAACTGCATTGGTGGTGGTCCCATTGACATGTTGCCAACATCACGCTCAACAGCATTTCGGGATAGGGTAAAAATGTCTGTTTGCTGCATGCCCGCTGAGGCTGGAGTGATGTTTATGATGACTGCGTCGTCATCGTGAGAGTCTTCATTAGCAGGAGTATACGCCACTTCTTGTTCAGCGTCATCATCACACTCCATAACTATGAGACTTTCGGGGACCTTCATTTAATGCTTAGCTACCTTTGTCAGATCATGGTGTGCCTCACTCTCAGACGGCGCTGGTGGTTCCCAATTTGCATCCATATCATCAGAAGGAAGGGGGCTTGAAGAAGATGTAGACACCATCCTTGATCTTTTCCTTGCTGGGGATCTGGAAGACAATGAATCATCAGGAGGAGTGGCTTCCTCAAATGATACCTCTGCTTGAATGTCGATTTCCTGATGTGCCCCTACTTCGGGAGGAACAACTATTGTGGGCACTTGTGCCGCTCTATGCACCTCTGCTTGCGCCTCTCCTTGCGCCGCCTCTCCTTCCACATGTACTTGGGCTTGTACATGTGGTTGTTGTTGCGGCTGTGGTTGTTGAACACTCGTCAGATGAGTTACAACAACCTGTGTTGATTGAGGGATGCTGCTACTTTCTTGCGATGAGCCAACATCACTGGTAGATGGTGATTGAACAACTATACTGGCTGCCTCTGCAGCACTCAAGGGCTTAGACCTAAGTTGGCGTGATGGTGGTGGCACTGAGCCCAATGGAGCGGAGGTGCTGCTCCCAGCTTGGTCCCCAGCAGACCCCGCTGCTGCTGCAGGCGTACTTTTTTTTCCCCCCAAAAATGCGGCGGTCGACACACTAGTGTCCTTGGTAAGTGGCACCACTTGCTTCTTCGGCTCCTTACTGGCAACTTTCTTGCTAGAGGAGCTACGGGCAACTTTTTTTGGGGCCATCTTCTTCAGATGTCAGAACAGCAGGCCGCATTTGCACAAGTTGCAGAGTTGTCTGTGGCCACATGTGACGTTGTGCTGCACACACCGCAGCAGGACTTGTTCCTGGCACTGATGAGGAACGAAGAGGCTGATGATTCGTCTTTCTGCACCAAAAAGCAAACAAATCCAGAGGAACATCAGTTAAATAAATGTTGCATATGTAGAGCTTCAATTAATAGTTTGCAATTAAGCATTTTTATTATACCCACCACCCAAAATGGAAAGACCAATAAAATGCAACACTGACAGAGTACCTCTGGGCATAATGGATGAAAGCATGGCACACTGGGCGCAGGCCAATGGCACAACAAAGCACACTGCCTGGCTTCAAAATGGCCCCTAGACCCCCACCCACATGGCCAGGCCCTGCCTGGACCAGGCCTAAAAATGGCCCCCACCCACATGGACAGGCCCCAACAACAGCCAAAAAATCATAAAACACACAAAAATCACCACAATCCAATGCCATCCATGCCCTCCATGATGTTTACATTAAAGAGACCCCACAGAAAGACTCAGTCCATGCACCACTGAGTACCCCTGGGCAAAAGGCCCCAACAACAGCCAAAAAATCAAAATAACAAAAAAATCACCACAATCCAATGCCATCCATGCCCTCCTTGATGTTTACATTGAAGAGACCCCACAGAAAGACTCAGTCCATGCACCACTGAGTACCCCTGGGCAAAAGGCCCCCAACAACAGCAAAAAAATCGAAAAACACACAAAAATCACCACAATCCAATGCCATCCATGCCCTCAATCATGTTGAAATTCAAGACACCCCACAGAAAGACTAGGCCCATGCACCACTGAGTACGCCTGGGCATAATGGATGAAAGCATGGCAGACTGGGTGCAGGCCTATGGCACCACAAAGCACACTGCCTGGCTTCAAAATTGCCCTAGACCCCCACCACATGGCTGGGCCCTGCCTGTACCAGTCCTCAAAATGGTCCCCACCCACATGGGCAGGCCCCAACACCACCCCAAAAAATCTAAAAACACACAAAAATGACCACAATCCAATGCTATCCATGCCCTCAATGATGTTTAAATTCAAGACACCCACAGAAAGACTAGGCCCATGCACCACTGAGTACCCCTGGGCATAATGGATGAAAGCATGGCAGACTGGGTGCAGGCCTACGGCACAACAAAGCACACTGCCTGGCTTCAAAATTGCCTCTAGACCCCCACCCACATGACCAGGCCCTGCCTGGACCAGGCCTCAAAATGGCCCCCACCCATATGGACAGGCCCCAACAACAGCCAAAAAATCAAAAAAACACACAAAAATCACCACAATCCAATACCATCCATGCCCTCCATGATGTTTACATTGAAGAGACCCCACAGAAAGACTCAGTCCATGCACCACTGAGTACCCCTGGGCAAAAGGCCCCAACAACAGCCAAAAAATCGAAAAACACACAAAAATCACCCCAATCCAATGCCATCCATACCCTCCATTATGTTTACATTAAAGAGACCCCACAGAACGACTCAGTCCATGCACCACTGAGTACCCCTGGGCAAAAGGCCCCAACAACAGCCAAAAAATCGAAAAACACACAAAAATCACCACAATCCAATGCCATCCATGCCCTCCATGATGTTTACATTAAAGAGACCCCACAGAAAGACTAGGCCCATGCACCACTGAGTACCCCTGCGCATAATGACTGAAAGCATGGCAGACTGGGTGCAGGCCTATGGCACAACAAAGCACACTGTCTGGCATCAAAATGGCCCCTAGACCCGCACCACATGGCCAGGCCCTGCCTATACCAGTCCTCAAAATGGCCCCAACCCACATGGCCATGCCCCATTAACACCCCAAAAAATTGAAAAACACACAGAAATCATCCCAATCCAATGCCATCCATGCCCTCCATGATGTTTACATTAAAGAGACCCCACAGAAAGACTCAATCCATGCACCACTGAGTACCCCTGGGCAATAGGCCCCAACAACAGCCAAAAAATCGAAAAACACACAAAAATCACCACAATCCAATGCCATCCATGCCCTCAATCATGTTGAAATTCAAGGCACCCCACAGAAAGACTCGGTCCACGCACCACTGAGTACCCCTGCGCATAATGGATGAAAGCATGGCAGACTGGCTGCAGGTCTACGGCACAACAAAGCACACTGCCTGGCTTCAAAATGGCGACTAGACCCCCACCCACAACGCCAGGCCCTGCCTGGACCAGGCCACAAAATGTCCCCCACCCACATGGATAGGCCCCAAAAAAGCCACAAAATCGAAAAACACACAAAAATCACCACAATCCAATGCCATCCATGCCCTCCATGAAGTTTACATTAAAGAGACCCCACAGAAAGACTCAGTCCATGCACCACTGAGTACCCCTGGGCAAAAGGCCCCAACAACAGCCAAAAAAATCGAAAAACACACAAAAATCACCACAATACAATGCCATCCATGCCCTCCAGGATGTTTACATTCAAGAGACCCCACAGAAAGACTCAGTCCATGCACCACTGAGTACCCCTGGGCAAAAGGCCCCAACACAAGCCAAAACATCGAAAAACACACACAAATCACCACAATCCAATGCCATCCATGTCCTCAATCATGTTGAAATTCAAGACACCCCACAGAAAGACTAGGCCCATGCACCACTGAGTACCCCTGGGCAAAATGGATGAAAGCATGGCAGACTGGGTGCAGGCCTATGGCACAACAAAGCACACTGCCTGGCTTCAAAATTGCCCTAGACCCCTACCAAATGGGCGGGCCCTGCCTGTACCAGTACTCAAAATGGCCCCCACCCACATGGGCAGGCCCCAACACCACCCCAAAATATCGAAAAACACACAAAAATTACCACAATCCAATGCCATCCATGCCCTCAATGATGTTTAAATTCAAGACACCCACAGAAAGACTAGGCCCATGCACCACTGAGTACCCCTGGGCATAATGGATGAAAGCATGGCAGACTGGGCGCAGGCCTATGGCACAACAAAGCACACTGCCTGGCTTCAAAATGGCCTCTAGACCCCCACCCACATGACCAGGCCCTGCCTGGACCAGGCCTCAAAATGGCCCCCACCCACATGGACAGGCCCTAAACAACAGCCAAAAAATCGAAAAACACACAAAAATCACCACAATCCAATGCCATCCCTGCCCTCCATGATGTTTATATTAAAGAGACCCCACAGAAAGACTAGGCCCATGCACCACTGAGTACCCCTGCGCATAATGACTGAAAGCATGGCAGACTGGGTGCAGCCCTATGGCACAACAAAGCACACTGCATGGCATCAAAATGGCCCCTAGACCCGCACCGCATGGCCAGGCCCTGCCTGCACCAGTTCTCAAAATGGCCCCCACCCACATGGCCATGCCCCATCAACACCCCAAAAAATTGAAAAACACACAGAAATCACCCCAATCCAATGCCATCCATGCCCTCCATGATGTTTACATTAAAGAGACCCCACAGAACGACTCAGTCCATGCACCACTGAGTACTCCTGGGCAAAAGCCCCCAACAACAGCCAAAAAATCGAAAAACACACAAAAATCACCACAATCCAATGCCATTCATGCCCTCCATGATGTTTACATTCAAGAGACCCCACAGAAAGACTCGGTCCCTGCACCACTGAGTACCCCTGGGCAAAAGGCCCCAACAACAGCCAAAAATCGAAAAACACACAAAAATCACCACAATCCAATGCCATCCATGCCCTCCATGATGTTTACATTAAAGAGACCCCACAGAAAGACTAGGCCCATGCACCACTGAGTACCCCTGCGCATAATGACTGAAAGCATGGCAGACTGGGTGCAGGCCTATGGCACAACAAAGCACACTGTCTGGCATTAAAATGGCCCCTAGACCCGCACCACATGGCCAGGCCCTGCCTATACCAGTCCTCAAAATGGCCCCAACCCACATGGCCATGCCCCATTAACACCCCAAAAAATTGAAAAACACACAGAAATCATCCCAATCCAATGCCATCCATGCCCTCCATGATGTTTACATTAAAGAGACCCCACAGAAAGACTCAATCCATGCACCACTGAGTACCCCTGGGCAATAGGCCCCAACAACAGCCAAAAAATCGAAAAACACACAAAAATCACCACAATCCAATGCCATCCATGCCCTCAATCATGTTGAAATTCAAGGCACCCCACAGAAAGACTCGGTCCACGCACCACTGAGTACCCCTGCGCATAATGGATGAAAGCATGGCAGACTGGCTGCAGGTCTACGGCACAACAAAGCACACTGCCTGGCTTCAAAATGGCGACTAGACCCCCACCCACAACGCCAGGCCCTGCCTGGACCAGGCCACAAAATGTCCCCCACCCACATGGATAGGCCCCAAAAAAGCCAAAAAAAAGAAAAACACACAAAAATCACCACAATCCAATGCCATCCATGCCCTCCATGAAGTTTACATTAAAGAGACCCCACAGAAAGACTCAGTCCATGCACCACTGAGTACCCCTGGGCAAAAGGCCCCAACAACAGCCAAAAAAATCGAAAAACACACAAAAATCACCACAATACAATGCCATCCATGCCCTCCAGGATGTTTACATTCAAGAGACCCCACAGAAAGACTCAGTCCATGCACCACTGAGTACCCCTGGGCAAAAGGCCCCAACACAAGCCAAAACATCGAAAAACACACACAAATCACCACAATCCAATGCCATCCATGTCCTCAATCATGTTGAAATTCAAGACACCCCACAGAAAGACTAGGCCCATGCACCACTGAGTACCCCTGGGCAAAATGGATGAAAGCATGGCAGACTGGGTGCAGGCCTATGGCACAACAAAGCACACTGCCTGGCTTCAAAATTGCCCTAGACCCCTACCAAATGGGCGGGCCCTGCCTGTACCAGTACTCAAAATGGCCCCCACCCACATGGGCAGGCCCCAACACCACCCCAAAATATCGAAAAACACACAAAAATTACCACAATCCAATGCCATCCATGCCCTCAATGATGTTTAAATTCAAGACACCCACAGAAAGACTAGGCCCATGCACCACTGAGTACCCCTGGGCATAATGGATGAAAGCATGGCAGACTGGGCGCAGGCCTATGGCACAACAAAGCACACTGCCTGGCTTCAAAATGGCCTCTAGACCCCCACCCACATGACCAGGCCCTGCCTGGACCAGGCCTCAAAATGGCCCCCACCCACATGGACAGGCCCTAAACAACAGCCAAAAAATCGAAAAACACACAAAAATCACCACAATCCAATGCCATCCCTGCCCTCCATGATGTTTATATTAAAGAGACCCCACAGAAAGACTAGGCCCATGCACCACTGAGTACCCCTGCGCATAATGACTGAAAGCATGGCAGACTGGGTGCAGCCCTATGGCACAACAAAGCACACTGCATGGCATCAAAATGGCCCCTAGACCCGCACCGCATGGCCAGGCCCTGCCTGCACCAGTTCTCAAAATGGCCCCCACCCACATGGCCATGCCCCATCAACACCCCAAAAAATTGAAAAACACACAGAAATCACCCCAATCCAATGCCATCCATGCCCTCCATGATGTTTACATTAAAGAGACCCCACAGAACGACTCAGTCCATGCACCACTGAGTACTCCTGGGCAAAAGCCCCCAACAACAGCCAAAAAATCGAAAAACACACAAAAATCACCACAATCCAATGCCATTCATGCCCTCCATGATGTTTACATTCAAGAGACCCCACAGAAAGACTCGGTCCCTGCACCACTGAGTACCCCTGGGCAAAAGGCCCCAACAACAGCCAAAAATCGAAAAACACACAAAAATCACCACAATCCAATGCCATCCATGCCCTCCATGATGTTTACATTAAAGAGACCCCACAGAACAACTCAGTCCATGCACCACTGAGTACCCCTGTGCAAAAGGCCCCAACAACAGCCAAAAAATCGAAAAACACACAAAAATCACCCCAATCCAATGCCATTCATGCCCTCCATGATGTTTACATTCAAGAGACCCCACAGAAAGACTTGGTCCCTGCACCACTGAGTACCCCTGGGCAAAAGGCCCCAACAACAGCCAAAAATCGAAAAACACACAAAAATCACCACAATCCAATGCCATCCATGCCCTCCATGATGTTTACATTAAAGAGACCCCACAGAACGACTCAGTCCATGCACCACTGAGTACCCCAGTGCAAAAGGCCCCAACAACAGCCAAAAAATCGAAAAACACACAAAAATCACCACAATCCAATGCCATTCATGCCCTCCATGATGTTTACATTCAAGAGACCCCACAGAAAGACTCGGTCCCTGCACCACTGAGTACCCCTGGGCAAAAGGCCCCAACAACAGCCAAAAATCAAAAAACACACAAAAATCACCACAATCCAATGCCATTCATGCCCTCCATGATGTTTACATTCAAGAGACCCCACAGAAAGACTCGGTCCCTGCACCACTGAGTACCCCTGGGCAAAAGGCCCCAACAACAGCCAAAAATCGAAAAACACACATAAATCACCACAATCCAATGCCATCCATGCCCTCCATGATTTTTACATTAAAGAGACCCCACAGAACGACTCAGTCCATGCACCACTGAGTACCCCTGTGCAAAAGGCCCCAACAACAGCCAAAAAATCGAAAAACACACAAAAATCACCACAATCCAATGCCATTCATGCCCTCCATGATGTTTGCATTCAAGAGACCCCACAGAAAGACTCGGTCCCTGCACCACTGAGTACCCCTGGGCAAAAGGCCCCAACAACAGCCAAAAATCGAAAAACACACAAAAATCACCACAATCCAATGCCATCCATGCCCTCCATGATGTTTACATTAAAGAGACCCCACAGAACGACTCAGTCCATGCACCACTGAGTACCCCTGTGCAAAAGGCCCCAACAACAGCCAAAAAATCGAAAAACACACAAAAATCACCACAATCCAATGCCATTCATGCCCTCCATGATGTTTTAATTCAAGAGACCCCACATAAAGACTCGGTCCCTGCACCACTGAGTACCCCTGGGCAAAAGGCCCCAACAACAGCCAAAAATCGAAAAACACACAAAAATCACCACAATCCAATGCCATTCATGCCCTCCATGATGTTTACATTCAAGAGACCCCACAGAAAGACTCGGTCCCTGCACCACTGAGTACCCCTGGGCAAAAGGCCCCAACAACAGCCAAAAATCGAAAAACACACAAAAATCACCACAATCCAATGCCATCCATGCCCTCCATGATGTTTACATTAAAGAGACCCCACAGAACGACTCAGTCCATGCACCACTGAGTACCCCTGGGCAAAAGCCCCCAACAACAGCCAAAAAATCGAAAAACACACAAAAATCACCACAATCCAATGCCATTCATGCCCTCCATGATGTTTACATTCAAGAGACCCCACAGAAAGACTCGGTCCCTGCACCACTGAGTACCCCTGGGCAAAAGGCCCCAACAACAGCCAAAAATCGAAAAACACACAAAAATCACCACAATCCAATGCCATTCATGCCCTCCATGATGTTTACATTCAAGAGACTAAGCATGGGCGGAAAATCCGTTCCGCTCGCGGATTTTGCGGATTTTCGGGAAATTCGCAATCCGCGAGATTCGCGAATCTCCCGCAAAATCCGCAAATCCGCGAGCAGCGGATTTTGCTCGCACTGCTCGCACTGTTCGCGTGAGTTCACGCCCCGCGAATAAGTGCAAAATTGCAGAAATACGCTCTTAGCAAAACTGAAAGTAACTACTTACCAGGTTCAAAAGTTCAGGCTCATCATTAGTAGCCATTTCCTGTAGTGCTTCCTGAGGGGCCCCTCCAGAGTTCAGTTGCCAGTTGAAACTATTATGTGACCCTGCTCTGAACCTCAGAATAGTTACACATATGCCACAAAGGTCCTGAATTACAGCTAAGGGAGACAAGCAGGAGACAGGCTGGAAGTTAAAATCCATTAATCAGCCCCTAATTCATTATTGTCAGTTGGGGCAGGGCAGGTGTTGTAACTAATTTTGCAACAATGAAAGCACTTAGCAAGTGCAAAAGATCACTAATCAGGGCGCACTAAGGAAGCAGGTGCCAGCTAAAAAAATATTCTGTGACACATTAATCAGCCCCAAATTAATTCAGGTCACTTGAGGCAGGGAAGGTGTGCTTTGCTTTGCCGAAAATAATGTACACTGGACAACCAGAGGGTGTGGTGATGAAACAGAGGGTGGCATGGGTGGGCCAGAGGGTGGCATGAGTAGTCAGAGAGTGGCAGTGGTGACAGAGAGTGGCAGTGATGAAGAAGAGTGTCCCAAACAGGCTGGACACGTAGAAACAACAAGTTCGCAAAACTTGCGACCCGACAGGTAAGTTCGCAAATTGCGAAATTGTAAAAACCCTCGCGAACTGGCAGAAACACGGGCGAACACAAAAAAAAAAAATCCGCAAATTCGCGGGAATTCGCGGATTTTGCGGATTGCGAATCCGCAAATCCGCAAAATTCGCGAACGCGAGATCCGCAAAATTCGCCCATGCTTACAAGAGACCCCACAGAAAGACTCGGTCCCTGCACCACTGAGTACCCCTGGGCAAAAGGCCCCAACAACAGCCAAAAATCGAAAAACACACATAAATCACCACAATCCAATGCCATCCATGCCCTCCATGATGTTTACATTAAAGAGACCCCACAGAACGACTCAGTCCATGCACCACTGAGTACCCCTGTGCAAAAGGCCCCAACAACAGCCAAAAAATCGAAAAACACACAAAAATCACCACAATCCAATGCCATTCATGCCCTCCATGATGTTTACATTCAAGAGACCCCACAGAAAGACTCGGTCCCTGCACCACTGAGTACCCCTGGGCAAAAGGCCCCAACAACAGCCAAAAATCGAAAAACACACAAAAATCACCACAATCCAATGCCATCCATGCCCTCCATGATGTTTACATTAAAGAGACCCCACAGAACGACTCAGTCCATGCACCACTGAGTACCCCTGGGCAAAAGCCCCCAACAACAGCCAAAAAATCGAAAAACACACAAAAATCACCACAATCCAATGCCATTCATGCCCTCCATGATGTTTACATTCAAGAGACCCCACAGAAAGACTCGGTCCCTGCACCACTGAGTACCCCTGGGCAAAAGGCCCCAACAACAGCCAAAAATCGAAAAACACACAAAAATCACCACAATCAAATGCCATCCATGCCCTCCATGATGTTTACATTAAAGAGACCCCACAGAACGACTCAGTCCATGCACCACTGAGTACCCCTGTGCAAAAGGCCCCAACAACAGCCAAAAAATCGAAAAACACACAAAAATCACCACAATACAATGCCATTCATGCCCTCCATGATGTTTTAATTCAAGAGACCCCACATAAAGACTCGGTCCCTGCACCACTGAGTACCCCTGGGCAAAAGGCCCCAACAACAGCCAAAAATCGAAAAACACACAAAAATCACCACAATCCAATGCCATTCATGCCCTCCATGATGTTTACATTCAAGAGACCCCACAGAAAGACTCGGTCCCTGCACCACTGAGTACCCCTGGGCAAAAGGCCCCAACAACAGCCAAAAATCGAAAAACACACACAAATCACCACAATCCAATGCCATCCATGCCCTCCATGATGTTTACATTAAAGAGACCCCACAGAACGACTCAGTCCATGCACCACTGAGTACCCCTGGGCAAAAGCCCCCAACAACAGCCAAAAAATCGAAAAACACACAAAAATCACCACAATCCAATGCCATTCATGCCCTCCATGATGTTTACATTCAAGAGACCCCACAGAAAGACTCGGTCCCTGCACCACTGAGTACCCCTGGGCAAAAGGCCCCAACAACAGCCAAAAATCGAAAAACACACAAAAATCACCACAATCCAAAGCCATTCATGCCCTCAATCATGTTCAAATTCAAGACACCCCACAGAAAGACTCAGTCCATGCACCACTGAGTACCCCAGGGCATAATGGATGAAAGCATGGCAGACTGGGTGCCATGCTTTACCCCCAAATAAAACTAATAAAGATCCTGTCTAGTCGTTTAAAAAAAGAATTGTTAATACGTAATGGAATAGACCTGAATAAATAAAGGAATTTGGGCAGTACCTTCATTTTTATTAAGTTTATCCGACCAATGATACTTAAAGGCACCTTATGCCATCTTTTTAGTGAGACAGCCGTCTCTTTAAGTAGAGCTTCATAATTGAGTGCAGTTCTTTCACTTATTTTAGCAGAGACTCTAACACCTAAATATGTACCAACTTTGCAGACTCCCTGTAGCGGAACCAAAAATGTATAGTTCATTAATACTTGAGTTTTATTTATATTTAGTCTATATCCAGAGACATCCCCGAATCTTTTAGCCTCTTGAACAATTATGTGAAGAGATTCTGCCATATCTGTAGAGTATATTGCAATATCATCCGTGTAAGCTGTAATTTTGAGTGAATTTGGGCCAAAAACTAAAGGAACTAGTCGAGATTGATTTTGCAAGGCAGAGAGGAATGGCTCCATAGCAAGTGAGACAAAGGACACCCTTGACAGGTGACACGAAATATTGAGAAACAGGAAGATTGGATCCCCGCGTAGGTAATTTTAGCAATTGGGTAATCGTACAGAGCTTAAATCCAATATAAAAATTGACCTTTAAAGCCAAATGCTGTCCTTGTTGCCTAGAGATAGTCCCACCCCACTTGATCAAAAGCTTTTTCAGCATTGAGCAATATCATACAGAGTGGGGTCGAACCAGTCTCTGCCAAATCAAATGCTGTTATCGCCATGTTCATCAAACACATCCGATAGAAAGAGGGTCCCAGGGCATATTTATAGACCTACTCATAGACACAGCCCCCAGCGAGATCATTTATAACAACAAAATTGTCTATGGGTCTACAGAATCAGCTATACTTCCTGAAAAAATGCACAAACTACTCAGAAAGGAATAAAGAAAGATAGAATGCATTCCTACATGTCAATTGAGCACAGCAAGATATTTCCAGGGTATAGAAAGTACCCATCAGTTATCGTCTGATGACCCCCTTGTCATCATATGGGTCTCCTCACACCAAGGAGAATCTGCTTGCAGCCACTGGAATTTAAAGTGGTTGCCGCTAAACCATTGAGAATGAGGTTGATTTAGGGGTATCGAGTAAAAGTGTGTTAAGATAACTGATTAGCAGTGCGTGATAGAGTGTAAGTGAAAAAGTGGTGATGTGTATAAAATTGGAGAGCAGAGAGAAAAAATAAGTTAAATAATATCTCTCAAGCTTCCAATGTTGAAAAACATTGTAGGATAATAGCAGATTTAACAAATAGCTGTTATTTAAAGCCATAGGTCAACATGTTTCAGCAGAAATAGATGCTAATTGTCCACTGCCTTCTTCAGGACCAAATTATCGCTACTGCAAAAAAAAAGTGAGAAAATAATACAAATTAGTAACCATGTCACCTGGTAGTCCTAGGTATACATAGTACTTCCTCCAGGGTACTGAAATGTTGTCCAGAGGAGAAGGAGAGTCATGCCAAATACAGGAAGCAAGGCAGAAAGAAGAACAAACAATGATGTCATACTTAGTAGGAACATTCATTAACAGCTCGAGAAATGCTGATTAATACCTTTTAGGTAGGAGGATAAGGCATCGCCTCACCTGGCTGCAGCTCAGGTAAGTGGAGCCACGCTCTGATAAAAGCAAAGGATTATAGGTCAGGGATCATGATGGTTTTGACCCTCTTTTTTGGTCAGTGTACAGTAAATCATCTTGTTGACCTTTTGAGAAAAATTCTGTGTAGTTATATACTCAGCAGTGATAAACGAGCAGAGGAATACCACTCGTTATATACCTGCTGAGAAGGTAAAAGAATTATGCAAAGACACTATAATGTGTGTTCAGTATGTGTCTCTTTAAATCGATCTTCTCTATTAGACTTGGTTTCTTTGAGGTAAATGTGGTATGTAATTGCAAAAAACACACCCAATAGCATTACTCTGTTTCTGTCCCTCTTCTAGACCAACACAGATGTTGTCAAAAGAGAGATCTTTTACCTGTGCTTAAATCATGTGCATGAGATTGTAATACATAGTCTCCAAAAACACGCACGCTAGCATTACTATGTTTTTGCCCCCCGTCCTTTCTAACTCTGATGTTTTCCACTCATAAATAAATCGAGTATGCGTTTGTGCCGACAGACTCTCAATCCTTACTCAAGCCGTATTGGTAGTAAACTGTCTAGGCCAGAAAATGCGATTATACTTAGCAAGAGCCGTCTAAGCACGGAAAGGACTGTGTGCCTGCTCACCTGGCCATCAGTACTCCTGGCGTCCATCTAAGCCGTCTTCAGGAGGGGACCAGTAGTGCCGCAGCGCCGTTTTTATTTTAGTATCCGGCATCAATTAGTGAGTCACGTGAGTACCTAGCTTGCGTCTTTACCAAGGGCAGCATGGGAAATGTAGGCATCGCTTCATAGCTCCGTGGTTAACTACATTATTAGAAAACAATATTCACAGCTGGATATTTAAGTGCAAGTACTTTGTTTCCACAATTATAGCCGGAAAGGCGATAACTGACTGTTAGCCTCAATTGTCTTTCTTCGTATTTATTTTTCTGTCAGGGGCATTTTAATTTTAGTATCCGGCATCAATTAGTGGGTCACATGAGTTCATGGTTTGCGTCTTTACCAAGGGCAGCATGGGAAATGTAGGCATCGCTTCGTAGTTTTGTCATTATCTTCATTATTTAAAAAAAGATGTTCACAGCTGGATATTTCAGTGCAAGTTATTTGTTTCCACCATTAAAGCTGGCAAAGACGAAAAATACTTGTTAGACTAGTTTATTTTTCTGTCAGGGGAGTCAACCCGTGAGTCATGTGAATACGGAAGTGACGTAAGTGACGTAAGTGACGCACAGGAGTGATGGAAAATGTAGGCATCAGGTAATTTTGCCGAAAATATCATCCGTATTTAGGAGTACCCTATTTTCCGGCGTATAAGACGACCCGGCGTATAAGACGACCCCCTACTTCTCTTGATTAAATGTAGGTTTCATCCTATACTCGCCGTATAAGACTACCCCCACTTCCAACACTTCCAAACATTATGTACTGGTACTGTATTGCCGGCGGGAACCTTCTGCAGTCCCTTTTCATTGCCCATGTACTGAGGAAATGACGTAGGGTACTGAGGCTCCTCTCCTTCCGATGAACGTGAGGTTTATGGCCACATCGAAAGGAGAGAGAGGCGCCAGATCAGCGCATATGCCGCTGTGTCTCTAGGCTGAACACGCAGTGAGAAAACCGAAATGTCCCGTGAGACCCTCTCCCATCGGCACTACGGGACTGTAAGTAACTGTACATAATTTTTGATTCATGTACCGGTAACGTTTTTGTTCTGTTGTACCGGTAATTTTCTCTTCATGTATCATTACCGGTCCTATTGTGAAGCGCGCAGACACCTTCGGGTAAAGTCCGCGCTATATAAAATTGCATACGGAGGTTCGTGGGTGCTGACTTGGTTCTATTTAATCTTTGCTTCAAATTCAAAGTCGGTGGAGCGTTGCTTCCACTCGTAAAACTTTGGTATCCGGCCTATAAGACAACCCCTGACTTTTGAAAACATTTTAAGGGGTTAAAAAGTCGTCGTATACGCCGGAAAATACGGTAAATGTTTAAGTCACTTCTAAATCGGTATTTCTGCATTTATATTAAAGATTATATTAAAGATAGGTGTCACGTAGTGGCCGGCTTATTTTAAGTCATCGATGACTTATGTATTAAGGTCTGTTCAACCATAAGAATCGCATTCCAGTAAGTAATGTTGAAAATTATGGAGATGATGGAAAACAGTGGGCGCTACCCATGGACTTTCATGATAACAGTATTAGCCTTAATGTTGTATTGCTGCACGCGTCAACCTGTAACACACCTGGTGGGGTGGAACACAAGTCGCTAAACACTACGTCAGTATGATTAGTCGCTGCACGTGTCAGCCTGTAACAAACTTGGTCGCGTGGGAGAGTGCAGAGGATTGTCATGAATACTAAGACCCAAAGAGATGCTGTCAATCAGACATGTCTGAGCTAAATGTGTAGTAATCATAATGACATCCAAGGAATATCTTTGTTCAGGCCTTCTTTATCAGTATTCAATTAATATACCC
Organism: Lissotriton vulgaris; assembly: GCF_964263255.1. Taxonomy (NCBI): domain Eukaryota; kingdom Metazoa; phylum Chordata; class Amphibia; order Caudata; family Salamandridae; genus Lissotriton; species Lissotriton vulgaris. The sequence continues at coordinate 10,331,567 of NC_141685.1, read as the reverse complement.
ATTTCTGTTCTTTAGTGAATAGGTATTTGCTAATGTCGGCTACATGTTCAGAGATGAAAGGTTGTTCTATTATGGTCCAGGAGAATTCTGTAGGTTTATGACCTGCCTACAGAAAGTGACTCGTGAGGCGAGTGGCCTCTTGTGTTCAGAAATGCGGACTTTAATTTTTCTGGTCGTCATGCCAATATATTTCAGTTGGCAAGGACATGTAATCAAATAAATCAGATTCTGGCTTTTACAGTTGGTGAATCTCCTCTGCTGCCAGGGGCGGTCCGTACCAATATCTATGCTAGGTGACTTAAAAGTCTGGGGGCAACGGCACATGTACCACTAGGATGATGTCCCTCCACTGCCGGTAAGTCCCAGAGAATGCCCACAGCACGTGGGATCTTTCTCCTTTTTAACACTTGCTTCAAACAGGCATTATTTTTGGTGCAAAATCCTGTCTGTTAAGATAGGGTTTTACATCAAAGAGCATGGATGGTTGCATGGAAACAACCATGTACCATGCATCGAAAGCTATCTTGATACTAAGTAATGCACAGCCGTGCTTTGAGACTCTTTTCATTACTTTAAAGCAACTTTCCAGAGCAAAACATTTTTTATGTTGTAATGTAAATAACATGAAAAAACATTTTGTGCTGGTTTGCGTCAAACGCTTGAATGAGGCACAAAAAAACAGTGACAACACCAATAGTTCTCAAGTAGGTGCGACCTACTGACTTTGCCAATGCTTTTATTTCTGGTGGGAGAGGGGCAGGAGGGGCTAAGCAACAACACAGGAGGGGTAAAGGGGATGGGGCAAACATCAGTGCGGGAGGGGGCAGCACAAGCCATAATGGACAGGGCAAGCAGCACCGATTGGGCAAGTAAGAAAAGCTGAAGACTGAGCAATTAACAAATATGCAACAACTAACAGGGCAAGCAACAAATAATGAGGCAAACAGCAACAGAGGTAGAGACAGCCTGCAAACAGAGGCACCACTACAATTAAAAGAAAAAAAATACCTCTAAATTCCAACGAGCAGTGGAATGACCCCCACTGAGCGAATAAACATTATTTGGGCAATTCTCCAGGGGAAGAAAGACAAACATAGTAAGAAGAAGTGAAGCCGGCATGACCTGACCAAAGAGAAGCAAGGACATGAGATCACAGATAAAGCCATACAGGAGTTAGCAATGGATAGGCGCTATACCCCCTGTAAGAAAACTAAATGTCTGGCAAGTAACAGTGCATGCACTCTGCTCAGGCGAGATATAAAATGAAAAATTGCTCAATGTGAAGCACTTGACGATGCCTCAACTATCAGCAAAGTGCTGGACACCTGTACGGATTTTCACATGCAAATTCAATTGATCAACTTCTGCTGAAGCTCAATAAATATGAGCAATAATTGAGCTCAGTTGGACTTGGCCCTCTCTGCAGGGTCATCCACAGACATGTTTGCCTTCCTCCTCCTATGTTTGCTGTATTCGTTTTGTTGTCTTTAGGACTCTGCACACTTTACCACTGCTAACCAGTGCTAAAGTATTTGCGCTCTCTCTCCTCTAAACATGGTAACATTGGCTAATACCCAATTATCATATTTAATTTACTTGTAAGGCCGGCCCCTGCAGAGCCTGTGTGTGCAGTTTAAACTGCCATATCGACAGGGCAAAATAAAAATGTTGCCAGGCCCAAACCTTTCTTTTTATAAATATAGGTCAAACAAAGGGTAGGCCCTGGACAGCCCAGAGGGCAGGGTATAATGTATATAAAAGTATGACATGCCCATTTTCGTTTTAGAAGTCCTGGTAGTGAAAAACTCTTACATTTGTATTATACTACTGCAAGGCATATCTCTTCCATAAGATAACATTTGAGTTGCCTTATTACATTTTATAAGTGTAATTTACAAATGGGAAGAGATAACCAGCTCATCTTTAGTGTCTCTGGAATCCTAATTTAAAATCCTAACTTATAGGGAAGTTGGATTTTAAATTACAATTCTGCAAGTTCTACTTTAAGAAAGTTGGTATTTTCTTGCCTTAGCCTTTTGGTGTCTGCATTCTGTCTCTGGTCACATGACTAGGTGCAGTTGGCAGTTGGTCTTTGTGTATCCCTCCTAGACAGCCATACACAATGGGAACTTAGGAGTAACTGGATGGGCCATCACTGGCAGGATAGGAGGGAAACGTTGGGCACAGCCCCATTTACACTTAAATAGGTGGTGTCCTGTCGTCACACAAAGGGATGCATACCCCCTGCAGTAAGCTTGAGGCCACAAAAAGCAGGGCATCTGTCCCCTTCAAAGACATTTAAAGGTACAAATGTGTATAAAAGAAGAACTTCAGATACCAACTCTTAAGCACACTTCTGGACATGTGGATACTCTGCCAGGAAGAAGGACTGTTGTGCTGTGGAAGAGCTGCCACTTTGATGGGACTGTAATCTGCTGGACACCTGCTTTGCTCCAAGGGAAGTTGGTTGGCCTCCTGATCTGTAGACTCAGGGACATAGGCTTCCAACAACCTTGCATCTGCTCCTGGACTCTGCCATCTGTGAGCCTACCCTGCCAAGTGGTACCACTCCAGTCCTGGCCCTTTGGGAGTCGCTTCGGCTGCACAACACATCTTCGACGCAGATCCCCACAATTCTCCGCAAACCAGGGTTTAAGGTACTCTGTCCAGCAGGCCTAACTGAGTCCTTGTGGCTGAACCACGCTCCATCACGGTCGGCCTGAACCTGTGCTTCTGCCCCGGTCCAGCACAACCAGATATCCACAGTTGGCGATTGCCTACTTTTAATTCTATTTTCCGAACATCAACAAAAAAACAATATCTCCAGTTCTACTAATTGGATTTTTGTCATTTTGGTCCTGATTTATTTATTAATCACTACTGATGTCTTAAAAGTCTGATCATAACTGAATTAATTGTGCCGGACCTTCCAATCATTCTAATGTTTGAAAACAGTGCAACGCTCAACTACACTTACCAAGAAAAGCTTAGTAATAGCATTTACATATTCAAGAAACCCATTAGATGTTTAGTTGAGCATTCATTTTAAAAAGTGCTCAACTGTGAGTGCACAACTAGATTTATAATTTCCATAGCTTTATTGTGTTGTTAATTTAGCTGTGAATAAGGAGTTTGTCAGTGCTTGTTTAACACTGTTGTATCCTCTTCCGGGTCCCACTTATGTTCAACTGGTCTCCCCTTTTCAAAATGGGACAGTGACTAAATGACAAATGATAAATTCGAAACAGGTACGATTGTGATAGTAGCCACACTGAAAGACATGAGATTTTGGTGGTTAAGATGATTAAAAAGCCTCACCGCGAGTTAAAAGTCATTTCCTTTGCTGATAAGAGGTGGATTACCGGATTGACTATTGGCCAGCTGGGCAAACTTTAAAGTTTGACAAAGTTGGGTTTTGGTTAAAAAACTCAGTGGTGAAGCACCATTGGTGCCACCACAGACAACAAAAGAGCTCACTTTCCCAGGTCCTGAGGATAACCCATGAAATCAGTTTAGGGTTTGAAACCCATAGACCTTTTTGTTTGGTCAAAACAATTGTGCCACTAAATGAATGGTGTCAGGTGTTAAAAATAAAAGTGTAGTTGACTTATTCGGGTCACAGATCCTGAATACCCCACGTCTTTGACCAACCTGTGCTTGGGATTATTTCCCTTATTCCCCCTTTGTTTAAATATGTTTTTGTTCTTTTTACTTTCCTTACTTTTCTTCCTTTTTTCTATATTATTTTTTGGGGTCTGAGCCTGTCCTAACGTTTTTAATTGTCGAATGTTTCTTTCAAATGTTTTGTATATGTTGTTTGTGATTATGAAATGTACATATTAATGTTTGGTCCATGTAAATGTTTTTGTTAATCTTTCTTCTAAAAAGACAAAGTGAATGATAAAAAGAAAATCCAATTGAATAATAACAAAAATAAAAAATACAAACTTTTCTAAGAAACACGGTGACAATCACTATGAGTGATTCAGAAAAGGGGGGGTGATTCAGAAAAGGGGGTGGTGATGAACAGAGTGTCTGAATTAAGCAGACCACTCTTACCCAGTCCAAAGATCAGGGCTTGATCCATCACCGTTTTTTAGCTCACTGCACCATCCCAGCTCAGAACTTGGCTATATCCCTTCGCTCAGCTGGCCGGGATGTATGGGTGATCCCCCGGCCCCCAAAGAAGCGATTAAGAGCCTTGGAGTCTGGCTAGAACCAGACTTGTCATTTCGCACTCAAGCTAAGAAAACAGCAGGAGTGTGTTATGCCCTGCTTAGGTCGGCTCGGAAAATCTTCCCTCTTCTACCGTTAACATCGAGGAAGTTGCTGATTCAGGGTCTTATAACATCTAGACTCGATTATAGCAACGCCATTTTTTTGGGCGCCCCTGAATCGACCTTCAAGACCCTTCAACAGGTCCAAAATGCAGCGGCAAGGCTGCTTATGGACATTCCGAGGACGCAATCAGCGAAACCGGCATTGAAGGCGCTGCATTGGCTCCCTGTGCGGGAGAGAGTGACTTTTAAGGCACTTTGTACTGCCCATAAAATCCTCTCAGGTAAAGGCCCCCTCATTTTAAAAAACCTAGTGACTCCATACAAAGCAAGTAGAATGCTGCGATCAGAGAGGAAACATCTCTTGCTAGTTCCTAGAGTTAAAAAGGCCCGCACGGGCGGGTGAAGATTCTCATTTAATACGGCAAAGCTTTGGAACTCGCTTAATCTAAAACTACGCGCTGAGCCCTGCACACTGCGTTTCCGCAAAGGTCTTAAAACCTTTTTGTTTCCTGTATAATGCGTCAATTCTGTCCCCCATTACCATCGGATGTTGTCTGGAAAGCGCCGGGATGCCCAAGGGTAACTGCGCGCTATATAAGATTTTAAATAAATAAATAAATAAATATATGCAAATTAGTCTGACCCTGGCCAAGTGCATCATGGGAACAGGACAGACCAAACTACCAAGCCAATTCTTATACTGGGAAGGAAACAAGCTACCAGGGACCGGTTTCTGGCATTTCAGCTGTCTTCGGCCCGGCTTGCTTGAATCCTGATGGTGCAATGAGCTAGGGACTAACTTCTGAGTATACCCTTCCACGCTTATGGTGGACAAAACTTATTCAGAAAAGGGGGTGGTGATGAACAGAGTGTATGAATTAAGCAGACCACTCTTACCCAGTCCAAAGATCAGGGCTTGATCCATCACCATTTTTTAGCTCACTGCACCATCCCAGCTCCGAACTTGGAGAGTGGTCTGCTTAATTCAGACACTCTGTTCATCACCACCCCCTTTTCTGAATCACTATGAGTGGCATGAGTGATTGTGTGAATTGATTGTATGAGTAGCATCAATACTGGCATTCTTTTGTTTTTCAAATGATGTATCTCAGCAGTAACGTTTAATTCATGGTTCTTATTTGGGTCTAATACCAATTAATTTCCAAGTAAAGAAGAATGAAATTAATGTTATGCATTATTGTCTATGACTACAGCTGACTACATACCTTGGAGAAGCAATTTAATTTTGTAACTATTCTTGACCTTACCCTATTCAAGTGCTAGCATAAGCTGAAATGATTGCTGTTGGTCCTGTGAACGCGTGCTACGTTGTTATGTAGACACTGCAGTCATGGAAGCCGATTCGCTAAAATGCCAGGGGTAGCGGAAGTCAAATAATAAACCCTTTGACCTTTATAAGGTCACAGGAAGTTACCTCATATGACCTTTGACTCTGCATCACACCAAGAAGTGATGTCAATCAATCAATCAATCAATCAACAACATTTATAGAGCGCAGTACCTACCCGTAGGGTCTCAAGGCGCTTGGGGGGGGGGGGTGCCGTTACTGCTCGAACAGCCAGGTCTTGAGCTTCTTCCTGAAGGAGAGGTGGTCTTGGGTCAGGCGCAGGTCGGCCGGGAGGGAGTTCCAGGTCTTGGCGGCCAGGTAGGAGAAGGACCTTCCTCCTGTGGTGGCTCTAGGGATGCGTGGGACGGCGGCGAGGGCGTGGCTGGCAGATCGGAGGTGGCGTTTGGGAGCGTAGAAGTTGATTCGGTTGTTGAGGTAGCTCGGGCCTTGATCGTGTAGGGCTTTGTGTGCGTGGGTGAGGAGCCGGAAGGTGATTCTTTTGTTGACGGGGAGCCAGTGCAGGTCTCTCAGGTGTCCGGAGATGTGGCTGTTCCATGGGATGTCGAGGATGAGTCTGGCTGAGGCGTTCTGGATCCGCTGGAGTCTCTTCTGGATCTTGGCGGTGGTTCCGGCGTAGAGTGCGTTGCCGTAGTCCAGTCGGCTGGTGACGAGGGCCTGGGTGACGGTCTTCCTGGTCTCCGTGGGGATCCACCAGAAGATCTTCCGAAGCATGCGCAGGATGTTGAAGCACGACGAGGAGACGGCGTTGACTTGCCTGGTCATGGAGAGGGAGGAGTCCAGGATGAAGCCCAGGTTGCGTGCGTGGTTCGTCGGTTTGGGTGCGGTGCCCAGGGCGGGGGTCCACCAGGAGTCGTCCCAGGCGGAGGGCGAGGAGCCCAGGATGAGGACCTCCGTCTTGTCTGAGTTCAGTTTCAGGCGGCTCGTCGTCATCCATTCGGCTACCTCTTTCATCCCTTCGTGCAGGTTGGCTCTGGCGGTGGCGGGGTCGTTGGTCAGGGAGAGGATCAGCTGGGTGTCGTCGGCGTAGGAGATTATGTTGAGGTTGTGTTGGCGTGCGATGGCCGCGAGGGGGCTCATGTAGACGTTGAAGAGTGTAGGGCTCAGCGAGGATCCTTGAGGGACGCCGCAGATGACTTTGGTGGCCTCTGACTTGTACGGTGGTAGGCGGACTCTCTGTGTTCTTCCGTCGAGGAAGGAGACGATCCATTCCAGTGCCTTCTCCTGGATTCCGACGTTGCTGAGGCGCTGCACTAGGGTGCGGTGGCAGACCAGGTCGAAAGCCGCGGAGAGGTCTAGGAGGATGAGGGCCGCTGTTTCTCCGTTGTCCATCAGGGCTCGGATGTCATTGGTGGCGGCGATGAGGGCGGTCTCGGTGCTGAGGTTGGCGCGGAATCCGGACTGCGATGGGTCGAGGGATCCATTCGTCTCGAGAAAGGCGGCCAGCTGTTTGTTCACGGTCTTCTCGATGACTTTGGCTGGAAACGGAAGTAGAGAGATGGGGCGGTAATTCTTGAGTTCGGTGGGGTCTGCTGTAGGTTTCTTGAGTAGAGCGCTGAGTTCGGCGTGCTTCCAGCTCTCGGGGAAGGTGGCGGTGTCGAATGAGGTGGTGATAATGTCCCGCAGGTGGGGTGCGATGACAGCGTCGGCTTTGTTGAAGACGTGGTGAGGGCAGGGGTCGGTCGGAGATCCGGAGTGGACGGAGTTCATCATGAGGACGGTGTCTTCGGTGTTGACCGGAGTCCAGGCGCGGAGGGTGGTGGTGGGCGGCGTTGCTGCGGTCGTGGCGTGCGTCGGTTGAGTGCTGAAGCTGTTGTGTATGTCCGCGATCTTGTTGTGGAAGTAGGAGGCGAGGGAGTTGCAGAGGTCTTGCGATGGGGTGATGTCGTTGTTTCCGGCGTTGGGGTTGGAGAGCTCTTTCACAATGTTGAAGAGTTCCTTGCAGTTGTGTGCGTTGTTGTCCAGTCGGTTCTTGAAAGCCGTTTTCTTGGCGGTGCGGATCAGTTGGTGGTGTTTCCGGATGGCAAGCTTGAGGGTGGTCCTGTTGTCCGGTGTGGGTTCCTTTCTCCAGGCTTTCTCGAGGGCTCGGCAGTTCTTCTTGGAGCTCTTGAGTTCGTCGGTGAACCAGGGGGCTCTCTTACTGCCGGGTCTGCTGGGCGGGATCCTCAGAGGGGCGAGTTCGTCTGCGCATTTGCTGATCCACTTCGAGAGGTTGTCGGCGGCCTGGCTGGGGTTCGCTGAGCTGGCCGGAGGGTACTGGCTCAGGGAAGCGGCGAGCTGGTCGGCTGTGATCTTGTTCCATCTTCTTCGGGCAACCTGTTGCTGGTGGTGGTGGATCGTAGTTCTTCTGAAGGTGAAGTGGATGCATCTGTGGTCCGTCCAGTGGAGTTCTGTGGCATGGCTGAAGGCGATGTCATTGCTGGATGAGAAGATGGCGTCGAGTGTGTGTCCGGCGAGGTGGGTGGGGGTGGACACCAGCTGCTTGAGTCCAAGGTTGGCGAGGTTGTCGAGCAGAGTGCTGGTGTTGCAGTCGTTGTTGTTCTCCAGGTGGAAGTTGAAGTCCCCCAGGAGGATGTAGTCAGCGGAGGGGAGGGCATGCGGGCTGACGAAGTCAGCGATGTCCTCGCTGAATTGAGTGCGTGGTCCCGGAGGTCGGTAGATCAGGGTGCCTCTGACGGGTGGTCTTTGGGTCGGTGTGGATCTGGAAATGCAGGTGTTCGGCGGAGGGAGGGGTGTTGTCGGTGCTGGTCGTGATGAGGATGGTGTTCCTGTGGATGATGGCGATGCCTCCTCCCACCTGGTTGGCGTTGCGGTCCCTCCGGGTGATCTTGTAGCCTTCTGGGATGGCGATGGTGATGTCGGGCGCTGAGGAGGCGTTCATCCAGGTCTCCGTGATGAAGGCAACGTCAGGGGCTGTGGCGTCTAGGAGGTTCCAGAGTTCGATGGCGTGTCTGTGGACGGAGCGGGTGTTGAGCAGGATGCACTTGAGGTGGTTGCTGCTGGTGTTCGGCTTGGCAGGTGCTGGTGTTGGGCAGGTCCGGATGCAGGTGAACTTGCAGGTGTTGCAGCTGAAGGGTCCGTGGACGCGTCGTGGGGTGGCTCGGTAGCATCCCGGGACTCGGCCGGTGTTGTGTGCGATGAGGGTGGTGGCGGTGTACGTCAGGCGGGTCGGTCGGGGTCCTCATGGGCCAGGGGTCCTGGCACTGGGCGCGGTCCAGGCGCGGACGGGCGTAGACGGGCTTACCTTTGGCGCGCCTTCGGCGCACAATTGGCGCCCCCGCTGCGCGTGACCGCTGCACGTTCGCACGGTCGCCATATATGGCGAAGTGCGCGGGTGGGCGGAGCAGCTGGGAGGCGGGAGCGGGGAGGGTACAGAAGGAAAAAAGGGGCGGGGTCAGCGGTGGTGGCGGGAAGCGGGGAGCGGGAAGGGAAGACGGAGGTCGGCTACTGGCAGAGAAAAACAGGCAATACAGAGGGAAAAAACAACAATCAGAACAATAAAAACAATTCTAAACAGCAAATACACCAGGGGCACAGGGGGAGAAGCGCCGAGCACGGACCACGCCGCTCGAAGGAGGGGGCGTGGTCACGAGGCGGCAGTCGGGCAGCGAGGCAGAATAGAAGGGGAGGCACACGCAGCAGCTGGTGGCCGTGCGGCGCGGGGGTGTCCTAGAACTAGGTCACATATCTGCAATCCTCATGACATCACAATACTTGACATTGCTGAAGTTAAGTAATTGCATAATCAATGTTATATATATTCTTCTGAGGGAGAGCAAAGGTGTGGGTTTCTCTTCCCTGAGAAAGGTTTGAAAGAATGGGCTTTACTAGGGCATTGAAATACACAATTTTCACATCTGCTAAGAAGCTCTAGGCTCTAAAAAAATCACTAAATATTCAAGTCCTTTCATGGTGTGCCAAGCTACTGAAATCGGACTCCTCACCTAATTAGGTTTTTTAAATGTCCTATGGGTGCTCTCTTATGTCACAATTACCTCTATTGCTAGGACCAACATTTTGCCCAAACATTACATACAAGAGGCCAGTGCCAGAATGTTGTTATCCTAATACTGCTTCTCTTGCACTATGGAGGTCCCTTATGTCAAAGGTTATATCTAAAATGTCAAGAACCACATGTTGGCATTGATGTCCAATGGCCTTGCCACAGTTGTCTTGCCATATACCAAGAATTTCCTCCAATGTGCCATCACAAGCAATTTGCCACATTTGCCAATTATGCCAAGAATTTCCTCCAGGAGGCCAGCGCTGGAATTTTGTCATGGGTGTTCCTTACCAAACTGTACCTACAGTGCGCCAGCAGTAGCATTTGCAGAGAGTATTCCATATGCAAGTATTGCCTCCAGTATTCCATAGCCATCATGTTGTCAAGCCTGCTTCTAGAATCCAAGAACCATGCCAGGTCCAGCAGCGGATCTGCAAGCATAAGAGCACCTGCTCACAAATATACACATATTCACACTCATTCTAGTGTCACGCTCATGAGCACTGACTTGCACTCATTCATTTTCACCCACTCGTGTGCACTCACTCTCACCCTCAATCACTCATTCACACTCACTCACTCACTCTTACTCTGACTCAGTTATACTTATTCACTCATTCTATTGTCACGCTCACGAGCACTGAATTGCACTCATTAATTTTCACCCGCTCGTGTGCACTCACTCTCACCCTCAATCACTCATTCGCACTCTCACACTCACTCTTACTCTGACTCACTTATACTTATTCACTCATTCTATTGTCACGCTCGTGAGCACTCACTCGCACTCATTCATTTTCACCCACTCGTGTGCACCCACTCTCACCCTCAGTCACTCATTCGCACTCTCACACTCACTCTTACTCTGACTCACTTATACTTATTCACTCATTCTATTCTCACGCTCATGAGCACTGACTTGCACTCATTCATTTTCACCCACTCTTGTGCACTCACTTTCACCCTCAATCACTCATTCGCACTCTCACACTCACTCTTACTCTGACTCACTTATACTTATTCACTCATTCTATTGTCACGCTCATGAGCACTGACTTGCACTCATTCATTTTCACCCACTCGTGTGCACTCACTCTCGCCCTCAGTCACTCATTCACACTCACTCACTCACTCTTACTCTGACTCACTTATACTTATTCACTCATTCTATTGTCACGCTCATGAGCACTGACGCACTCATTCATTGTCACCCACTCCTGTGCACTCACTCTCACCCTCAATCACTCATTCGCACTCACTCACTCACTCTTACTCTGACTCACTTATACTTATTCACTCATTTTGACGCATACACACACACACACACATCCATGATCCCATATACAAACATACGTGCTCACACATGTACACGCTCTTTCCCCAAAACTCAGTCTCAACCACATGCTTGCAAATATGATTCATGATTAATGTAATTAAAATGAGCAGAAAATGAGGTTAGGGACTGATTCTGATAATGCAAAACACCCCTGTGTCCTTGGCACTGATTTTGCACTGATTTTTCTACCTCTGAGGCCAGGGGGTGCAAAGGCAGTGGGGGTAGCAAGGGACAACCTAGGTGTCACAACGGTGACTCCCGGAGACCCCTAAATGGCGTCCGTGACTGCAGTGTGGTGAGAATACAATAAGCATGGAGATCTTCAATTTGATTATGGAGGGCTAACGGGCACATGCATCAAAGTCAGAATTTGCAATTCCTTATTTGCGAATTCTAAGGAATCGCACTTTGCAATGCATCAATTTAATCGCAATTTTTTGTGATTCGGTAAAAATTGCAATTTTTACCAAATCGCCAGATTTTTGTGAATTCGCAGTTTGCGAATTCGCAGTTTGCGAATTCGCTAATTGCGAGAAAGCACACATGATGAATATCATTAAGTTAAGAGCCAAGAAGCCAGTAGAGTAATTACAGACAGCTGCTCCCTGGTTTCAGTTGGAGGTTTGGCAGTTGATGTTTGGAGCTTTGCCTGGAGGAGGTGCTGCAGTGTGGGTGTCTGAATCTTTTGAAGAAATGGTTCAAGAAAATGCAGATGAAGAGGGGCAAGCCAGGAAAAGAAAAATTAAATTCAGTGACCAGGAGCTGGAAATTCTTATTGAGGAGGTCACTGAGAGGCAGGAGCAACTTTTTGGCAAACAATCTTAGAAGGTTCCTGAAGCAGTTAAAAGGAATCTCTGGCTTGCTATCCAAGCAAAGGTGAATGCTGTGGGTGATGCACATTGTGGAATAAACAACTTACAAAAACACTGGTATGGCCTGCGCAGTCGTGCTAAAGAGAAGATTGCAATCAGGATTAAAACAGCAAAAAGAACTGGTGGTGCCCCCCCAGGGATAGGCCCAATACCCCCCTGGAAGACATGGTGGAAGGCACACTTTTTCCTGAGGCTGTTGTTGGAGTGATTGACTTTGATACGTCAGAGCTTCCTACCCCTTCTGAAGGTAAGTTTTTTTTCATTCTTAAATGTGCAATGAGAGTGCATGTGGGCTATCAATGTTGTTGAACATGCTGAAATATCATTTCAGTATTGTAATAGTTCATTTTCGTTTTTTAAATCTGGTTATTAACAGTTGTAAGTCAGAAAGCAGTGCATCATGGGAGATGTAGTTTACTCATATGTAAATTAGTAAATACCAAAGATAGTGACTTTAAATTAATGCTAGTCATTACTGAGACCAAAGTAAACAGACAACATGTGATTTTATTTAAACAAAACCTTTTGTAGAGACATTTTACAACGGTGCAAATTTTAAAGTAACATACTGTTTTGCACTTTCTTACTCATAGAAAGACTTCAAGAAATTATAAAACATGACTTGAGAGATTACAACAAATGTTGCTACACCATCAACATCCCTTTTTCAAAGAAGGCAAAAACACAGAGTGCGCCAACTGCAGCACTCTGATTCAGATGAAGTTCAAAATGAAAATGTCTCTGACATGCAGACTGGTCAAACTGCAGCAACCACTAACACAAGGCAGAGTAGACGGTACACAGACAAAATATCGATTTTTAAATATCGATATACAAAAATATCGAAGTTTAAATATCGATGGGACATAATATCGAAGGTAAGTAATATCGACAGTCTTAATATCGATATTGGTATGATATCAGTAATATCAAAGTTGTAAATATCGATGTCAATAATATCGAAACTAATAACTTTGATGTTACTAATATCAATTTTTAAATACATTTAGTGTATATTATATTGTATTTATTATGTTTTATTATTTATTTTTAATGTAATTTAATTAAATATTGTCTTTTACTACTGTAGCGGGTTGTGGGTTTATAGGGGAATAGGGTGGGAAGTAATTTAATTATGTTAAATTAATTATTAATTAGTAGGAATTATTAATTAATTAATTGAGAAATAATTTTTAATTATTTTTAATTAATTGATTAATTGAGAAATATGTTCTGTAGCGGGTTATGGGTTTATAGGGGAATAGGGTGGGAAGTAATTTAATAATAATTAATTAATTGAAATATGTTTGTACATATTTTAATTAATAATTAATTGGTATTTAATTTCTATTAATTAGTTAATTAATTAATATAATTTTTTACATATTTATAATTATTAATTAGTTGGTAATTAATTAATATTAATTATTTCATTACATTAATTATAGTAATTTTTTTATATATAATTTATTGTTATTCTTAATTAATTAATTGGGAAAAATAATATTAATTATTAAATTAAATTATTTACAGCAAATGTGGTAATATATTTACTTTATTGTTATTGTTAATTAATAATTAATTGGTCATTAAATAATATTAATTAATTTTGGGTAAAGGGGTATTTTTAGGGTTCAGGGTCAGTTTTCAGTTCATGGGTAAAGGGGTATTTTTAGGGTTCAGGGTCAGTTTTCAGTTTTTGGGTAAAGGGGCATTTTTAGGGTTCAGGGTCAGTTTTCAGTTTTTGGGTAAAGGGGTATTTTTAGGGTTCTGGGTCAGTTTTCAGTTTTTGGGTAAAGGGGTATTTTTAGGGTTCTGGGTCAGTTTTCAGTTCATGGGTAAAGGGGTATTTTTAGGGTTCAGGGTCAGTTTTCAGTTTTTGGGTAAAGGGGTATTTTTAGGGTTTAGGGTCAGTTTTCAGTTTTTGGGTAAAGGGGTATTTTTTAGGGTTCAGGGTCAGTTTTCAGTTTTTGGGTAAAGGGGTATTTTTAGGGTTCAGGGTCAGTTTTCAGTTTTTGGGTAAAGGGGTATTTTTAGGGTTCTGGGTCAGTTTTGGGTTTTTGGGGTACAGGGATATTTTTAGGGTTCAGGGTCAGTTTTGGGTTTTTGGGGTACAGGCGTACAGGGTAAAAAAAAAATACATTAAATCAAATAAATTACATGAAAAAAATTAAAATTACTTTAAATTATTAAGTGTTTTATTTATTTTTAAATGTATATGTATTACTTTTAATTTTGTTTTAATATTTTTATTTTTAGTAGTTGTAAATTTATATGTATTTTAAAATTATTTTTACATTATTATTAATACATTTAAAAAAACGATATTTTTGATTCCGATATTTTTGTACTACGATATTATTTTTTCGATATTTTTGTACTTACCTTAATGAAGATAGGATTCCGATATTTTTGCTGTCGATATTTTTGCTCCGATATTTTTGCATGTCGATATTCTGTCTGTCGATATTATGTCAGACATTCGAGTAGACGAAGGAGACTTCAGCACATTTATAGGCGCCGTTCACAACCATCAGATGTTGGCAGAACTGCAGAGGGTAGCAGCACCGGCAGTGTTGTGGAAGATAAAATCCTCAAAGTTCAGCACCTACAAGGCAAAGACATTAGAATTATTAAGGGAAAACTTGGAAATATCAGTAAAGAGATTGGTGCCATGCACAACAGTATTAAAAACATTGCAAATGTCATTGAGAAAGGGCATAAAACAATCTCAGAAAAGCTTGACCGCATTGCAACTTCTTTGGAGACATTGTGCACAGTGGTACAGACCCAGCAACTGAGAAGTGGTGAAAGGCACCTTAGAGCTATGACCTGCATGCAGGGTCATACCAGGGGTTTGTATCGCCTCTCCAACTGTACTGCGCAACTCTGCAAGCAGACAGTTTCCATGCAGTTTGATATGAAGCAAATTTGTACAGAGATTGCCAGGGGAATGGGAACACTACATGATGCTGTTGATAAAATACATAGTGATGCTGCACCTGATATGCAGACAGAAAAGGAGGGTAGTGAATTTGGCAGTAGTGTTAGTGGCATAATTGACCATGGCTTACCTGGGGCACGCCGTAGCAGCAGGAAACAAAATAATTCCTGCAAGATGGCCATGGGCAATTTGATTATTACGGGGAAGGTATTAGGTGTGAGTGGGTGTTAGACCTGACATCATTGGCTTGAGTCTCTCCTCCATTTTTTCTGTTTGCCTCCACTGTTTTACGATGTTTTGCTGATATATGCTTTGGGCGCTGTGTCACTGCTGATCAGTGCCACAGCGCAAGTGCTCCCTATGTTAAATTGATGTACCTATTGTATCCATGTTTGGCTTATTTGGTTTACTGTCAGTCCCTAGTCTAGTGCACCAAGAGTGCCGGGGCTTGTAAATACAAATGCCGCTCGTGGGCTTGCAGCACGTGTTGTGCCACCCACAGGAGCGGCCTCGTAAAAGAATGTCTACGGGTCGGTCATTGCGAGACCCACGTGCAGCCTAGTGCTGTCACGCCGGCTGCGCAATTATACCTACTTGCCAGCCCCTCAAACCTTCCCTTGACTTCATGTTAGTCACCCCTATGGTAGGCCTGCGGGCAGGGTGCATTGTAAGTATAAGGTAGGACACGCCTGACCAAGTTGGCATGTCCTAATAGTGAATTACCGCCATCTTCGTTCTTCACTATTGCGAGGTAGCCTGCTCTCCGTTGGGTAGAATGGGCCGCCGGGATTATTAACGCTATGATCCTAGCTGGCTCGGGGAGCATGGTGCAATGTCGAGTTTGGTATCCCTGAACTCGGGGTTTAATTACGCATCCGTTGGTGTGGATGGTTTTTGGACTCTGGGTTTGAAAATAGCACTTTTAGAAAGTGTCTATTTTCTTGTCTAACCATATCTGGTGTCTGCTGGTCTTGCGTGTGTGTGACAGGAGCTGGGTGGCTCCACAGGTCTGGATGAGTCAGTGTGGGATGAGTGGGACATTTACGTTGAGAGGTGGGGGAGAGTAGTTGTTGATAGAATGCCCTGCCTGATACAATGCTGGCTCCACCTCCTGCCAAGCGGCTGATGGCTCTGTGCCTGCCATGGACGATCCTAGCCCCACCTCCTGCCAGGAGGCCGATAGCTCTGCTCCTGCCAGTGTCAATGCTGGCTCCACCTCCTGCTGGGCGTCTGAGGACCCAGCCCTGCTCAGTGAATAGGCCAGGTGCCTCTGCCTGGCTCCACCCACAACAGACCCAGGATGTTGGGAAATTCCCCTGCATGGACAAAGGGATCAAAGCCGAAAAGGGGTATAAGAGAAGGAACCTGAACCAAGAATTTAGATCACTTCTGACAAGGAACCCTGTAACCAAGGACAAGAGGCCTGCTGATCTGAGGACTTGCCTACCCCTTCTGCCAGTGTGCTGTTTGCTGGGGAGAATCCTGCAGTGCTTCTTTATTTTTGCCAAGGAACCAGGAGAGAGGAACTGTGTGTGTACTCTCACGCTTGCTAAGAAAATCTCCAAGGACTGGAAGAGTGCCAGTCTCCTGCTGAAGTCACAGGGCTAAAGGACTTCATCTGCTAAAGTGCTATCTGCTGGAACCGTGAATCCAGCACCTCTGAAAGAGCCGGCAACCTCGACGCCGACGGACGTCGCCGAATCCAGCTCGACATAGTGGGTAATGGCCCCAGTGTCCCGCTTCCTCGACGACCGGCCGCCGGGCCCGACCGACGCCAGCAGCAACGCCAGTGAGGGGGAGTACGGCTCCAGCTCCAAGGGACCTCGTGTCTGCACCGCTGCTGATCGCATCGCCCTCGTGCCCTCTCGACGCCGTGAGCGCTGCTCACTCTGTGCAACCGTATCATCGACAACGATGCCTGCTGCGGCCTGATCGACACCGAAGACGCGACGCCGGATTGCTCGACGCCGCTGATCATCGTGTGCTTCATTTTCCAAAGGTACTGTGTTGTTGGGGGTCCGTGTGACTCCGGGCTCGACGTAGCGCTCCTCGCGGTCGACGCCGAACCTTTGGATTAACTTTGCCTCGACGTCGTGTATCCCCCGTGTGGGTTACCCTGTTGCTAAGAACTGTATCGCCAAGAAGAATATTTGCTTTGATACTAAAGACTTTTGTGCTAAAGAAGAAACTACCTTTGAACTATCCTTTTTCCCTTCCCAGAGTATTTATTAAGATTGTGTACATTTTTGTCGTTATTTGGTTTTGTGCTAAGCCTTATATAAAAATACTTATTTTTATAATACTACTGTGTCGTGTCCATTTGTAGTGTATTCACTTTATTACCGTATGTGGTCATAAATGCTTAACACACAGCCTCTGAGATAAGCCTGTCTGCTCTGCCAAGCTACCAAGGGGGTGAGCAGGGGTTATCGAAGGGTGTGATCCCCTTGCCCTGACTAGGAAAGGTGTGTCCCTATTTGTCAGAAGTATATACCTCTGCCACCTAGAGACAGCCGGTTCTAACATTGGATGCAGCGGTGAGGATTTGGACCTTGCATTTATGACCCATGTACAGTGATTAGTGTGTGCTACATAGTGAAAGCAGACCATAGCGCAGTCACAATCTAATTGGGAAGGATCCTATTTTTGGTTCTCCGCTTTTCTGAAGCTTGATTTTTTTAACACTGCCAGTTTTGACCTTGAGTGACACCGGAGTCACTACCCCTGTTGTTGTTGTTGAGGAGGAATTCGACAGAGCAAAGTTAAACGTCTACAGATTGGAGGAGTTGAAATCCTTTTGCAAGAAGTTTAAAGTTCCTACCAAAGGTCTCAAGGCTAAGGAAACCTATCTCAAAGCATTGCAGGCCTGGTTGGAAGCCAGAGATCCCACTGATACGGTGGTGGTACCACCAGTGGAAGGGGATGAGGAGGCACCAGCTAATGGGCCTGAGTCCTCTCCCGGAAGCAGTGTTTCCTCCAAAGGTCTTTCCCCTGAAGAACGAGAAGAAAGGGCGAAGGAGCGTGCATACAACATGGAAATGGCAAGGCTAAAGATAAATGGGCAGTTGGAGTTAGAAAATGCAAGAGGGAGAAGGGAAGCTGATTTGGAGACCAAAAGGTTAGATTTTGAAAGAGAGAAGTTAGCTTTGGAGCGTGAAACCAAGTTGAGGGAGTTGGACATCCAAGCTAAGAAGTTAGAATTGAATACCTCTGGTGGCAGCATTCCATCTGGGCCTGCAGAAAGTAAGTTTTACTTTCCCAAAGATGTGATAAAAGATTATCATAGGAACGAAGATATTGGTCAGTGGTTTAAAGCATATGAGTTAGCATTGTTGGCCCACCAGGTCCCTGAGAAGAATTGGGGAGCGGGGTTGTGGGGTCGCTTTGTGAATGAGGGGAGAGATACCCTGTTAGACATGCCTGTTGAGGATAGGATGTCGTATACTCATATGAAAGATGCTTTACTGTTGCGGTATGGCCTAACCCCCGAGAAGTACAGACAAGCTTTTAGAGAATGTAAGAAGTTGCCTGGTACGACGTGGGTTGAATATGTGTCTTATTTTTGCAGAGCCATGGATGGTTGGGTAAAGGGCAGCAAAGTGGAAAGTTATGAAGCTCTTTATGATTTGTTTGCTTGGGAGCATTTGTCTAATAACTAATTTCCAGAGCTGCGCCAGCATCTGATTGATAGCAAGATATCTAACCCTAGAAAACTTGCTGAGGAGGCGGACCGCTGCGTCAGTACCAGGGTCCACAAGGGTCCAGTGGGAGACTCAGCCAAAGGTGGGCAGGGTCCCCAGCAGAAGAGTGGGGGGGACAAGCGTAAACAGAAGGAGTCCCAGAAAGGGCCCCAAAGTAATCCCCAAGGGAACCAAGGGAAAGGTTCCCAGCCTCCCCCTGAGAAGAAGCCAGGGGCCCCAACGGGTAAACCTGTTCATAGGGGCCCCCTAACCTGCTACACTTGTGGGCAGGTGGGACACCGGTATTACGATTCCCAGTGTCCCATGAAGAAATCGAATGCACCGCCGAGTGCACCCCCGTCAGTTGGCGAGTGTAGCCTTGGGAGGGGAGGAGATGGTTTTCCATGGTGGGAGGGGTCCCGCAGAGATGTCCCTGGTCTCGCTAGGAGACATGCAAATGGTCCCTCCACCCCCTCTGCCTAGTAACCTAGTAAATATAGGCAGTGGGTGACCATTAATGGCCTTAGAGTGGAAGCTCTCAGAGACACCGGAGTGAGTGTGACAGCTGTCAACTGTCATTTGGTGTCCAGAGAGCAGGTGGTTCCCCACGCATTCTACCCCGTGATAGCTGCCGACATCTCCCAGAAAGAGTGTGAGGTGGCTCAGGTTTCCTTTGAATGGGGGGGAGTTTCAGGTACTCTTCAGGTTGCTGTGAGGCCCGCCATGCCTGTCGATTGTCTCCTGGGCAATGATTTAGAAGACTCCCCTTGGGCGAAGGTGGAGAGAGAGGCGCACTTGAAAATGTTGGGTGTGCCAGAGTGGGTGTGTGCAACCACTCGATCGATGACAGCGATTAAGGGTGTTGATGGGGTCCCGGAGCCTGAAAGTACGGCCAAGGACCCAGCTGTGAAGAGAAGAGGCAGGAGGTGCGGGAAACGGCCCCCGTAGTTCCCGTGGTCCAGGAGGAGGTAGACCCTGAGGGGGATGCCCTGGAGCCCACAGGGGAACAAATTGCCGAACTGGGAGACCTGCCCGAGCTGACCCATTGGCAGCAGGATGGTGGTCCCTCAAGGGAGGAATTCTGTGCGGAACAGAAGGTGTGCCCTTCTCTTGTGGGCATGAGGCAGCAGGCCTCAGCCCAATCCTCAGGTGATCAGTCAGGGTCACATTTTGTGTACTGGGAGAACGACCTCCTGTATAGCGAGCCTAAGGCTGCTGAGCCTGGGTCAGCCCGTGTGCTGGTGGTACCCCAGTGCTTTAGAGCCTTCCTACTGGGTTTGGCTCATGACGTTCCGTTAGCTGGACATCTGGGGCAGGACAAGACCTATGACAGGCTTGTCACCCATTTTTATTGGCCTCAGATGCGAAGGGATGTAGACATCCATTGCAAGACTTGTCACACTTGCCAGGCAAGTGGGAAAAGCGGAAGGAAGCAGAAGGCTCCCCTCCAACCTTTTCCAGTGGTCAGTACCCCCTTTGACCGGGTGGGTATCGACATTGTTGGGCCCCTGGACCCCAAGACAGCCCTGGGCAACAGGTTCATCCTGGTCTTGGTGGACCATGCCACGCGGTACCTGGAAGCCATCCCTCTCAGAACAGTGACGGCCCCCGTGGTGGGACGGGCACTGATGGGTGTTTTCTCCCGGATGGGGTTCCCCCGAGAGGTGGTGTCAGACCGGGGCACCAACTTCATTTCGAACTATATGAAGTCTCTGTGGAAGGAGTGTGGGGTAACCTACAAGTTCACAACTCCTTACCACCCTCAAGGAAATGGACTGGTTGAGAGATTCAACCGGACCCTTAAAGGCATGATCATGGGTCTTGAAGAACCAATGAGGCGGAAATGGGACATCCTCTTGCCATGCCTGTTGTTTGCTTACTGAGAGGTGCCGCAAAAGTCTCTAGGGTTCAGCCCCTTTGAGCTTTTGTACTGTCACCCGGTAAGAGGACCTTTGAGTCTGGTCAAGGAAGGCTGGGAGCAATCTCCCAGGAAACCTCCCCAGGATGTATACAGCTACATGCTGGCCTTTCGGAACCAGACTCGGCGCTTCTGAGAACTTGCTCAGGCAAATCTGGAGGCCAGCCAGGAGGAGATGAAGCGTTGGTATGACCGGAATGCCACTCTGGTAGAGCTTCAGCCTGGTCAGGAAGTGTGGGTCATGTCCCCTGTGGAACCTTGTGCGCTCAAGGACAGGTGGACTGGACCGTTTAAGGTTGTGGAGAAGAAGAGCGATGTCACATACTTGGTGGACTTGAAATCTCCCAGGAACCCCTTGCGGGTCCTGCATGTCAACCGTTTGAAGCCCCACTTAGAAAGGTCCGAAGTGGGCATGCTCCTAGCTACGGATGCTGGAATGGAGGAGGAGAGTGAGCCTCTTCCTGACCTCCTGTGTGCTAACGAGCAAGACGGGTCAGTGGATGGTGTGGTCCTCTCTGACACACTGACCCTTGAGCAGAAACAGGATTGTCGCCACCTGTTGGGACAATTCCCGGATCTGTTTTCCTTGGTTCCGGGTGTCACTCATTGGTGTGTCCATGACTTTGACACCGGAGACAGCCCTCCTGTGAAGCACAAGGCTTACAGGGTGACTGACAAGGTCCGAGCTTACATTAAGGAGGAGGTCTCCAAAATGTTTGCTTAGGGGTGGTTGAGTCCTCTAGCAGTCCTTGGGCCAGCCCAGTAGTCTTGGTCCCGAAGGCTGCAGCGCCTGGTGCTTCACCAGAACTCTGCGTGGATTACCAAGGACTCAATTCGGTCACGAAGACTGACGCGCACCCCATCCCCAGAGCTGATGAGCTCATCGATCGGTTGGGGGCTGCCCGGTACCTTAGTACGTTTGATCTGACGTCTGGGTACTGGCAGATCGCCTTGACTGATGGGGCAAAGGAGAGGTCCGCATTCTCCACACCAGATGGGCTATACCAGTTCCGGGTGATGCCCTTTGGGATGAAGAATGCCCCTGCCACCTTCCAGAGGTTGGTCAACCAGGTCTTGACTGGACTGGAGAATTTCAGTGCCGCCTACCTGGACGACATCGCAGTGTTCAGCGCCAGCTGGGAGGAACACTTGCGCCACCTCCAGGAAGTGTTGTTGGCCCTGCGCGGAGCAGGCCTCACAATCAAAGCCAGTAAGTGCCAGATTGGGCAGGGTTCTGTGGTGTACTTGGGGCACCAAGTAGGGAGCGGCAAGGTTGCCCCCCTGCAACCCAAGATTGATACCATCCTGGCTTGGGCGCCGCCCAAAACCCAAACTCAGGTGAGAGCCTTCTTAGGACTCACGGGTTACTACAGGAGGTTTGTCAAGGATTACGGTAACATTGTGCACCCCTTGACTTCGCTGACTTCCAGGAAGCAGCCACGAAACGTGATCTGGACTGATGCCTGTCAAACGGCCTTCAACACCCTGAAAACTGCAATGTGCACAGCACCTATACTCCAGGCACCCGACTTCTCGAAAGAATTTATTGTCCAGACGGACGCTTCAGAGCATGGCGTGGGGGCTGTTCTAGCTCAGGTGAATGAAGAGGGCCGAGACTTGCCTGTAGCCTTCATCAGTAGGAGGTTATTTCCCAGGGAAACGAGGTGGAGTGCGATAGAGAGAGAAGCATTTGCTGTGGTCTAGGCGCTGAAGAAGCTAAGACCCTACCTGTTTGGGACTCACTTCCGGGTTCAGACAGACCACAGGCCCCTCAGATGGTTGATGCAGATGAGGGGTGAGAATCCGAAACTGTTGAGGTGGTCCATTTCCCTACAGGGGATGGACTTTACGGTGGAACACCGCCCTGGTACAGATTACGCCAATGCTGATGGTCTGTCCAGATTTTTCCTCCTTAGTGAAGAGGACTCCCTAGGTCAAAGGTAGTTCTCCCCACATTTCAGCTGGAGGGGACACGTGTTAGACCTGACATCATTGGCTTGAGTCTCTCCTCCATTTTGTCTGTTTGCCTCCACTGTTTTACGATGTTTTGCTGGTATATGCTTTGGGCGCTGTGTCACTGCTGATCAGTGCCACAGGGCAAGTGCTCCCTATGTTAAATTGATGTACCTATTGTATCCATGTTTGGCTTATTTGGTTTACTGTCAGTCCCTAGTCTAGTGCACCAAGAGTGCCGGGGCTTGTAAATACAAATGCCGCTCGTGGGCTTGCAGCACGTGTTGTGCCACCCACAGGAGCAGCCTCGTAAAAGAATGTGTACGGGTCGGTCATTGCGAGACCCACGTGCAGCCTAGTGCTGTCACGCAGGCTGCGCAAGTATACCTACTTGCCAGCCCCTCAAACCTTCCCTTGACTTCATGTTAGTCACCCCTATGGTAGGCCCGCGGGCAGGGTGCATTGTAAGTATAAGGTAGTACACGCCTGACCAAGTTGGCATGTCCTAATAGTGAATTACCGCCATCTTCGTTCTTCACTATTGCGAGGTAGCCTGCTCTCCGCTGGGTAGAATGGGCCGCCGGGATTATTAACGCTATGATCCTAGCTGGCTCGGGGAGCATGGTGCAATGTCGAGTTTGGTATCCCTGAACTCGGGGTTTAATTACGCATCCGTTGGTGTGGATGGTTTTTGGACTCTGGGTTTGAAAATAGCACTTTTAGAAAGTGTCTATTTTCTTGTCTAACCATATCTGGTTTCTGCTGGTCTTGCGTGTGTGTGACAGGAGCTGGGTGGCTCCACAGGTCTGGATGAGTCAGTGTGGGATGAGTGGGACATTTACGTTGAGAGTAGGGGGAGAGTAGTTGTTGATAGCCTGCTGTGCCTGATACAATGCTGGCTCCACCTCCTGCCAAGCGGCTGATGGCTCTGTGCCTGTCATGGACGATCCTAGCCCCACCTCCTGCCAGGAGGCCGATAGCTCTGCTCCTGCCAGTGTCAATGCTGGCTCCACCTCCTGCTGGACGTCTGAGGACCCAGCCCTGCTCAGTGAATAGGCCAGGTGCCTCTGCCTGGCTCCACCCACAACAGACCCAGGATGTTGGGAAATTCCCCTGCATGGACAAAGGGATCAAAGCCGAAAAGGGGTATAAGAGAAGGACCCCTGAACCAAGAATTTAGATCACTTCTGACAAGGAACCCTGTAACCAAGGACAAGAGGCCTGCTGATCTGAGGACTTGCCTACCCCTTCTGCCTGTGTGCTGTTTGCTGGGGGGAATCCTGCAGTGCTTCTTTATTTTTGCCAAGGAACCAGGAGAGAGGAACTGTGTGTGTACTCTCACGCTTGCTAAGAAAATCTCCAAGGACTGGAAGAGTGCCAGTCTCCTGCTGAAGTCACAGGGCTAAAGGACTTCATCTGCTAAAGTGCTATCTGCTGGAACCGTGAATCCAGCACCTCTGAAAGAGCCGGCAACCTCGACGCCGACGGACGTCGCCGAATCCAGCTCGACATAGTGGGTAATGGCCCCAGTGTCCCGCTTCCTCGACGACCGGCCGCCGGGCCCGACCGACGCCAGCAGCAATGCCAGTGAGTGGGAGTACGGCTCCAGCTCCAAGGGACCTCGTGTCTGCACCGCTGCTGATCGCATCGCCCTCGTGCCCTCTCGACGCCGTGAGCGCTGCTCACTCTGTGCAACCGCATCATCGACAACGACGCCTGCTGAGGCCTGATCGACACCAAAAACGCGACGCCGGATTGCTCGACGCCGCTGATCATCGTGTGCTTCATTTTCCAAAGGTACTGTGTTGTTGGGGGTCCGTGTGACTCCGGGCTTGACGTAGCGCTCCTCGCGGTCGACGCCGAACCTTTGGATTAACTTTGCCTCGACGTCGTGTAGCCCCCGTGTGGGTTACCCTGTTGCTAAGAACTATATCGCCAAGAAGAAGATTTGCTTTGATACTAAAGACTTTTGTGCTAAAGAAGAAACTACCTTTGAACTATCCTTTTTCCCTTCCCAGAGTATTTATTAAGATTGTGTACATTTTTGTCGTTATTTGGTCTTGTGCTAAGCCTTATATAAAAATACTTATTTTTATAATACTACTGTGTCGTGTCCATTTGTAGTGTATTCACTTTATTACCGTATGTGGTCATAAATGCTTAACACACAGCCTCTGAGAAAAGCCTGTCTGCTCTGCCAAGCTACCAAGGGGGTGAGCAGGGGTTATCGAAGGGTGTGATCCCCTTGCACTGACTAGGAAAGGTGTGTCCCTATTTGTCAGAAGTATATACCTCTGCCAACTAGAGACAGCCGGTTCTAACAGTGGGCATAAGAAATAATGTTTTCTGTGATGTTACATTTTGTTACAATTTTGGCCACATAATTTCATTATCATTAAATTTATTGCTAACATGAATGCAAAAACATTTACAAGTATATCAAAAAAACATTTAAATTGCATGATTTAAACTCCATCCTGCTACAGTGTCTGGACAAGGTTGGGGTGAAAGGGGCAGCGTTGAAATGGATTTATTCATTTCTCACTGGCCGGGGTTTCCAAGTGAGGCAGGGTGACCACTACTCGGAGCGAATTCCTTTGGACCAGGGGGTGCCGCAGGGCTCGTCCCTGAGTCCAACACTCTTTAATCTTTATGTCGCTCCAATTGCCACCTTAGTAGAGAGTCACGGCCTCAGCTTGGTGTCGTATGCCGATGACACGCAGCTGGTTATCTCCCTATCGCGCGCACCCGATCTTTCGGCGGACATCTTCAGAGCATGCATGCAAGACCTGGCTGCCTGGATGTCCGCCAACTGCCTCAAGCTTAATGGAGGCAAGACCGAGGTGCTGGTCGTGGGGGGCCGCCAGTCTGCGTGGACGTCGGCATGGTGGCCATCTTCCCTGGGCCCAACACCCACCCCTTGCCAAAAAGCAAGGAATCTGGGCATTTGGTTTGATGCCGCCCTCACCTTTGGCCCTCAGATCAATCAGGTGGTGGGACAATGCTTTGGGACCCTCAAAAGCCTCAGAAAGACGCTGAAGTTCTTGCCTGTGAGAGCCCGACAGACCTTGGTACATGCACTAGTCACTTCGAAGATGGACTATGGCAATCTTCTGTATTTAGGTACCCTGGAGAAGAATCTCAGCCGCTTACAGGTCCTACAGAACGCTGCTGCACGACTGGTGCTTAGATTACCCAGAAGAGCTGCTTCTGCAGCGGCTCTCCGGTCCTTGCACTGGCTCCCGGTCAGAAGCAGGGTAGAATTCAAAGCACTCTGCACGTGCCATCGGATCATTCATGGGAAATCCCCTCTCCCTCTACAAGGACTCTTGACACCTTATGATCCTCCCCGCTCTCTAAGATCTTCTGGCTCTGGACTCCTGGCTGTCCCTAAGGTATCCAGAGCTCGGATGGGGGGTAGATCTTTTAGATACCTTGCAGCCGCCAGATGGAATCAGCTGCCCATGGCGCTACGACTAGAGCCATCTGAGTCAATTTTCAGAGCTAAGCTCAAAACTGCTCTATTCGCCCAGTAGGTGTGCCGCTTTTGTAGGGTCCAGGAATAAAGTAGCTCCTCAGCGCGGGGACACGCCGTTGTGCGTCACCATGCGCTTTACAAAACCCCAAAATAGAAATAGAAATAGAATTTAAGTTTACATTATGAAATAAAGAATTTCCATTCAAGCACCAGATTGTCTTGTGTAATTCTTACCTTTTTCAGAAGTAATGTTGTGTTATCTCTGCCCTTCACCTTCTTGCCTCTGCTGCTTCTGGTCCATGCATTCTTGGTTGGGGTTGTTGAGGCTGATTGTCATTTTGAGGTAGTACATCTTCTTCTTCCAGTTCTATGCCTCTCTCAGTTGCTAAGTTGTGCAACATTGCACATGCAGCTACTATTTAGCAACAAATTTCAGGACGATATTGCAATGCTCCACCAGTCTTATGAAGTATGCGAAAACGGGATTTCATCACACCAAAGGTTCTCTCTATCACATTGTGGGTTGTAATGTGAGCACGGTTGTACTGCTGCTCTTTCCTGGTTGCTGGATTGGGATATGGTGTTAATATATAAGACCTCACTGCATAGGCACTATCACCTACAAGAAATGATAATGACAGATAAAATGCATAAATGATATGTGTCTACATTAAAGAAGGATGTCTTTTGAATTAAAAATGTAAGTTTACCCAGCAAATATCCATCTCCAAATTCACCAGCAAGCAGTCGTGCATGGATGGCACAATGTCTAAAAATGCAGGAGTCATGGGCACTGCCAGGGTAACTTGCCACCAAGTCTGTGATGATAGTTTTAGCATGACAAATTGCTTGAATGTTAAGGGAATGGAAGCATTTCTTGCTGCGAAAAATGTATTCATTTTCAGAGGGTGGGCAAATGGGAACATGTGTGCCGTCTACACAGCCAATGACATGTGGGAATTGAGCCCTGTTACAGAAATCTAACTTGGTTTTCAACAAATCCTGCTGTGTACTAGGAAACCTAATGTGAGGCCTTATTCTTTGTAACATGGCATTTAAAAAGGCATTAAAAAATCTGGAAAGTGAACTCTGGGAGACACCCCCAGCAATAGCTATTACACCCTGAAATGACCCAGAAGCAAGGAGGTGCAGTGAGCACAATACCTGAACATGGGTTGGTATAGCTTGTGTCCTGCGTGTTTGCCTCTGCAATATTGGGTCCAATTCTTCAATTAAATCTAAAATTAAGTGAGCAGTGAGCCTATACCTATCATAGATTTCTGCTTCAGTCTGCCTTAGTAAGGTAATGTGCACTCTGAATCTTCTCTCCTGTATCAACCTTCTCCATCCTGCTGCTGCTCTCAACCTCTGCCTTCGTGCCAAAAAGAAAAGTGCTGCCATCCTGAAAAAGATTTGGATGCTTTCTGTGGCCCCTTATATGCAGTCTGATGAATGTCACCTGTTTTGAACAAAGTTAGGAAAATTACCACCAGGTTTGACTTCTTCTAATTTTAAGAATTCCAATTTGTGATTTCTTTAAAAATCTCACATTGAGAATTTTCATCCATAGAATTTTTTCGCAAAAATATGTGATTAGCAAATTTAGCGAAAAATTAAGGAATTGCAAAGGCATTTGCGATTCCTAAATTTGCGAAAATGCACTTCTCAGTTGATGCATCCCAAATCAATGAATTGCATTCACAAACGGACGAATTTTGCGATTCGCTCTGTTTGCAAATGCAATTCTGTTTGATGCATGTGGGCGTAAGTTCCCATTTATTTTGCACACCTAGCTACTAATAAGATTTTCAAAAATGCTACTGATGAAAGCGAAATCCTATTCTTGATTAACAGAATCAGGAACGTTAGAATTCCACCCTTCCATATGCCTTTGCAAATTCCATTTAAAACGCCATGTGATGAGACAGAAATTTCTCTTATATGATGGAATTTTTGTGCAAGGAAATTTGGTAATCCACTGGTCACTGGCATTCCTTGTTAGATCCATAAGTTGTTAGACATTCACGTATTCCAAATTTGGATTGCCGGCAGTTTCCCACACTCTAGAAACCTGCACATTCAATTTAGTCAAGGCAGGGACATCTAAAGGATGTTGGGGCCCCTGGGCCAAACACATTTTGGGGCCCCTGTTAGGAACAGCTTTACATTCATGATCAAATTTAAACTTTTTCACGCCCTCTTTGTCCAGGTGACCGACATTCCACAGACACACCGGTCTAAATTCTAAATGTGTTTCTATCTACTATTCGAGGATAGTGGTGTGTGTTTTCAATATTGTAATATAGCAGACGCGTACTAATATTATTGCAAATAATCTCTGCGACCAAAGTCCTCTTTTGATCTTAAAGGAAACATTTTTATAGATGTTGCATGGTGATAAAATATCTGTAATAAAGTCCCACACATCACTCATATTAAAATGTATATTCAAGAAAAATGATTTGTAAAACAATCTATGATTAAGAATCATTCAAGGTCACCAGGGCAGGACCGTGTACAGAATGCAGATCTATTAACACCCCTATGGAATGAGGAATAACACTAAAAATAATTGCTATCACACCAATTTGGAAGGTTTTTCTCACTTTCTGGGTCAATTTCCAGGGTTTAATTCCTCTGGGTCTGATTGTTCAAATCCTGCTGTACTGTCACCTGAAATGACAGCATTACTTGAAATACCAATGTAGGCAGAATCTCCTATTCCTTCTCAAATCAGTAGAAGGAGACCGAAAAGAAGGAGGACCTGAGTGAGCAACTATATCATTTCTTCTTCTCCAGTAAATAAACGTGAAGTAGTCCCTGCTCTTACAACAGCCATACACTGCCCTGCCTGGGGTATCCCATAGAACAATAATGCACTAAGCAATAATTTTCATTTTATGCAAGATTGGATACATTGTTCTTGTCCTTCAATAGCCGAAAGGGAGTAAATGCTGAATCACCAAGGAAGACCTTACAGTGGTCAACAGTGACTTTACGACTTCTACGCACACGCGTTCCATAAAGTTATGCTTTCAAGATATAAAGTTGAAAATGAAGTCCTAATCACAACCGCCTTGCCCGGGTATAGGTTGGACAAAGCAGAATACATTCATCCAAGCTAATGAAGGTGTAAAGAATCAGAATATTGTCTTGGGACCTGTGGAGAGCGGGTGGACGTGTGCAGGGGAACACGCTGCATGATTTGCTCACACACATTTGTAAGCCGCTAAAGGAACATTTCCAATTACTCACCCCAACTGGCGTTAAGTTACTAGAAGATTTTATATTAATACCATTAAACAGGTACAGTAGAATTTATATGTGTCACACAGAGATAGATATGCCAGCTCATGAGCATGCACACATTCAGAATTTAGTAAACAGGGTAAGGAATATCTGTTTTGTTCACTCCCTCTAGGTGTCACCTCAAAATCAGGATGCTATGGAGATATCATGAAAGTTCCGACAACTGGAGCTGTCTGTGCAAAAGCAATGGAAAGAAACCTATCATATTGTGGTAGGTACCACTTCATTCCTGACAAACTATCATATTGTATTTGGTACCTTTTCATTCCTGAATAGCATGAACGGACAAACTCATTCTCCATCTCATTCTATGTCAATATAATTTTAGTGTAACTAACTGCAAGAAGCATACAGTCCTGGGCCAATGAAATTATGCAATGGGGAGGGTCAAATTATGCCACAGTTTTGACTAAATTATACAGCAGAAAAAGAAAAATATGCAGCGTAATCTAGCATATTTTTGAATAGTATATACACTGTGTGTGTTCATAGGTTACACCCTTACCACGCACTGCTAATTATCTCCCACATTACATCTGTAGCAAAAAGGGTTCTGCCCGTTTAGTCCGCGTGGATGTTTTGTTTTTTGATCACCTGGACTTGGAATTTTTACTATAGGTGAGCCTCACAACAGTTGTATCATCCATGATACTCACATGGTTAAAGAACTGCTAGTGTTTACCGCTAGTGTCTCCTATTAAGATAAAGCTGCTGCAACTCAGAAAATGTATGGGGCACTTGTCTGGCTGAACATGTAAGACAATCGTCAAGCGCAACCTGGTAACTGCACACAGGTAGCCTGGCACAGAAGGCACTCTGCAGCTTTAGATAGGATGAGGTTCCTATGCCTCCTGAGGACCTCAGGACTAAAGAGCTCTTCTTTCCCCAAGGAGTAGTGCGCCAGGAGGCGCGTTGGCACAGTGGTGGCCAGCATGGCTTGTGGGTGGCAGGGCGGGTGCGGGAGGAGGTGAGGGTGTGCCGCTAGGTCCCGCGTCTCTGCTCCTGCACTCCTCGTCTGGACTCAAGGAACAGAGAGCACAACCCCCTCCCCTGATCAATCACAATGCTGCAATGCAGCGTTGTGATCGGTCTGAGCATCCTAATTAGCCACTGGGCCAGTGAATGGGGGCCTGGGCATGTTCTCCACGCAGTCTGTAATGCACAGCAGCCCCGTCCACCTGTAAAGCCGCACAGAAACATTAAAGGATAATATCTCAAAGTTATTATCATTTTATGTTTCCTTTACTTTGCACTGCTTAAAAGCAGTGGGGTGATGCTTCATAGTGGAGGAGCCGCCACTGCATTTGCAGAGTGGTAGAAAAAGGGGGCATGGCCACCAAAATCCTCTCAGCAAAACCATGGTGTGGGGCTGGCTGGAGTTAACAGGAGCGTTTCTGGCCCCCGGGATCCTCATTACCCAAGGGTACTTCACCCCCTTACTAGTAGGGTGCCATGACATGAGGCATGTTTGCAGAGTGGTGGAGGAAGGAGGCATGACCCTCTATCAGGTCTCAGGAATCCTGTTGTTTGGGACTTTCTGGTGAAAAATAGAGAGGTAGTTGAATGTCCTGGGGGCCAACTACCATCTCCTGTTGTCTCCAATAAGTCCCACACAGTGAGATTGCTAATTGGTCTTTGAAGACCATGTCCCCTTTCTCCACTACTCTGCGAACTCGGCTCATAGAGCACTACTGGTTTGGGGAGGAAGTCCGTTTTACTCTTGAGGGACCTTTGGGGCCAAGAAGCCCTCCTGGTACATTCCTACACATACACTGTGGCATTCCTGCTAGCTGGTCAACGACCCAGCCCCCTTTCTCCACCACTGTGCAAATGCAACTACTTGTTAAAAAATCATAGAAATTCACTGAAAAAACAATGGTTCTAGG
Source organism: Lissotriton vulgaris (assembly GCF_964263255.1). Taxonomy (NCBI): domain Eukaryota; kingdom Metazoa; phylum Chordata; class Amphibia; order Caudata; family Salamandridae; genus Lissotriton; species Lissotriton vulgaris. The sequence goes on along the minus strand of NC_141685.1, from coordinate 10,300,542 downwards.
GATGTTATAGTTAGGAATTAGCATTGAAAAAACCTTAAAAATTCTGCAAAAAAAACAAAGGTTACAATGACAGTATAGTTAGCCTCAGACTTCCCTTGTACAAAACCAGGGAATTGCTGCATTTATAGTTAGCATAGCTAAAAATAACTTGCTCCCCTGCAATGCACTGCTTATGACCGCACATATTACATCACTGTGCTACTGCGCTTGTTTTGAAGAGAGCGCCTGGGTGGCTCAGGTCCCGGGGTATTTGGTTTTTAAAAGGAGGGGGTGCAAGGGCACTCCCTCCTGAGGCTTTAGAAGCCCTGGGGCACACCACCTCCCAGGAGATAAATGAACATTGAGGGGACCACGCGGAACACCCTTAGTCCTGGGTATCACCACCTCCCTGGGGCTAAACAAACACCGATGGGGGGCAGCGCAGAACCCCTAGGCCCCAGGGACCAGCATATCTCTGGGGCTAAACATTTTTTTTAAATGGGAGAGGGACTGTGTTGCCCCCTCCCAGGCCACACAGAGGTCCAGGAACCACCACCTCCCTAGAGTAGCCTGGGAACAGAAAGGAGGGATCCATACATGCCCCTGGGGATCACCACCCTCCATGGCCAGCTCCTGCTATGTCACTCTGGTTCCAGCAGACAGACGCTTTCAAAGTGATTTCATCTCTTTACTTGCCCTCAGAGTTGTGGGCAGAGAACGAGATGAAAGATTGTTCCTGCACAGATTGTGCTTCCTTTCCAGCAGCTCCCTCCATGCAGCAGTACTGCTGGCTCTCATAAGAGGCATGGAGCCACCAGGGACCCTGGGGGACTTGAGGCTTCCCACACAGTCCCCATGTCATACTTTGGGTACCTAGGGCACCCTGGAGACATGGCCCGGCCCCGGGGGATCAGGTCCCCAGTGTTGAGATCGGCCCACTGTATTGTGGCTAGCCCCAGGGGATGAGGTACCTGGAGCTAAAAAATCAACCCAGTGAGGGGAGCTGTGTGGCTCTCCTTCTCAACTTTATTGTATATGGGTGCTGTAGGATGCACCCTCTTATTGTGTGACTGAGAGACTCAGACACATACTCACAATCCTACCCAGAAACTTACACACCTGCTCACAGACCTACTCAGACACTCACGTACCCACTCAAAGACCCACTCAGAGACTTATGCACCCAGTCACTGACTCACTCAAACTCATGCACTCACTCACAAATCTACTGAGACACTCATACACCCACTCACAGACTTACTCAGACACTCATCCACCCACTCACAGACCCACTCAGTGACTCATGTATTCACTCACATTCCCACCCTACTGTGGTAAATATAATTTACCTATGCGGAATTTCTATGCGGTAAAGTTCAATAAGAATAACTCAATCAAAAATGAGAGGCAGAGTTCGTGGCATCTGAGTTTATAAGGGTTTTATTCCATAAAATGGAATTGGTTCGAACCAGGTATCATGTTCCATCACCACGAAGGTTCAGGAAGGGATAGACAATGCTTTATTAACAGAGTACAATATATATAGTAAATGCATATAATGGTGATGGATACAGAAGGCTTAACAGCTGAGAGAAAAGAGATAAGAACACATGTACGTAACAGAAGGCGTGCACGAGGGCGTACACGGAGGTGTGTGCTAGACAACGTCACATGAAAGTGTCACAGGTGGGTGGATCCCTAGAGGAATCCTGCAATGTCAGCAGAAATATATGGCAGAGATGCGCGCGCAGCAGCATGACGTGTGATTGACGTGGAACTGGAGGGTGAAGGGGACTTGACATTTAGCACTATACGTGGAGACAGAAGTCTGGCGTGTCAGAACAACCTAAACCCAAATCATATCTAATATCTTGTGTTTGAGGAACTGTATTATCTAGAAGGAAAGGTCTCTCGGGCAGAGGCTATTCTATACTGACTGCTAGTGCGTGCATATGTGTCTACGTGTCTACGTGAGATGCGAGGGGCCATGGGCCTACCATGGTAACAGGAGCAATGAATTACTTGCACGGAGACAGAAAGGCCGGGCCCTTTGCTCTGCAGCTGTGGAGATGTTTTCCTAAATCACTAGACAGGAATGTATTTTCGAGGAGCGGAGCAGATAACTTGAAGGTAAAATACAGTCTTGGCAGGCAAGCAGGCAGAGCCGGGCACCGCTCGCCGCACAGGGAGTAGGGTAAGGGTCATGGATGCAGATCCAGGTTGCAGCTTTCAGAGACAGAAGTCAGAAAGGGCTCGATGGCAGGAATCAGGGCCTAACTCGCCAGAGCCAGAAAAACGTGAAAGTGCACCATGTAAAGACGGTGGCAAGGCATACTTAGGAACTGAATATTCGACCCATTCATGGTGGATCTGAAAGAAGACATGTTAACGTTGGACGCAATTGTATTTGCGTCTTCATAGCTGGTTGTGGAGGGAACATACATGTACTTGAAGCATGTACATGGAGCCGTTGGGGTCTACGTTAGGGGACACAATTGACCATAAAAATTCATATTACCTCATTCCCTCCTTGTCCCCTACGGACCCTTCATGATATATCAATCTTCATTAATCCATCAATTTGTTCATATAACATCATTTGCTCTTCCTTTTTCTGGCGGGATTTAGAACGTGAACTTGAATGGGGAATACATGATAAGCCGCAAATCGCTGGCCCACACTGCAGACATAGACAACAACTGAACACTATGAGAAGGGCTATTCCTAGGAAGGAGAGGACTTTCCATCCCCAGGCTGATAACACGCTCCAGAACCAACCGGACCAAGTCCAGGTGCCTGGATTCTGGTGTATCTGACTTGCAATCTTGTGGAGACGGGTTATGGCTCTATATACTGATGGTGCGTTTTCTGGAATGAAAACACAGCAACTCGATCCGATGACTCTACAAGCTCCGCCCCTATCGGCCAGGATGACGTCAAGGACAAGACGATTTTGAAGAACAACAATCCGCATAGCAGACTGCTCCTCTGTTAAGTTGCCAAGGGCAGAAGTAGTTTCATTCACTACTGCTTTGAGGGTTCTGGTTAATTTACGTATCAGTTTACTATTAAAGACAGCACCTAAATGGGGAAAGAAACCTTTATTGAAGTCTGTATACTGCTCCCATGCCGTTTCAGTGTAGTCGACAATCGGGAGATCTCTCTTGGGTCTAATGTGTACTAGATGGGAGTCCCTATGATAATCAGGAGGGGCTAGGAAAACAGGTGGCAGAAGGAATGCAATGTAACAAGTACCATCCCAATCTAGAGGTAAGCGTATATATGCTGAATGACCACAAATGAAATAGGAATGACGGGAAGCTTTGAATGTAGACTTGCCATTATCATTGAATTCGATCACAATAGTACATCTACTATGACCCAGGTGTACTGAACCATTCTTTCTGACACATAATTCACCTTTGACTGGTAATACTGACATTGCGGGCAAGACTGGTTCGGTTTCGGACTGGACATTCAGAATCATGAGGTTAAGTGTAAAATTACCTAATCCATATACTTCGTTTTCTAGATCAGTCCCTGTCCTTTGGGGAAGACCCTCCTTGTCAGGGAAACATACTTTATGCAGAACTGTGTTCAGATTTCCCCATACCCAATTGCCCTGGTAAACTACGGAATCAGAATCTAAAGAATTCATTAAACTAAACCATGCACCACAGGAACCATTGTGTGTGAACGGGTACGGAAAGAGGGGCAGAACTCCCTTGTATTTCTGATAGGGAGGGAGTCGGCCACATATCCAACAATTTGTAGCATTGCTGGTCTGATGGGAATGATGTAACATACTGATGAATGTATTGTTGCGCAGCGCAAGTCGGTAAGATAACTCGTGCGGGGGCAGTTCACTGAAAGTATGCTCGGCAGTGACATTTGAAGAAAAATGTGTACGTTTGAAAATAGGAAAGTACATGTGTAGCAATATACTTGCAGCAATAATCATAAGACTCAGAAAAAACATAATCAATAATGTCACAATACAGTGACTACGGAGAGATTTACAATATTCATGTTTCTTGATCTGTTTCTGTCTATCTCTCTCTCTATTGGGGTCTAGCGGGTACATGTCAGGAACTTGTCTAACCGATTCACCTAGGGGAGGACTTAAACAATTAAACTGTCTGACTTGCTAGACCTCAACTTCATGCGAAATTCCTGGGAAGGAGTTTTCTCTACCAGGGGAAGTTTAGTATCAGTCTCTGGAAGGGGGCAGGGCTGGGAGTCTACTTTTGGCTGTAGTCCATAGTGTCTCTTTACATGACTCGAGTGGAGCCAGCCCTTGCGGCCCTCCACTTTTACTGCTGTCCTTGTTGTTAATAACACAAGCTTCGGCGCCTGCCAACGGGGCTCCAGCGGACTCCTCCTGTCGAAATTCCGTACAAGGACCAGGTCACCAGGGACGATCTCGTGGGGCTTCACCTCGGTGTTGTCGGGAAAGGCTGCAGCTACCTGTGAACGACATGATTGTAGTGCAGACATCAAGGAGGCAAGGTAATCTGTCAGCATATTACAGTCAACATCTGTTATTTTACGAGGCAGAGGCGTCCCCCACATATTCGGTGGCTTACCAAAGACCACCTCATACGGGGATAGCCCTGTTCTGGAATGCGCTATCATTCTCATGTAAAAGAGTGCAACTGGTAAAGCTACTATCCAGTCAACGCCTTTCTCTCTACAGATCTTGGCAAGACGTATTTTCAGGGTCTGGTTATGTCGCTCGACGAGACCTGCTGCCTCGGGATGTCGGACACAGTGGAACTTCCACTGATTACCTAGCAGGAGTGATACCTGCTTCATGAGCTCGGATGAGAATGGCTGTCCATTATCTGAGTACACGATACGGGGCAAACCATATCGTGGGAAAAATTCACGTACCAGCTGCTTGGCAGTGGTCGGAGCAGTGTAATCTGGGACTGGATATGCTTCTGTCCAACGGGAAAGTGCACATACAACTACGAGGACATACTTGAATCCTCAACAACGTTTCATCTGGATATAATCCATCTGGAGGACTTCAAAAGGGTGATCGGGAGGATGAAATCCACCTTGCTCTACGGGAATGCTTTTACCTGGGTTGAACTGACAACAGATCATGCAAGTACGCACTTTATGTTTTGCTGCTGCTCGTAAATGCTTATTGAACCAGAGATTTCGAATACTGTCTAACATGGCTTTTTCTCCTAAATGTGCAGGACTGTGTACTGTGTTAATGATAACTTGAACCATAGAGTCGGGGAGAAACCATGTGGCTTTCCCCTTCGTCATCCATCCCTGTTCTGTTTGGATCCCTCCTAGTTCAATCCATTTCTTGATTTTGTCTGGTGTAGCATGTGTCTGTATGTCAATTACATCTAGGGCGGGATCCCTAACTGTCATGCAATGTGTCGGTGTCTGGACTATTGTCTTTGTCAGGTCAGTTGCGTGAGTCTGAGTCTGAGCTGTATGCTTGGCTGTTCGGTCTGCCAGGTCGTTACCCTGGGAAATGGTATCTGTAACTTTCGTATGTGCTTTGCATTTCATGATGGATATCGCTGTAGGCAAATGTATTGCGTCTAACAGAGCTTGGATGAGGGGACCGTGCTGGATTTTGGCTCCGTGAGAGGTCAAGAAACCTCTCTCTCGCCAGAGTACACCGAAGTCGTGTACGACTCCGAAAGCATAACGTGAATCTGTGTATATGTTAACTTTCTTATTCTTGGCTCTAATACAGGCTTGAGTCAGAGCGATGAGCTCTGCTGCTTGGGCTGACAGGGTGTCAATGCGATTCGTTTCTATGACTTCAGTTTCTGTCGTTACTGCATATGCGGCCACTAACTCTCCTGTACTTGTTCTCATACATGAACCATCCACATAAAGTGTCAGGTCTGGATCTGGTAATGCAGTGTCTGTCAAGTCTTGTCTGGGTTTCGTCGTAATGGTAATGACTTCAATACAATCATGTGTCAAAGGGTCTGTCTCACTTAATGGCAGAAGTGTAGCAGGGTTCAATGTATTGCAACGTCTCATTTCTATGTGTGGCTGAAACAATGTCAATTCATAACCTGTTAGTCGTGCTATAGTCAAGTGCTGAGTCTGTGTTCGGTTTAAAAGAACTTCCACGGAATGTGGAACTTGTACTGTCAATTGGTGTCCTAACAATATGGAATCACTTTGTCTGATTGCTAGAGCTGTTGCTGCAACTGATTTCAAGCACGCAGGCAGAGCCTGGGCTAGTGGATCTAATGTACTAGAAAAATAAGCACACGGTTTGTGTGAACCTGCTTGATCCTGGGTAAGTACTGACAATGCGGTAACTTCACGTTCTGTGACAAAAAGTGTAAAAGGCTTGCTGTAACATGGTGTCGCTAAAACAGGTGCTTGACATAAGGCTTTTTTCAGATCGTCAAAAGCTTGCATATGTTCCTGAGTCCAAGGGAGGACAGTCGAAGACGCTGCCTCCTGTGTTGTCAACTGTATGAGTGGTTTGGCTAGAAATGCATACTGAGGGATCCATTGTCTACAGTAAGAAGTGAGGCCTATAAAGGCCCGTACTTCCTTTTGTGTCTTGGGTTGTGACATGTTTACAATTAACTGGATATGGTCAGGTGTTAGCTGTCTCCCCCCTTTGGACAGCAAGTGCCCAAGGTATACCACTTGCTGAACACAGAATTGCAGCTTCGAAGGAGACACCTTGTGTCCCTTGTCAGCCAAGAAATGCAAAACCGTCCGTGATGCTTGTTCACATTCTGGTTCACTTCGGGCGGTGATCAATAGATCATCGACATACTGAAGTAGGGCAGTGTTGTCAGGCATGTGAATACTGTCAAGTTGTCTTTTCAGTGCTTGGCTATAGATGCTGGGGCTTTCTGTGAATCCTTAAGGTGCGCGTGCAAATTTGAAGCTTCGGCCATTTAAACAGAATCCGAAAAGATATTGGCTTTCCGGATCGATTGGGACACTAAAGAAGGCGTTCTTCAGATCAATTACAGTAAAGAACGTTGCCTCTGAATCAATAGCTGTCAATAATGAAGAGATGTCTGGAACCACATGGTACTGCGGTACAATGCATTTATTCAATTCTCGTAAATCGATCACTAATCGATAAACTGGGGGTGCATTTGGATCAGTACGTTTAAGAATTGGAATGATAGGGGAATTACATAGATTCGAGTCGGTTTCTACAACCACTCCTTGTGCAATGAGCTCGTCAATGATTTTCAGTAAAGCCACTACAGCATCTGGTGGTAACTTGTATTGTCGGATTCGTGGTAAAACAACACCTTGTTTCAGTGTAACTCGGTATGGTGTAATGTGCATACAACCTACATCAGTGGGGCCTTGTGCCCATAAATGTGCAGGAACATTCTGTAATCTGGAATCCATATCTCTCAACACATAGTGACCCTTAAAGTCACGCAGAAACAATCTTATTCCTTCCGGAGAACAACAAATTACAGCTCCTAGAGCTTTCAGTGTCTTGATACCTAATAAGTTTTCTGGACATGATTTCGTGAGCAATAAATCTGTAATGCGAGACAACGGACCAACTGAAAGAGGAACTGGTTTCGATACTTCATTTACAATAGGCTTGCCTGAAAATCCAAGGGAAACATTCTGGGAGCCTGAGAGGGGTGCCCCTGGAACCTCGTCGTGACTGATTGTTGTTCTGCTTGCCCCTGTGTCAATCAAAAACTTTCTATCCTTTCCTAATACCTGACTATGTACATAAGGACCCTCTTGATCTACAGGAACCTCAATAAGAGGCAAGCCAACCTCCCTCTCTAGGCTGTTTCATGTGTATCGCTGGTAATCGGGATAATCAGTTTGTGCATATTGGTACATCTGCTGTGTTGCATGTTGTGTTGCGGCAATCGGTTGTGGCTGTGGTACCGCTACGGTCTGTACTGTCTGTTGTGAAGCATGCATAGGCTGTACATTCTGTGGAACGTGTTGTTGGGCCTGGTCCTGTCTAGGTTGACGTGGTCTCTCTTTAGTTTTACCTGTCGATATATTGTGTTTCAAAACTGCACAATCGTTTACATAATGACCTGGCTGTTTACAATAGTTGCATGTCCCTTTAACAGGAGCTGCTGAATTATTGGACTGTGGCATACCCTTTTTCTGACCGTCAGCTGGAACTGACTGAGCAACTAGCATTTTCATTTTCGTGTCTTTCATACGTCTTTGTTCGTGGTCATGTTCTTCTCTAATTCTGTTCTGGTGGTACTGCAACATTTGTAACATTTGGGAAGGCGTATTTGCTTGCCATGTGCTCTCGACTTTCAGTACACGATTCTTAACTTGGGGCAGAGAATTTTCGACTAGTTCAGATACAAAAAGGTGTGGGTATGACTCGCTACTTGCTTTCAGGCCACTATTAATAATAAAACATTTCTCAAATCGGGAATAAAAATCACTAGTGTCTTCATCGGGTTTCTGTTTGCAGGCTGAGATTGCATCCCAATCCTCCTTTTTAGTTGCTAATAACCTTGGCAATACTTGTACTAACAATCCTGGTAATGCTTTAGTTTTGTCCCCAAGACCCAATCCTGGGGTTCGGCCATTTTCTTCTGTTTCTAATGCAGCCCAATCAATCTTTTTATCTCCTACCTCCCATTCTTTTTCTTTCAGTTTCTCGTAAATACCGGCAGGCAATAGTACTTTCAATATCTTCATAATGTCGGGATAGGTATAATCACCCATGAGTAACATGTCTTTTATTTCACGGTGAAAACCTGCAGGGTCTTTATCATGACTGGGCACTATTTTCTTCATTTCAAACAATTCCATTTTAGTTATGGGCGTGTATACATACACACGTGTAAGGGTGTTATCATCATTCCTGACTGGATGTACTTCTCGCAAGGGATTTTGTCTGTCTATGTAAAACATTTTTCTTTCTGGGGGTGGAGCTGAAACAAACTGTGGATTCAGGAAGGCACTATATTTGTGTCGATGTTCTAGAATTACTTTAATTAAATCGGTACCCAGGCCTCTCCATTTATTCATGAGTAACTCTATTAATACATCAGGTAGGGGACCTGGATCAGAATGTTGGCTTTTATACAGAATGAGGAGATGCTGTATCATGTACATACCAGCTAGTCGCTGTTCGTCTGGGGAAAGATTAAAAAATGTTTGTGCTACTGCGTCATCATTATATTTATCAGAATTGTCAGCCCATTGCACTGCTGACCTGGCTAATTCTTGTTCATCCATGGAATTGAGTACATGGTACCCCATTCGCTCTTGAAGTACTTTATCGGTAGCCTGAAATAGATGTTCAGGAGTCTTCGGATTTGACATAGCAGAGTGGAATGTTTCTGGTATTGGACAGAGGTAATGTTTCTGGTTTTCACACGTTTCTTGTTTACGAATGGGTCTGTCGAAGGGCCTATCAAAAGGATGCGGTCTAGGGAATTTCCCTCTGCCTACATATCCTATCATCTTTTTGTCTGACTGATGCGAAGTTTCTGCTAGATCCTCTGTATTATCCTCCTCCTGCGAGGAAGTCGGACCGTCTGATTCAAGATGTTCTTCAGGGGCTCGCCGGGCATGTATTTCTATTATTTCTTTACGGATCTTTCTAACCATAGTATGTACACTGTTCTCCTTCTCATGTTTACCATCCGCGATATTCTGGCTCCATCTATGCAGTCTATCCATTTCATTTTGCGGAAAACCTGCCTGATCTTGTTCTCTTATTAAACAATTAACCATAAATCGCATTATTAAACCTTTGTTCTCTACTTTCTGACGTGACATGGCTTCGGCAACACACTCCATTCCTTCTCCTGTTCTAATAAAATAATACAATTTGTCTAGATGTTCTGGCATTCCTGGTAGTAATATCAGATAATCTGTAACACGTCGCAAACGTAGGGACGCTAGCAACATGGGTCCTGTTGTACCGGGCACTGGGTCATATCTACAATCTGTAAGTTCTCTTCTAAGCTGTTCTGCCGGTGCACCCTTAGGTGTCTGAGCCTTTGCTAAATCTCTCATTGTCACTCGGTGTAACGGTGGGGGTGTTTGATAACCTCCGGTAGCACCTCCTGAAGCGGAGGCTTGACCATAACCTGGCTGTAGGGTCGGTACCTGCTGTAACTGAGTTAGGGCCTGAACCGCGCCAGGCCCAAAAAGATTATGCGGATTAATAGGGGGTGCAGGTAAGGGAGGAGGAAGCAGACCGGGAGGGGTTAGCTGTTGCGGACCTGGGGGCTGAAGATCAGGGGGCGGGTTACCGTCAGCAGGTGGCACACGGGCATATGCGGGAGCTACATCATCCAAGTAGGATGAAATAAAAATGTCTGCTGCGGTCTTGTGACGTAATTTAGTCAGAACCAATGGAGGGGGCACATTTTTCGGTGTTTCCGGGGTCGCCTTAGGCAGGCCCTCGGCCAGGACTGGATACAATCCTGTCATAATTGCGTTACTCCGTCTATCGTGTTGTTCCATTCTAACTCGTTCCCCTTCTTCTAGTAGTTCTTTTTCTTTGGCTTTTTCAGAATCCTCTCTACTTTTCTCTACTTTTCTGAGTGCTTTCTCTGTCCGTCTGTGTGATTCTTTACGCCATAGTTCAATGGCATCTTTCTGTGACTGTCTGGCTTTCTTTTTCCATAATGCTTCTTCTACTCTCATGATGCAATCGGCATCCCATGTCCCTGTAACGGGCCATCTCTGATTCTCTGCTAAATCCTTGGTGTAATCCACCCACAAATCGAGATACAATACAGCGTCTAAGCCGTGTTTGTGGTACATAAAATATCTGGGAGTGTCCCTAGGTGGGATGGGGACAGCTTCCTCGAGTATCCCTTTTCTAGTTCCTATCTGTTTCAGTTTAGAAAACAGCGGCATTTTGAGCCGTGATACTTGATACTTGATACTTACTCGGACTTGGACACAACTAATACAATAAACACAGTAATGAAGATCAAACAATCACTCATACCACGACATTAAGACACATTAAAACATTTCGGAAACGAACAATAACTGGATAACTGGATACTTGATATACTGCTAAACAGTACAGATACACTGCTAAACAGTACAGACCGGGTCTGTGTACCCAAACCCGTCTTGACCGGACACAAATTAATGCACCCGTCTAGATGCGTCCCCAGCAACGGTGCTCACCGGGAAGCACGGAACGGAAGGCCTCAGAAACTCGACACTGGACTGGACCGGACTGGACTCGACTCGACTCGTGACGTAGGTACTTCGGAACCTCGGAACTGGTGGGCCTCTGAACACCTCGGACCTTGCTCTCTCAGCTGGGCTCTTGTCGGGATCCTCCGCACTCCTCACCGCCTCGTCTGGGTGTCGATCGCAGCCTCAGTCACCTCCGTTGGCCTGAGGGAGATACAGGAAATCCTGCGGGTACGCGTAGTTGTCCGTCACGGCTGTGGCAGGGGACCAGGCCTGCAACGCACCGCCGGCGCGTAAGGTGGGGGAGGGGTCCCTGTTCGGGCGCCAATTATGTGGTAAATATAATTTACCTATGCAGAATTTCTATGCGGTAAAGTTCAATAAGAATAACTCAATCAAAAATGAGAGGCAGAGTCCGTGGCATCTGAGTTTATAAGGGTTTTATTCCATAAAATGGAATTGGTTCGAACCAGGTATCATGTTCCATCACCACGAAGGTTCAGGAAGGGTTAGACAATGCTTTATTAACAGAGTACAATATATATAGTAAATGCATATAATGGTGATGGATACAGAAGGCGTAACAGCTGAGAGAAAAGAGATAAGAACACATGTACGTAACAGAAGGCGTGCACGAGGGCGTACACGGAGGTGTGTGCTAGACAACGTCACATGAAAGTGTCACAGGTGGGTGGATCCCTAGAGGAATCCTGCAATGTCAGCAGAAATATATGGCAGAGATGCGCGCGCAGCAGCATGACGTGTGATTGACGTGGAACTGGAGGGTGAAGGGGACTTGACATTTAGCACTATACGTGGAGACAGAAGTCTGGCGTGTCAGAACAACCTAAACCCAAATCATATCTAATATCTTGTGTTTGAGGAACTGTATTATCTAGAAGGAAAGGTCTCTCGGGCAGAGGCTATTCTATACTGACTGCTAGTGCGTGCATATGTGTCTACGTGTCTACGTGAGATGCGAGGGGCCATGGGTCTACCATGGTAACAGGAGCAATGAATTACTTGCACGGAGACAGAAAGGCCGGGCCCTTTGCTCTGCAGCTGTGGAGATGTTTTCCTAAATCACTAGACAGGAATGTATTTTCGAGGAGCGGAGCAGATAACTTGAAGGTAAAATACAGTCTTGGCAGGCACAGGGAGTAGGGTAAGGGTCATGGATGCAGATCCAGGTTGCAGCTTTCAGAGACAGAAGGCAGAAAGGGCTCGATGGCAGGAATCAGGGCCTAACTCGCCAGAGCCAGAAAAACGTGAAAGTGCACCATGTAAAGACGGTGGCAAGGCATACTTAGGAACTGAATATTCGACCCATTCATGGTGGATCTGAAAGAAGACATGTTAACGTTGGACGCAAATGTATTTGCGTCTTCATAGCTGGTTGTGGAGAGAACATACATGTACTTGAAGCATGTACATGGAGCCGTTTGGGTCTACGTTAGGGGACACAATTGACCATAAAAATTCATATTACCTCACTACACTTACCTCAGACTCACATGCCCACTCACAGATATACTCAGACATTCGCACACCCACTCAGAGACTAATGCACCCATTCACAGATCTACTCAGACACTTATGTACTCACTTACAGACTGACTCACACACTCATGAAGGCACTCGCAAACCTACACAGACACTCATACACCTACTCACAGGCCTCCTAATACACTCATGCACCGATTCAGACATTCATGCACCCACTCACAGACAAACTCAGACTCTCACACACCCACTCACACACCCAGTGAGATACTAACACACAAACTGAAAAAAACATTGAGATATTCATGCACTCCCTTTCATACTCATACATTCACTCACACACTCAGTCTCAAATGCTACAGGTTACAGTTAGGAAATAAAAAATGTAAAAAATTCACTTAAAAAAACAACGGTCATAGAGACGTTATAGTTGAGAAATAGCAATAAAAAACTAAAAAAAATTCACAGAAGGGACATTATAGTTAGGAAATACAATTTAAAAAACTTAGAAATTCTCTGAGAAAAGACAAAGGTTAAAGGGACATTATAGTTAGGTTCAGATTTCACTTGTACAAATCCAGTGAATTTCAGAGGCTAAAATGTCTGAGCTAACTATAACCTACTCCCCCACAATGCACTGTTTATGACCTCACAATCATATCACATCACTCATGACATGCTCAGTGACATCACTGGTTACATAATTCAGTGAGTGTGAGTGTTTTCTAAACGTTTATGAGTGTCAAATATATCTACCAAGGTACGACAAAAGTAAAAATAGTATACTAGGTATACACCTAATGAGTGATTCTACTTCTAACATATATTATGTGAGTGTGTGTATCCATTTGTGAGTGCCTTTTGAGGTGTTTGTATGGGTGTGTGAATGATTGTTGCAGTTGATGTGTTGATGTATATGTAGGTGTGTGTAGCTATGTGGGTGAGTGACTGTGTTGGTGATTGTGTATGTGTGTCAGTGGCTGAATGGGTGAGTGAGTGGCTGTGTGAGTGGCTGTATGAGTGGGTGTGTAAGTGGCTGTATGAGTGAGTGAGTTTCTGAACAATTCTATGAGTAAGTGGCTGTATGTGTGAGTGAGTAGCTGTTAGAGTGGGTGTTTAGTTAAGTGAGTTGGTGTTTGAGTGGTTGTATTGTAAAGTAAGTATCTGTGTGTATGGATGTGTGGGTGAGTAAATTGATGTGATAATGCTTGTATATCAATCAATCAATCAATAAATTTATAGAGCGTGCTACTCACCCCTGAGGGGGTGGGGGGACAGCTGCTACTGCTTGAATAGCCAGGTCTTGAGTTGTTTCCTGAAGGTGAGGTGGTCCTGGGTCCATTGTAGGTGTGCAGGGAGGGAGTTCTATGTCTTGGCGGCCAGGTAGGAGAAAGATCTTCCTCCGGTGGTGGTTCTGCGAATCTGTGGGACGGTGCGGAAGGCGAGGCTGGCGGAGCGGAGCTGGCGGGTGGGAGTGTAGAACGAGAGGTTGTTGTTGAGGTATTCGTGGCCCATGTCGTGGAGTGCTTTGTGTGCGTGGGTGAGGAGCCTGAACATGATCCTCTTGCTGACTGGGAGCCAGTACAGGTTTCTCAGGTGGGCAGATATGTGGCAGTGGCGAGGGATGTCCAAGATGAGTCGTGCGGAGGCGTTCTGTATGTGCTTAATTCGTTTCTGAATTTTGGCTGTGGTTCCTGTGCAAAGGGCATTCCTGTAGTCCAGTCAGCTGGGGACGAGGACCTGGGTGACCATAGTTCTGGTTTCGGTGGGGATCCACAGGAAGATCTTTCAGAGCATGCGCAGGGTGTTGAATTATGAGGATAAGATGGCGTTGACTTGTTTGGTTATCGTGAGGGAGGAGTCCAGGATGAATCCCACGTTACGTGCGTGGTCCGTGGGCGTCAGTGCAGTGCCCAGCGCTGTGGTTCACCAGGAGTCATCCCAGGTGGATGCGGATTGTCAGAGGATGAAGACCTCCGTCTGAAGTTCAGATTCAGCCGACTGAACTTCATCCATTCCGTGACGTCTTTCAATCCTTCCTGGAGGTTGGTTTTGGCGGTTGCTGGGTCTTTGGTGAGGGAGAGTATCAGCTGGGTGTCGTCGGCATAGGAGATGATGTTGAGGTTGTGTTTGTGTGCGATGGCGGCGAGGGGGCTCATGTAGATATTGAAGAGGGTTGGGCTAAGCGAGGAGCCTTGGGGTACGCTGCAGATGATCTCGGTGGCCGTGGAGCGGAACGGAGTGAGGCGGACTCTCTGGGATCTGTTGGAGAGGAACGAGGTGATCCAGTCCAGGGCTTTTCCTTGGATCTGGTGTTGTTGAGGCTAGTTATTAGGGTGCGGTGTCAGACGGTATCAAAGGTGGCTGAGAGGTCTAGGAGGATGAGGGCTGTTGTTTCCCCGTTGTCCATTAGGGTCCTGATGTCGTCGGTGACTGCAATGAGGGCTGTCTCGGTGCTGTGGTTGGCTCGAAATCCGGACTGGGATAGGTCGAGCAAGTCGTTTGTTTCAAGGAATAAGGTCACCTGTTTTATTGATGGTCTTATCGATGACTTTTGGTGGGAAGGGAAGAAGAGAGATGGGCGGAAGTTCTTGAGGTCTTTGGGGTCTGCTGTGGGTTTTTTCAGGAGGGCGTTGATCTCTGCGTGCTTCCAGCTCTCTGGGAAGGTGGCTGACGCGAAGGAGTTTTTTATGACGTTCCGGAGGTGGGGTGCTATGATAGTGTCTGCTTTGTTGTAGATGTGTTGGGGGCATGGGTCCGAGGGAGAGCCAGAGTGGATGGTGTTCATGACGTGGGTGCTGTCTTCAGTGCTGCTGGGGGTCCAGGTGTTGAGGGTGGTGGTGGGGGGCATTGGTTTGGTGACTGGAGGCGGAGTCTGGGCATCAAAGCTGGTGTGTATATCTGCGATTTTGTGGTAGAAGAACATGGCGAGGGAGTTGAAGAGGTCTTGCGACGGTGTGATGTCGTTGTTGCTGGCGTTGGGTTTGGAAAGCTCTTTTATGATGCTGAACAGTTCCTTGCTGTTGTGGGTGTTGTTGTCCAGCCGCTCTTTGAATGATGTCCTTTTGGTGGTCTTTAGAGCTGTCATGTTTTCTATTGTCCGTTCGTGGCGCCAGGTTTTTTCGAGGGTACGGCAGAATTTCTTTGAGTCTTGAGACATGAGACATGCGAATGTGTACTTGTATGCTTGTACAAATTTAATCTGAGCGTAACTATAACGTCCCTGTAACCTTTGTTTTTTCCATTGAATATATATATATTCACTGAAAAAAACATAGGTTTCAGGAACGTTATAGTTAGTTAGACATTTCACTCATACAAAACCATAGAAATTCTGGTGTTATAGTTAGTTCAGCTAACTATAACTTGCACCCCCATGCACTGCTGATGATGTCACACATTACATCATTCATGACATGGTCAGTGACATCACTGATGACATCACTGATGACCTCTCAAATGATATCACTGATGACATCACTGAGGACATCATCCATGTGATAATGTGATGCACCTCCTCACACCCTAATAAAACCTTTGATACACCTACCCTAAAATACAGACGACCATTTTAGAAAACATAGCCACACCAGTACTAGTTACTATATACGCACTCACTGATTCCTATGTCTACACACACACATCCACTCATTCACTCATACAATCACTTATACATGCAGTCCCTCATAAAACCGTCTTCAGCAGTGCATTGCAGGAGCATAAGTTATAGTTAACTGAACTAACTATAACGGCGGAATTTCTCTGGTTTTGTACGAATGAAATGTCCAACTAACTATAACGTGAATGAAACCTATGATTTTTTTCAGTGAACTTCTAGGGTTTTTTCTATGCTAATTTCTAACTATAACATCCCTGAAACCTATGTTTTTTTCAACGAATTTCTAGGTTTTTTTAAATGCTAATTTCTAAATTATAATGTCCCTGAAACCTATGTTTTTTTCAGTGAATTTGAATGTTATTTAAAATGATAATTTGTAAGTTTACTATTTATAAAACCTTTCTTTTTTCTATAAATTATAAGATTTTTTGAAAGATGTTTTGTAAGTCTAATATCCTATAATTTTTTTGTATTATAATATGTAATGTCCCATGTTTTAAAAAAAACAAAACAATTTTTTATTCCACAAAATACTGGAGTCATGTACCCATCGTTTACCTATCACAGTGGGTGCATGAGTTCAAGCTGCCATATTGGTAAAGTCGAGAAGGAGCCATGTTTGGTAAGCAACGGGTGTGCGGTGCATGGGCCAGCGTAACGTCATATATGTATGGGATCGCACCATGTGCGCAATTAGTAAGTGACAGATGCGAGGTGCGTGGCCCTGCGTAACGTCACATACGTATGGGATTGCGACATGTGCGCATTTAGTAAGTGGCGGCTGCGTGGACCCTTAATGTATATGACAGGTAACGTCATATACATGCTGGGTCACTCGGGTGCTCGACTCCCATAAAAATATGTATGTATTAAAACTAAATGTATATAATTTTAATGTACATATGAAGGCAAGAGATTATCTAAACTATTCATAAAAATTAAATGTTTCTACTTGTAATAAACTTATATTATTCTTAAATATATTTTCGCTAAGTCGCATTGGGTGCTCGCTGGTTGCGCACTGGGTGCGCGACTCCCATGTGACTTTAAAAGAGACCATTTCATTGGTTGACAAGGTTTTCCATTATAGAACTTGAAGGATCCCACTCTTATTAGGCATTCTCTCTGTTGCATCACAGGAGAGACACCTGTTGTATTTTGGGAGCAAAATTGTGATTTTTTGGTGTTTACTGCAAAACCTTCACCATGGCTTCTTCAAATACACCAATAGACCTTCCATCTGATGATGAAGACTTCGTATTACCTCCCAAGAAAAGACCAAAGTCTTTTGTGTGGACATTTTTCACAATCCCGGAGGGCGAAAGAAAAGTAAAGGTGAGAAAGGTGAGCTGCACGCTCTGTCCCAGAGTTCTATCAAGAGGCACGAGAAGTTGTACTCGTGTGGCACTTCCAGTATGTATAAGCAATGTGCTCAAGAAGCCACACCACAAACTGACCAGGGAGCTGGTCCGAGCACTTCTGGAGCCTCAACCTCTGCATCTCGCGGTCCAGACATTTGTCTTCAGTTTGCGATGTTCAAACAGCATTGCGTATAATGGGGGGAGCAGTCTGTTGACGCTGTTTGGTCAGCAGCAAAAGCCATCACTGCAAATTTTTATTTTTATGTTGTTTGTTGGTTTTTTCATTTTTCAAAAAACACCCAAAAAATTCACAGAATTGTTTAAAAAACACACAAAAAAATGAAAAACAAAAAAGAAGAAAATAACTGTTTTCTTCAGAACTACCTTATTTGGTTAAAAAAGAGAAATAACTGCACGCTAATATCTGGGTGATTGAGTACATGTGTAGAGCATGATTGATTCAAAGAGTGCATGGATAGTTACAGGGAGATAGCTGGACTGCATCATTAATGCACAGGTAATTGCAGCTCTGCAAGTGTTAGTGTCTGGGTCATTGCATGAATACATGGGTAATGACTGGATGAATGGACTGCTGCAAGGAGAGTGCATGGAGATTTTATAACTGCTTGCATATTGGCGGAGTGATTGGATAAGTACATGTTGTTGGATAGGAGATTGGATGAGTGCACAGGGAGTGACAGTGTGATTGTTGGACTACATGTAGTTCAGAAATCACATCACACTGTGTAATTGGAGGAGTGAATCAGTAGTATGTAGGTGGTTAGAGGACTGCATGGCTAGTGCATATGTGATTGTAGCACTGCATGTGTTAGTGCTTGGCTCATTGAATGAGTACATGGATAGTGACCGGATAATTAGAGTGGTGCAAGGAGAGTGCACGGGGAATTTATAAGTGCTCGGGTTTTGGCAGAATGATTGGATAAGGACATGGTACTGGCTGGGTGATTGCAGGAGTGCACAGGGAGTGACAGTGTGATTGCTGGACTACATGTAGTTCAGCAATCACACTGTGTAATTGGAGGAGTGAATCAGTAGTGCGTAGGTGGTTAGAAGACTACATGGCTAGTGCATATGTGATTGTAACACTGCATGTGTTAGAGCCTGGGTCTTTGCATGAGTACATGGACAGTGACCGGATGATTAGAGTGGTGCAAGGAGAGTGCATGGTGAATTTATAAGTGCTTGGGTTTTGGCAGAGTGATTGGATAAGGACATGGTACTGGCTGGGTGTTTGGAGGAGTACATAGGTAGTAACAGGGAGATTACTAAACTGTATAGGTAGCACTCTAAGGATTGTAGAAGTGCTTGAGTTAGTACCTGGGTAATTGCATGAGTAAATGGGTACTGACTAGATGATTAGAGTACTGCAAGGAGAGTGCACGGTGAATGAATAAGTGTTTGGGTTTTAGCAGAAAAATTAGATAAGGACAAGGGACTTTCTGGGTGATTGGAGGAGTGCACGGGGAGTGACAGTGTGATTGCTGGACAGCATGGGTACTACTTGGGTAATTGGAGGATTGAATCAGTAGTATGTAGGTGGTTAGAGGACTGCATGGATAGTGCACATGTGATTGTAGCACTGCATGTGTTAATGCCTAGGTCAATGCATGAGTACATGGATAGTGACTAGATAAATAGAGTGCTGCAAGGAGAGTGCATGGTGAATTTATAAGTGCTTGGGTTTTGGCAGAATAATTAGATTAGGACATGGGACTGGTTTGGTGATTGGAGGAGTGCACGGGGAGTGACAGTGTGATTGCTGGACTGCATGGGTACTACCTGGGTAATTAGAGGAGTGAATCAGTAGTGTGGAGGTAGTTAGAGGACTACATGGATAGTACACATGTGATTGTAGCATTGCATGTGTTAGTGCCTGGGTCATTGCATGAGTACATGGGTAGTGACTGGATGATTAGAGTACTGTAAGGAAAGTGCATGGTGAATATATAAATGCTTGAGTTTTGGCGGACTGATTGGATAAGTGCATGGTGCTGGAAGGGTGATTGAAGGACTGCATAGGTAGTAACAGTGAGATTACTGAACTGTATGGAAGGTGCACAGGTGATTGTAGCAGTTCATATGTTAGTGCCTGGGTTATTGCATGAGTACACGGATAGTGACTGGATGATTAGAGCACTGCAAGGTGAGTGCATTGTTAATTGTTAAGTGCTTGGATTTTGACACAGTGATTAGATAAGGACATGAGACTGACTGGGTAATTGGAGAAGTGCAAAGGTAGTAAGAGGGAGATTACTGAACTGTATAGGTAGTCCTCACGGAAATGTAGAAGTGCATGTGTTAGTGCCTGGGTCATTGCATGGGTAGTGACTGGAAGATTAGAGTACTGCAATGAGAGTGCATGGCCAATTTATAAGTGCTTGGGTTTTTCCGCAGTGAATAGAGAAGGACATGAGACTGGCTGGATGATTGGAGGAGTTCATATGTAGTAACAGGAAGATTACTGAATTGCATAAGTAGTGCTTTCAGGATTGTAGCAGTGCATGTGTTAGTGCCTGGGTCATTGCATGAGTACATGGATAGTGACTGGATGATTAGAGTACTGCAAGTTGACTACATGGTGAATTTGTAAGTGCTTGGGTTTTGGGGCAGTGATTAGATAAGGACAAGACACTGACTAGGTGATTGGATGAGTGATTAGGTAGTAACAGGGAGATTACTGAACTGTATATGTAGTGCTCAAGGGATTGTAGAAGTGCATGAGCTCGGGCCTGGGTCATTCCATGAGTACACTAAGCATACATGCACCTGTATAAATAGTATCTGAACCCTTAGATAACTCATTACATACTATCTAGTTAAGTAGATAACAAAGGGTAATACATGGTGGCTTAATTTTGAGTGACATCTTGACCATTCAATCTACAAATATGTGACATTATTAAACTATACCTCACAATAGACTTAAGAAAAAAGAGGAATTAACAACACATTCAATGATCACTTTTAAAACCACATATATCTTCAGCTCTGTATCTAAAACTATGTGACATCACTCAACAATACCTTTGCTTAAACTACAAAAACAAACCTAATTTACGGCACCTTATTTCACCATTCTATCTTTAATTATATGCCATAATTAAACTTTACCTTCTTTACAAACTAATAACAGAAACCAAATTAATAACACATTATATGATCATATTTCAAACACCACAGTTGTGCTGCATATTTACCAAAGTATCTTAATAATGCAGTATCATCCAACTATACTTTAGTAGAGAGAAGAACAAATTATGCCTAATAAAATATACCTTATATGAACATCTTTCAAAATACACATTTGTACTGCATCTTCAATCTAAAATATGAGGCCTCATTCAGCTATACCTTTGAACAGACTTAAAAATATATATATTATTGTACAGACTGTTTTTTAAACAAACTTCAAGTACAATGAAATTAATTCCAATATATATCTCTACATTTAACAATATATTTAAAACAACACAGTTTTAGAATAATGTCAAATCATTTGAAAATAAACCTAAAAAATATATAACTCACCTTGCAAATAAATCTGTTAAATGAAAAATCTCACACACTCAGAAAGGATTTTCTTTTACACACAGACAATATAAATCACCATACTCTTGTATGTAAAACCAGTAATTGAAGGCTTCCCTCTCCTTTTCCATACAAATATACATCATCAATAAATGACATTGCTTCCCCGAGTTTTTCAAATTGTAAAAACACAATTCCATTGGTCACAAATAAACTGTTAGACGTGGCACCATTGGCATGGGTCTCCCTTCCAATCTTTGCCGTTGTCTCATATGTTTTCACTTGTTATAGATGGTTTGTGCACTGTGCCACTGCTGTTCAGTGCCACAGTGCAAGAGCTCCCTATGGTAAATTGATGTATGGATTTGTGACTCCATGATTGGCTGATTTGGTTTACTTGTCAGAGCCTAGTACAGTGCACTGTGTGTTCCCAGGGCTTGTAAATCAAATGCTGCTGGTGGGCTTGCTGCACTGGTTGTGCCACCCACTGAAGCCGCCTGTAAAGTATGTCTCAGGCCCGCCATTGCAGAGCCTATGGGCAGTCTGGTACTGCCATGTTGACTGGCAAGTGCACCCACTTGCCAGTCCCTAAACCTTCCCTTTTCCGCATATTGCTACCGGAACCCGTGGAGCAGGAGACGCTAGGTGCTGAACGGGTGACAGGCGTTGCTGGTGGTGTGCCATTGTCGCCACCACCCCCTCTCGAGACCCATGGGGTGTGGATCTTGTAAATTACAAACTATACAGGTACCTCTAAATTGAGGGTATCGCACTACTTTATTGGTTGTTTTTTGCACTTTAAAAACGTTTTTCCACACCTACTTTTAACTTTCACGTCCTCAGGTAAGGGTGGGCCTTAGCATGCCCATACCGCCGAGGTACACCATCTTACGGTCGTAATGAAAGCCCAGTAAATGACACATAGATGGGCAGAAACATGTTGACCCCACCTTAAGTGGAAAGAACCAAGTCATTAATTGGTAGATTTCCCACACATATTTTACCCATGTCAAACTGACCATTGAATACACTTTTTGTATGGTACAGTTTTTGACATTTATAATTCACATTTCTTTTTGTCACCCTTGCCACGAAGAACCAGCTCCGCAGTAATCTGGCGTTGTAGCACATCAGGGAGGCATTCGGCTTCCCCTGGTGGGCCCGATGATGAAGCATGTCACCACCCAGGGTGGTGAGTGAGGGCTTCCTGAAAAATCCCCACTGATTTCCAATGTGACTTATTCAGGGTGATTCTTTCTTCTCTTTGTCTATTGCTCATACACTTTTCCTTCACAACACTCTTTTGTTGATTAATAAGATTGACTAGGGGGACTAAGAGTGCCCTTTACCCTCTCTCTCAATTTGTTGTTACTACTCTAACAATATGCCAAAGACAGAAATGGAAGTGGTCCAATCAATTTTGTCCTCAGATTGAGAAAGCTAGAAAAAATATCAATAAAGCTGTTTCTGCTTACCTCAGAGACCATAAAATGGGCTCCATATATAACAACAATCTACGTTTCCATATGGAGGGCATTCACAGAAGTGACAACCTAAAGCTCTGCATCCGCACTTACATGTAGCTGCAAAAAACTCATAATAAACACAAGGGCTATTTTAGAGCCACCAAATAATCCAACATATAACCTAGGTTTATATAAAAAATCTTAATTATCTTTGCTTCGATTCGCGCACCCATCTCGACTCAGAGCCGTGCACATTGCGTTCACACTGGGGCCGCGCTGAGTGCCACTCACCCATCATGTTCACACTAGGGGGCAGGGCTGAGTGCTGCGTAACCATCACGTTCACACTGGGGGACTTGCACCCATCATGTTCACACTAGGGGGCATCACTGAGCACCGCACACCACTCGTGTTCACACCAGGGGTTGCGCTGGGAGCCATGCACCCCTTGTGTTCACACCGGGGCCCGCGTACCCCAGCATTCACACCGAGGGCCACGGTGAGCGCCGCGCTAGGATCCAGGCTCCAATATTTTTGTGGTAAAAAACGCCCACTTCCTTTCATTTACATTTGCACCGGGGGCCTCATCCCCCGTGGCATGCCAAAATATACATTCATTTTTTTAAATGGAGGAGAGGGACTGTCACCGCCCTCCGAGGCCATTTTGGGCCCTGGCAACCCCATTCCCCGGGACCTTGCCATATGGTCAGGGAACATGGGGGGAACCCCAATGCCCTACGTTCCCGCTTAGTCCCTGTCGCCTGCGGGAGCCATAACTGCTTTTTCACTTGGGGAGCTGCTAACATGCAGCTCCCCATGTGGAAAAGCAATCTGCTTTGGATTTTGGAAGCGAGAGCAGGAAACCTGCTCTTGTTTCCAAAATCCAAACCAGAGTTTTCAGCTCCAGTCAGCTCCTGTCTTAAAAGTTTTTGGTGATTCGCCGCACAGGGCCCGAGAAAAAAGGTGACGTTACATATAACATCATTCATGACATTGTCAGTGACATTACTGATGATATCACTGATGACATCTCAAACGACATCACTGATGACATCATCGAGTGACTGTGTGTCTCTGTAAAGTTTAAATATGCTTTATATATATGCCAAGGTATATTAAAGAATAAGTGGGTATATAAGTGTCTGAATGGATGATTTAGTAGGTGCATGACTGACTGTATAAGTGAGTGATTAAATGTGCCTTACTGAATGCATGGGTTAGTGACTAAACTGTGTGAATGTCTGTATCAGTCTGTCAGTTGTTTTGTAAGCAGCATGGGTTGGTGAGAAGCTACAAGAGTGTCTATATAGTTTATTGATTGGTTTTCTGACTATCTGTATTGGTGCCTGAGTGTCTGTGATAGTGTGACTCTGTGCATAGATGGTTGAGGGGGTGATTCACTGGGTATATGCGTTCAAAAGTGCATCTGTGAAGGGCTGTATGGGTGGATGAGTGTGAGTATGGGTGTGTTGGTGAGTGAATGGATATCTCAGTGGTGCATGTGTGAGTAACTACAAATGTGAAATTCAGTATATGTGAGTGTTGGAGTATATACATGATTATATGTGACAGTGAGTGATTGTGAAAGTTGCGGTATGGGTGGGTGTGTGTTTGTATCAGTGATTGTACAAGAGAGTAAGTATGTTTTAGTATATGTATGAATAAGTGAGGTGGTGTGTGTATAACTGTATAGGTGAGTAAATGGGAGAGTTAATGATTATTTGAAAGACTGACTACCTGTGTGACTAAGTCTATGGGTGAGCAGCGGTGTGTAAGTATCTGTATAGGTGCATATGATAGTGCTGTATTGATGAGTGACTGCATGTATGAGTGACTGTATGGATGAATGAATAGATGTATACATAGACCTAGGAATCAGTGAGTGGGTATATATATATTATATTGTGGTCTGGGAGAAGCACAGACCACTGATTGCCAAGACCTTCCCAAATAGCAGGACACCCAATACCTGTCCTTCTATATGCGGATGACACAGTTCTGATGTCTCACCCTTAAGTGGGACTACAAAAGGTTTTACATAGCTTTGCATCCTTAATGCTCAATCTTGGCCTTAGGGTGAACACCTCGAGAACATTTATAATGAGGTGTGGGCAATAGATGAGCCGGAAATAGGGTTCACTAAGAGATTTTCATATCTCGGTATACCTTTTTTATCAGAATGACCGTTGGGCCCAAGCAGTGCTAGCAAACAAATTGGTGTTTTCAAAAACTACAGCCGCCCTTGCTAATTTCGAAGAAAGTTGGGTAGGATGCCGCCGGTTTCGCTCATCCAGATTTATAAGGCTAAATGTACTTCCACAGCCATGTAAGGGTATCAGGATTTGTAGATGTGATCCCCTACAAATAGTGGAAAATGCATTTTTACGATATATTCTGGCAGTACCAAGCAGTACATCATCGTATATGTCTGCCATTCCGAAATGGGAATACCATACATTACTGACCTCATAAAAATGGAGCCTATCGTCTTATGGCATAGGATCTGGATATCGTTAAAAACTATGCTTAATCAGGACATTTTATTGGACAGTTTGTAACTGAAAGGGGCTCTAACAATCCCCTGGTTAAGGTATGTCCGAGGTTTTATGCATGATCTAGGCCACTGAGAATATTTTACCGACCCCAGCACTGTGCTGACCTTCACAAGAAAAGAGTTAAAAAAGTGAGCCTACTGCGATTAGATACAATCAGAGTTTCAGCAGAGATCACTAAGCCCACTGTGCGGTGTGATCAAACAATTTTAACCACTTCGTGTATGCAACCCTATTTTAAAATAGTACCTGTCGGCTATGACAGGTTTTTATTGACCAGATTCGGACTTGGGATCTTTCATAAACTTGTAAACTTTCCAAAAATGAATGATTGGTCATGAGAGATGCAACTGTGTCCCTGTGATAACCATTCAGACCAATCCACCATTCATGGTGTTCTATTTTGTGGATTTCATACTGAATTAAGGAAAACGTGGATTGTTCCAATGTTTTCATATTTGGGGATTAGACAATGTTGCCCTGCATTTACAGCACTACTATTCCTAGGAAATGAACATATAGCCTGGAGGGAAGCAATGTCTTAAAGAAAGCACTTTGGTACAAGAAATGCATTGTAATATAACCATCTAGCCAACAATGATTTAAGGGATAGTGATTTAATTGAATGTTTTTTATAATTAATTGCTTAGTAATTTTATGTTTAACATTTCCTTTGTAATGAATTGTGTGTTTTTATGTGCTTTTATAATTGTCTGAAAAAGCAATCAAATACATTTTTACTTGACTTAAGAGTGGCTGTGTAAGAATGACAGTGTGCTTATATCAGTAATTGTATAAGAGTGTAAGTAAGTGTTAGTATCTGTATGAATAAGTGAGTTGGTATGTGTATAACTGTATAGGTGACTAAATGGGATTTATTGCATGACTGACTAGGTGTGTGAGTAACTCTATGAATGAGTGGCAGTATGTGAGTGTCTATATAGGTGTACGAGTGCATATGATAGTGCTCTATTGATGAGTGACCGCATGTATGAGTGACTGTATGGGTGAATGAACGTATATGTATAGACCTAGGAATCAGTGAGTGGGTATGAAGTAACTGGTATTGGTGTGTCTATGGTTTCAAAAATGGTAGTCTGTATTTTAGAGTGGGTGTATCAAAAGTTATATTAGGGTGTTAGGAGGTGCATCAGATTGTCACCTGGATGATGTCATCAGTGATTCCATTTGAGATATCATCGGTGATGTCATTTGAGATGTCATCAGTGATGTCACTGACCATGTCATGAGTCATGTAATATGTGATGTCATCAGCAGCGAATTGCGGGGGAGCGAGTTATAGTTAGCTCAACTAACTATAATGGGCGAAATTCTCTGGGTTTGTACGAGTGAAATGTCCAAGTAACTATAGCGACCCTGAAACCTGTGGTTCTTTCAGTGAATATCCAAGGTTTTTTAAATGCTTATTTCTAACTATAAAGTCCCTGAAACCTATGTTTTTTCAGTGAATCTCAAAGGTTTTTAAAATGTGAATCTCTAACTATAACAACCCTGAAATCTATTGTTTTTTCAATGTATATGACTTAAGGCCCTGTTAATAGCACGTGAATGTTGGTGGTACTCAGTCTTAAAAACAAAAGTGAAATGCAGATAGTGAATGAATCTGCTTAAAGAATTAGTTTTCTGTACAAAACTCACCTAGCATGATAACATGCTATACCTTTTCTACTAGCGAGAAGTGACTTTATAAGGACATGCACATTGATGTTCCTGCTATTACTGCATTCCACTAGAAATGCACCACCTCGGCCAGGGCAAAAAACAGACACACATACAGACCAGTTTGAAGGCTCCTTTTAAAAAACTACGAGTACCCAACACCATTGAGGCCCGGCAGAGTTAAAGTCCTCAGTAGTGCCTTAGCAAAAGCATAACTTTATAATTCAATGCTCACTCATTCTCTAAGTGCATGAGCAGTACCAGACAAAATGAATAAGTAAATGGATAATGCCTGAGTAAGTAATTCACTATAACAGTACTACCTAGCTCATTCCATGATCCTATTGTAAAGTGTGATTCTTTAGATTAGTGTGTAGGTACTACATGTTCCATTGCACAAAACATTGTCTACTGCTACACTGAACTCCATTAAAATACTTTTATTTCTAACTTTTCTACCTCACTTTAGAATTTTGGTGTAACAGCGAAGATAAATAAGTATTCCTGGCTGTGAAACACTCACATTGTCCATAAAACATTCTTTACTTTATAAACAAATTAAAGTGTTAGTATTCCCATGATCATTGTTGTTTCAAATTTGACTCATCTTATCCAAAGTAACCACGACTGCTGTAGCTTACCAAGAGGCCTACCGTATACAGGAAGTCTTTCTGAACCTGTTACATGTTGTAGCAATGTCTTCTCTCCTCCACATGAGATTCTACATACTTTGCTATGGCCTTCCATTCCCACTTTGAAAAGACTTCAATAACATACACTTACTGAATGCACTATTGTTTCAACTAGAAGAGATGCTCACATCTGCTTGTAAGACCTTCAAATAGCAGGTGGCTAAAACACCAAGTGACATTGACTCAGTGCTGAATAACAATCTCCCACTACATTTTCCCGAGTTAATACACCAAGGGGGCCATTAGGATGACGGGCAGACTTCGTCCGCACGCCATCCTATCGGATAACGGGACCGCCCGCAATAAGGGTGGGAGTCCCGTGGGGGGTATTAGGATGCACCCGCCACAGTGGCGGGCGCATCCGGCATTTTTAACATTGTGGTGGGCGTTGCTCTCAGCACCGCCCGCAACAATGCTAAAACTGCATGTTGTGCATGTGCATGTAGGGGTGTACCATAGGTACCCCCCATGGGCCTCCCCCACGCCCCCATCATCCTGGGGGTCCGCAACGGGCCCCAACCAGAAAGACCGCATGCCTTTACCTGGCGGCAATGACGCCACGGAATGGCACCCGTCTGCCTGCATCCTAATATGGATAGCGGTGTCTACCAGACACTGCCACCATATAAACCCTTTTCCGCCCCGGTCACAAGGCGGAAAAGTGGCAGACGGTGTTTCCATCCACCGCGGTCCCCCAGCCATAGTAATATGGCGGGGGTAAAATGGGTGGTGGGCGAGCAAGGATGTCGGGCGGATCGCCGGCGATCCGCCTGACATCCT
Source organism: Lissotriton vulgaris (assembly GCF_964263255.1). Taxonomy (NCBI): domain Eukaryota; kingdom Metazoa; phylum Chordata; class Amphibia; order Caudata; family Salamandridae; genus Lissotriton; species Lissotriton vulgaris. The sequence goes on along the minus strand of NC_141685.1, from coordinate 10,272,213 downwards.
ACTTGGCCCCAAAATATTTAATCTGTGTAAAACTGAAGGTCAACCACATTTTTTTAAAGTACTCATCCTCTGCCTTGATATCATTTTTCTGACTATCTTTTGAATAATACCTAATTCAAATTACTGAAGCAGATTTGCCGGATTTACCCTCTTGCTCTTCTTGGTTTGCTCAGTTCTTGTCCTTCTGCTCCTACTACGAAATGGCTGCCCGTTTTCAGCTTGAGCACCATCCATGCCTTTTGGAGCTGTACCGTGAATGAATGCTCCAGCTTTTTGAATGCATGCCACTGGTGAATCTTGGCATGAGCTATAGGCTACACTTCCACTACCTGTATTTCATGTGTGTGCACCCTGTTTTCTACTGTCTCTGCTGCCCGTGTGACTGCAAGCTAGAATGCAGCCTCTCTACTACTTCACCCTCTGATGTGGATTGTGAACTGTTGGTGGCTCCCTTATGAATAATGACCACCACTGCTCTGGAAACAGATGCTTGATGGATGTGTTTAATCATGCAAGAAGGGGAAGGTGGAATACGTGTGCTGATGTGCACCACCTGTTGGAGCACAGTATCATCGAATGTCACGCAGGTTGCCCTGACATCGTCCTCCTTCTACAGGATTATGGTGAGCATATCTGTTCTTTGACTTACTGAATTGGATGGGGACTCTGTTTGCTTGGAGAGGTGTGAATGACTTTTTGGAACAGATTGCATCCCAAGGTGCTTCAGAATTCTTGGCGCTCAATGGATCTCCAAAGCTGCACATGGGAACCTTGCAAAGCCACTTTTTCACATTGCACAACCACAGTGGAATATTAGTGAAGCTAATTTTCAGCCTGGCTGCCCATTGTGAATCTCCATACATTACAAGACCGCTTTGTGGAGAGTGTGGGATTGACACCTCTCTGGACCCCGTCCTCCCCCATACCATCCCGCTCTCATTTCCAGAATGTTTCCTGCTATCTTTGTTTGTGAAAGGAAGGTAACAAAAGGCCGATGTCTGTGGAAACATCCACTTTGCTCTTGAGTAGGCCAGTTGCAGCATTTAACCAGAAGAGTCAAAAACTAAAACAGGTTCCATGCAGAGGCACAACTAAACCCAAATGTTGAGAGCGGCTACTAAAAATCTTGGAGGGGGTTTACATATCAGAGGAATAGGAAGAGAAAAGCTTTATGGGTAAAGAAAGAACAAAGCTTCGTTAACACATACATGGTCTTTTAAGGAGCTGTGAAGTACTTGGGGTGCGCTTGCCATAACCTCAAAAACTATCTGTGTGTGTACCCGAAAACCTGTGTCAGCCCGGGCTCACACACAGGACGGGTGAGGGGGCTGAAGCCCTTTAAGGTCTATGGGCTTTGCATGCCTGATTCTATCTTATTGTCCTCTGCTGATGCCATAGCAGCAGTACAAATGCAGTAATGCACTTGTTCTTAACACTCATATTGTCATAAAATAGCTTTATAGCAATAGGTGAAATAAACACTTGGATAGAAATATTTAAGGGGAAACACTGAAGCAGTGCAATCATCCTCATTTTCCATGTACATGCAAAATTATGTTGTCTGCAGGTAAAGCCCAGATATCTTCTATTATTTAATAATGCTTATTTTAACCTATGAGAGAAATATTAAGCAGTTTACCCTATTCTCCTTTCTCTTTTTATGTTCACAATTAGCTTCATAACATATGCATTAAGTACTATTCTGATAATGTTTGTCTGATACATTATTTTGCTGTTTTGACATGTATACTTCATGTTAGGTTACTTTAATGAAAATAAATATTATAAGAGGTTTTATGTCTGTGTGAGATATTACAAGTACAACAGTCACAGTAAAAGAATATGTCTTCTACCACAATTCCTAAGACAAGTGGTCCGGTTCTGTTCTGGCATATCTAATCATTTATTTGTCTATAACAGATTAGGAGACGCAAAGACACAGTATAGGTTGTGAGCATTTACATAGCATTATAAGCCAGTCTCAATTTAGTAAGTTTCCATAATATTAAATATAGCTGTGACCTTGGACAAAATCCCTGCAAGAGCCAGAATAAATGCATTACTCCATGGGTAATAGCTGACTGAATGGGGGAATACAAGAGTATTGCCTGGTTCATTGTATTACAGCTTTCGTAGTGCCTCAACAACATCATAACTACAACAGGAATGCCTGGGTGATAACATGTGTATATAGGAACTGTTTTTGCTGATTCCATAACTCTATGCGTAGTATTTGCATAAGCATAATTGCATAGATTGTGTCTCTGAGAAAGGAAAATTACCACAATAATGCCTTAGTCATCCCATTAATGCTTCAGTTATGCTACAGAAATTAGATAACAGGATACGTTCTCTTTATTTAAAACAAATGACCAACTGACTCACATCGGACACACATGGAAAGTTTCAAAATATTATGAACCATAAATAATTATCGTTATATAAAAAATACTTTAATAAACTTTAAAAAATAGTTTCAAAATATTGCACACATTATTCGATATGCTCTTACTTTATTGGGAAATTTGCAAGCATGATTCTGTTGAACTATTTTAGAACACTAATCTCCTAAACAAAACTTAAAATATTTTCAATGTTCACAACTACCTACTGTAAAGAGAAGATGAAAAACTATTATTTAATGCAAATCAGTTTTGAAAAACAATATTATTGCATATTTAAGTGCAAAACATATTTTTAGAATTAGTTAACATATTCAGTTGCCCTTGTTTGCTGTTCTCAGATTCCTCTTAACATCGCAATACACAGTGATTTCAACATACTATCATCAAGGACCAGCCGGGAAAAAAGACAATCAACTAGATTGCAGAAAAAAAGAAATTAGCATAGAGAATTGTTTACAAAGTTGTAGGTATTTGTTTCCTAACTCTAGTTCTTTATTACATCTTTTTTCTACATTACATCTATTATTTATCTGAACCATTTTGAAACTCTGCACTCTCATTTAAATCTGATGCTATGTACAAAACAAATATACAAACTATTTTCTTCACAACTCAATTTTCAAAATCCAATAACAATTACTACAGATAATAATCCAAACAGTAGTTATAATTACAAAAAATTGTTTTCAGTGGTGTCTAGTTCATGTTTACATCTTTTCGATTGGCCAAAATATGTATCTCAAATGTTGGCTTCCAAAATATCCAACATCAATTCATTCATTTGTGCTTGCATGTTACCAAAAGACCGAATAATGTACTCAAAACTTTGGCGGAAGAAATAGAAAATATGAATTTGATAATTCATAAGGCAATCAAGGTTTTCATTCCGAATGAGCATCGTTGCAATGTGTTCATCCTTTATTACATTTAAATACACAGTATAGTGTCCAGAAGTGGTAGTAGGTCCAGCATGGAAAATAATAGCCACTGTTGTAAAGGTTCGCCCAGAAATAGAGTCATGACTAGCAACAAAGTTTTTGATTTTGCTCTCCACTTTTCTGCCATTTGCACTACAATGTTGTAACATTAAAATAAGATATTTTCCATATCTTTCTATATGTAATGTAAACACCGTCTCTGATTTGCAATGCAAACATTTCATATCATGATTGGCTGCTTTTAGTAAATTGTTAAAAGGTTCTAATTTGCCCTCTGGAATGGTTAAATACATGAATCATTCTGTGTATATTTCAGTGCTGGAAGTAAATGAACACTGTTCATATTTATGATCCCAAGTGTAACTTTGTCCAAATAAGTTTCAATCTGTATTCCTTCATCTTCTAATATTCCAAGCATAAGCATTAGACATTCTTGTCCATCTTGTTGTGTATTAAGAGTAAAGGTCAAAGAACCAGTACATATATCCAAAAATGCAGAATATCAGAAGCAGTATGGAGTTTACTCCTGTCGGTTACCAACTGTTTAAATACATAATGTAGTGTTGAACAGAATCTTTTTTATGGTTTTCCATGATTTCATGATGAAGATCTTGTAGAGGAAACACAACATTCAGAATCACATTAGCATAATAGTTGATACCAGAACTATTTTAACAACAGCTTCCATTTTCTGTTTCTTTACACCTTCAACTTTCTTTCCAATTGTATTTACTTTTTTTAACCTCACTTGAATCTTTCACATATTTCTATTTTGGATACATTACTCGTTTCTCATCTATGGGATATTCACCTAAATCTGGAGCATAACGTCTTATTAACCGAATATTCTCTCATACACAATTTACATCAGCACTAGCTTTTTTCTCATCAAAATTAATCAAATACAAACCAGCCAATGATGTTACTCGAGATAATGCAACATATGCCGTTCCCTCTTTGAACACTGTCCTTCCAATATTTACTAAAGCATTATCTATACTTAAACCTTGACATTTATGAATAGTTACTGCATATGCTAAAGACATATAAATCTAAAAATCTGCAAAAATATTAATCTTTCACAAGTAAAAAGCGAGCATCAGAATGCCCAATCCGTTTCACCTCTCAAATGTGATTACATTTTATTTTCATAAATTATATTCCATCTCTCTTCTGAAACGTTACAAAATCAACAACTTTTCCTCTTGCTCCATTCACTAAACTTACTTCTACAATCACATTACGTCGTAAAATTACCTGACAGTTTATACATAAATGTATAACTTTTTCTAAGCCTGCAGTTTTAGATACAGACTTTTCCAAAGAGTGCAATTTAGTTTATAGTTTCACTGTAAGAACGATAATTACTCCCTGGTGTTCAATTTTTATCAACCGCTTGAAATTCAACTATTTTTTCTTTTTCCTGTTTCAAAAGCTCTTCATGAAATGTAGAACATTCTACAAGTGGAGGCATTAGCCAAAGTATAGAGTTATGTTCTCAAATTTTTATGTACACTATTTCAACTGATGTCTTTTTAGTTGTAAACAAGTTTTTTACTAGCGTCTTTCTAAAGCTTGTTTGCCATGCTTTGTTAAGACACCAATTCTTACATCTTTCAGAATCTTTTCATAATCATCATTTGCTTGTCGCATATTCTTTGAAAGTTATTTATATTCCAAATTCACATTTCAATACTGCCCAAAGAACTTCTAATGTCTTCATGAGCAAGTTTTTTTTTAAATCTGGTTCTCCGTTTACAGGAGTTAACTGTAGTAGATCTCCAATTACAGTTAAATGTTTTACGCCATACAGAATATCATATTCTGTTTCTAAAACCTGTTGCATTCTCAAATGTACAAAGGCAAGCATTAATTTTAAGACCATGCTCACCTCATCAATAATGATTTCTCACCAGAATAACTATTTTTGACGGAAACCTGGCTAACCAGTGACTCTGTGGCCATTCTTGTGTTGGCCCTCCCGGTAGGGTATGTAATGCATACACTGAATAGGACTTCAGGGAGGGGAGGCCTAGCGGTTATACTTAAATCTTCACTATCTTGTACTCTCTCCCCTCGAGCTATCCCTAATTGTGAAAGTGCTCTGTTCAAAATCTGGGTGTCACATAACTTTACGTTAATGGGGCTTCTTATTTACCGTCCACCTGGCCCAGCCAAATCCTTTCAAGAAGCCTTGATTCAAATCGCATCCACTCTTGTCCTTGAAACAGCTAACTTGAACATCATAGGTGACCTTAATCTCCACTTCAATTGCCTTAACTCTCAGGCGGTTTCCAATTTTTTGGGAGATTAGGAGATATGGATGCATGCCAATTAACTCAGCTAGTGGAGTGTTCATCACATGTTGCAGTTCACTTACTTGACCCAATATTTTTGAACCTCCAGTCTCTGGAAGTAAATGCACCTCTCCCCATGACTTGAACGGACCATTTTCCCATCTCTATGTTTCTGGGTATTGCTGGTCTTCCCACACAACCCCATAGACAGCCCTCCTTGAAACACCCATGGAATACATTGGATGCATCCACCTTTGTATCTAGATTAAACCACTGACTTGGAGGCAGCTGATAAAGCCTTTAGGGAGTGAATTATTATCACACTCAGCCATTGCATTCCAAAGAAACTGATGGAGGCCAACCGCAAACAGGCCCATGCCTGGTACAACGAGACCTTGATCTTGGAAAATAATTTTTTTTTACATTTGGGAACATGCCTGGAGGCATACATATGACGCCAAGGCAAAAATCACCTATAGGAATGCCATTAAATCCTATTATAAATTAGTTCAAAAGACCAAGGCCTCTTACCATGCATATTTGATCTTGTCGAGTCATAATCCCTCTAAAACTATTTTTCCCTTATATAAGAGATCACAAAACTCCCGGTGGGTACTAACAATTTGATTGGCACTAATTCACAATGTGAATCATTGGCGAAACACTTTATTAGCAAGGTTGAGTGCATTTATAGTGCACTTGACAGGGGACGGGGTGTCCCTGAACGTATAGTGACCTCCATGCCAACAGGTCTCTCCCACTGTTTGCATGACTTGCCATGCCACCCATGTCTCTAAAGACATGGAAGCTTTGGCATCCAAGGTCATATCAGGATCCCCTGATGGCCCTGTAAAACCTGATATTTTTAGGAAATTCCATGAATGTCTTATGACAGCAAGTGGGAATTGATCAGTAGATCACTGCTGACGGCAGAGATCCCCAATTTGTGGAACCAGGCCAAGGTCGTTCCATTGGTAAAAAGCCCACATTAGATGCATCTCTTCCAGAGAATGTTGGACCTATTTCTCTCTTCTCCTATCTGGCTAAGATTATGGAGTCCCACGTCAACGCCACCCTGACCAACTACCTTAGAGTAAATTAGATTTTTGATATATATCAAAACCGCTTTTGGTCGAGACATAGGTATGTGTATGAAGGTCAGGGTCTATAGATTCTAATCACGAATTAATCATGGATAGAATTTTTCATACTGTTTAGCAAAAATTACCAACATGTAGTACACAGAAGCATTTATTTCAGCATTATTGTGATATTGTGATTCACATTACAAAAATAGAAACCACAGGCATTGAAAAGAAAAACCAATTACTTCATTGGATTTAACTGAGGACTGAAGGGCATAGGTCTCAGATGATTTCTTATCTACCACCGCTCTTGTGGAGACAATTCTTAAAAATTCGCTACATATTACATATTTACATATGCGCTCGGAGTGACAGAGAAAGGGAGACAGTTAGGAGGGATAGGTGTGGTTGGGTATAGGTGAGGACTGGGTAAAGGGTGTTGTGACTTGAATACAATCACAGTGATTAGAAATGCAACCTTTACAGACTAATTAGGTTCATTAGTTCCGTTATATTCTTTAACATAGGATCTGTATTATTCCATGGCTTGCTTCCTATGTTAAGAAAGTTAGATGTAATCCGGTCTACGTTTCGACCCCTGGATTAAGGGTTGATTGATGCCTCAAGCTGGGGTCTTCTTCAGGACATAGAGGTACAGGAGCGCCTAAAGATAACATAGTTGTGGTAAGGACTGTATCAAGACTGTAGTTATAAAAGTGCTGTGTTACTAACGTTGGCCTATATCACAAATTGGGCTTCTTACTTATTATAGGGCCGTCCAGTGGCCTATTTGGGTTGGACCATCATCGGTTCCATGGAGATATGTAGAAGCCTAAAAGAGTTTAAATTGGAGGTGTAAGTACTGGGAAACTCTTGGTTTATTACTGAGCATAAGCGCTCCGAGAGATAGCAGAGAGGGGCACTTACTGGGACTTCCGTGGTTTTCCACTCAGATCGTTTAGAATCACAGGTCTTGGTACATCTGGAAATATTAGGTCAATCTGACGGGTAAAGAAAGAGATTGTGTTGGTTTTAGTACATGGACAGGTAGTCTAATATTAAAAGACAGAGACAGGCATAGGCAGTCTGAGTCGGTTCATTCTGACATCATGATGCTAATTTCAGATGTCATCATATTGTTAAAAAGTGCCAATTCTAGTTATTCCACATAAATCAGGATAAAGTAGAGTCATAGCGTGTCAATAGGCTGAGTAAATTTAGGGCGACATCGGATGGTGGACTGTAGATGTCGCTTTGTTTAAGAAGCTATTTCAAAAAAATCTATTTAAAAAAAAATCCCCACGTCGGAACGAGTCCTGCCGTGTGAAATACCTTGTTTTCGAGTATTCAGTGCGTGTCCTCTGGACTGAATCCGATATGGTGCTAGCAGCAGCGCTGCCCGATCGCGAATGAACCGCGAGGTGCAGGCGCTGAATACTTGCTGGAGGCTCGCCGTGGGCCACCAATCCGGTAGCGGCGTGCACCTCCACTCAAGGGAATGTCTACAAAGTACGTAGAAGGAATGTACTTAGGGATCGTCGTGATTTAGGAGCACCGTCACGGGTTAAAAGCGCGACTGAGCAAGTTAATACTGGAAGGAGAAAACAATTTCAAAGGTTAAACGCGTGCAAAAGCGTTATTCTGAGGATGTCTATTAGAAAAAGGGTCAACATCAATTAAAGGTCTAAGTAAACACGTGGCATATTTACACACATTAAGCTCTGTATGCGCAAAGCAGTCAAGGGAAAAACAATTATACACAGTATTAAACACGTGTGGAAGCGTTATTGTAAGGATGACTGCTAACCGAAGATGAAGCACCAGTTTGAAGTCTAAATAACCAAACATGCGGCATATTTATACATAATAGGCTCTGTGTGTGTTTAGCAGTCATATGTCATAAACAGTGGAACAAATCATATAACACATATATGATAGCCTTTACAGAGGGATATTCTTACATAAGGGCTGGATAGTTATATTGTCAGCTGAGCCCCAATAAAGTATGTTAATCTTACAACCGCATTCGGCCATGCAATACATCAGTGTGCATATAGTTCGCACTTGGAATTAAGGTCATTGGATTAATCCCAATTAATTAGTGCCATTTGGGAGAATGTTACATCAATTTCATTTAGTCCGTTTTGTACGGAATCAAATCGCTGCATCCATTTACACTCACGTGTGTTCAGAACAGAGTCTAAATCCCCACCCCTGGCTCCCAATGTGATCTTTTCAATGACCACCCATTTGAGGGATTCTGGTGTGTGATTCTTGGCTTGGAAGTGTTCCACTAGGGGCGCTCCTGGCGTTAGGCATCTTATTCTGCTACAATGTAGTAGTATTCTGTTTTTTGTTTTCTGCTTCGTTTGGCCAATGTAGATAAGGCCACATGGGCATAGAATAGCATATATCACACAGTTGGTATTGCAGTTCGTCAATGATTTTAAATCAATAGTGATGTTATTATGAGTGAAAGTCTTGGTTTCTATGCATAGTGCACAGGCCTTGCAGTTAGCACATTTATAGTTCCCAATGATATCAGGGAGATTCCACATTGTTTGTATAGTTGGTGCTGGTGGGGTATCTAACATAGACCGGACCACCACATCTCTGATACTTTTAGCTTTTTTGAAAGCATGCATGGGAAGTTCTGGGACTTCAATCTCATCTGATATGATACTCCAGTGGTTATTGATTATCTTGCGGATCTGATTGCTCTTGCTGCAGAAGGTTGTGACACAGATCATTCTGTTGGATGGATCTTGACGATTTCTTGGTACAAGCAGTGTTTCCCTATTGTTAAACCAAGCTCTTTTGCGCGCTCTTTTGACCAATCTCCTGGGATATCCTCTTTCCAGCAATCTGCTGATAAGTACGTCTGATTCAGCAAAATAGTCATCTTTCATGGTGCAGTTCCTCCGGATACGGAGGAACTGCCCAAAAGGCAAGTTGTCTCTAAGGGCCCTGGTGTGGTGGCTCGTGTATCTTAGTAGAGTATTCCTTTCGCTGGGTTTCCGGTATAAGGTGGTGATTAACGAACCCTCTCGTTCTTTGATGGTGATATCTAAAAAGTCAATCGATTCCTTACTGTACTTCGAAGTGAATTTGATGTCTTCCGATTGGGTATTGAGCCATTGAGTGAATGCATCAAGGTCTTGGTCCCGTCCCGTCCAAATCATAAAGATATCATCTATATATCTGTGGTACTCTGATATACTGTTGACAAATGGATTGTTCGATGATAAGATGTTACGCTGTTCAAAGTCACTCATGTACAGGATAGCCAGATCCGGAGCAAATGCTGCCCCCATGGCTACCCCCTTCTGTTGTATGTAGAATTTGTTTTGAAAAATAAAAAAAATTCTGGTCATTGCAATCTCCAGTAGGTCTACCAAGAATTCAGTAGGTACCCCCGTTGGTTGGGGTCTGGTTGTTAAGGCTCTCTGAATAGTTGTTAGTGCTGGTCCCTGAGGTATACTCGTGTATAGGGACACGATATCCATGGTTACAAGCAGTTGATTATTTTTGTTAAAGGGTTTTTGATCCACTAAATTGATTACCTGCATGGTGTCCCTCAGGTACGTGGGTGTCGCTTCAGCTAAAGGTTTCAGAAAACTATCCACATATTTGCAAAGAGGCTCCAGGAGGGAGCCGCATCCAGATATTATGGGTCTTCCCGGTGGTTTCGTGGGGTTCTTGTGGACCTTAGGTAGAGTATAAATCGTGGGGATCCGTGGTTGTTCCACATTTAGATAGGTGTATTCTTTGTCTGTCAAAAAGCCTATTTCTTTCCCTTTTAGGGTTAACGTCCTGATTAGGTTTCTGATTTCTGGGGTTGGGTTAGTTCTTAGTGGTCGGTAGCTAACTCCATCATTCAGCTGAGACTCAATCTCTTGTTTGTAGTCATTCACGTCCATGATGACTATTGCTCCCCCCTTATCAACGGGTTTGATCACTAGAGTCTTATTGTTCTTAAGGTCATCAAGAGCGGTCCGTTCATTCCTAGTGATGTTTTGTTTCACATATTGTTTCGTCTTCCATAACTTAAGCACGTCTTTCATGACCAAGCTTTCATAGGTCAGGATTCGATGGTTAACCATAGCGGTCTGGAGGGTAAAGGTTGAAGGTGGCCGTAGGTTGGTAAACGCTCTAGTTGTGCTAGGAGCTTTGTGTAGAAAGAAGCTTTTCAGGCGGATCTTGCGAAAGAATTTTGTCAATTCGGTCTTGATGTTAAACAGATTCAGATGAGATGTCGGCACGAATGACAGCCCCTTACTAAGAACCTGGATTTGGTCCTTTGTCAGCATTTGGTTAGACAGGTTCATAATCGGGTTATCTCTGTTCACCAACGGTACGTTTTCCTTCTGGTATTGATCTCTCCATGGCTGTCTGGCTGGAACCGTACTTGCTTGTTGGTGTATCCTTGCTGGCGCGAGTTGTCCCAATTCTGCGTGTTCTGGCCTCTGGTGGGTCGTCTGCTCCAGTTCCCGCCCCGACCTCGGGGAGGTCTCCAAGTGCTGTCTTCTAAAAAAAGTTGCTGTTGTCTGTTCTGTGGATCCTGTGGAGGTTGACACCATTCTTCTTGGTTATGGTAACCGCTGCTGGTCCCGGCTCCCTCGTTATCACTGCTTCCACTGTACGAGGAGTCTGAAAAATTCGTATATCGTCTCCCTCCTCGTAGTGCCCCTCTGTAACCACCTCTTCCCCTGTTGAAAAAGCGACCCTGGTTGTCTTGCTTGAAGTAGTCTTCAGCCAAGTATGGGTAAGTTCTCTTTTTATTGTAATACTGGATGTCTCTGGCCAATTTCTCAAGTTTTTTGTTTTGTGACTCGACGTCAAAGTCCTTGAGGGTTTTATTCAGACGTTCTAGAGTTTCCTTCGCACTAGAAAAAGCTGAATGGCTGGTGATCTCCGCTCTCAAATCAGTTATTTCTTTTGTTAACTGTTCCACCTGGTCCCGTGCCGTTTCCACCCCTAGGACCATCCAGTGGCGAGAACAGTTATTCGCCACAAAACTGAACCCCTCCTTAAATTTAGGATTGTCCACGAATATCGCCGGTTCGTTCCGGACCTGTAAACCTGTTGGTATTACATTTGCTCTCAGATAGCCAGTGAGGAGATGGCCATGTAATTTAGTGCGTACTAATTTTTTCTCCAGACGCTCAAGCTTGTTAATTTTCTCATTGAGTGAGAAATCAACTGTGGTGGTATTGGTTGAGAGGAAAACAGACCCAGTATCGCCCCCAATGAGATCTCTAATATGGTCTTCACTATAAGAGAGGGTTTCTGATTCCAACATGGTAATACCCTCAATATAGGTCTTATGCTTTTAATGCAATTCTTCGCATCAGAATAAAATAAACAAAAATATAAATGTAATAACCCTCGCAAGATAGGTCTTGCACATAGAGTAGTGAGTTTACAATGGGGTATACCCTAAGAACTCGCTGACCTGGGTCAATTAACATAGGTACGTGTATGAAGGTCAGGGTCTATAGATTCTAATCACAAATTAATCATGGATAGAATTTTTCATACTGTTTAGCAAAAATTACCAACATGTAGTACACAGAAGCAACAACATGTAGTACGCGAGACATAGTAGGAATCTACTCTGCTAGCCCTTTTAGTGAACATCAGTAATATTTCCTATGCTGATGATACTAATGTGGTATTTACCTTTTCTAAAAACCAGGATCAGGATCAACTGACATTCCCTGAAGACATCCTGGCCATTTCTGCCGGGATGGCAGACATTTACCTACAACTGAACATATACCGAGCTGCTCCTAGTGGGCCGTGACACCCACAAGTGGGACAACCATTGGTGGCCCACGGCTCTCGGATTTCCCCCCCAACCAAAAAATGTAGTAAAGACCTTAGGGGTCCTTATGGACAACAACCTTTCGTTTGAGTTCCATGCAAAAAAAGTGGCAGGGGCCTGTTTTAGCCTGTGACGCAGTTTAAAACCCATCTTGGGGTTCTTCGATACATCAACGCAACAATTAATTGTGCAATCAGTGGTGCAATCTCGACTAGATTATTATAATGGATTTTTTCTGGGTGTAAATAAAACTGTCACGGCGTGCATCCTCTTTGCCCTGTCTAAACACTGATGCATTTCCGATCTTCTCCGCCATCTCCACTGGCTGCCCATTGAACAGAGAGTCCAGTTTAAGACTCTCTGCACCACCCATAAGACCTTATACCGTCCACCTGGCCCCCTAAGTCCTGGAGGGGCTTTGCACACCATATGTCCCATCCCACGCTCTGCGCTCTGCCGTCTGCATTCCACCTACGCGCAGATGTAGAGCAGGGGGCCGCTCTTTCAAGACGAGGGCTTCTGCCCTATGGCATTCCATCCCACTTATGGCCCGGAGCACACAGGACCACTGGGCCTTCAGGAAATTGATCAAAACCTGTCTCTTTTCTACCATCTAGCTTCCTCTATATGGTCACTTGATCTGTCAGCGCTGGGACACCCCGTTGCTGGAGTAGCCATCTGCTATATAAATGTGTTTAACATAACATAACATACTATTTTCAAATTTTTGTTTAGATCCGCGAACCCGTACCGATATTGCACGGGAGCCCGTCACTGTGTGCCGTCATCCAGTTACAAATCATATCCCAAAATGAAAAAATACATTACTTAATAATGGTTGCCGGCATTGCTTTTGAACAAAAGCACCTACTTACATGCACTTTCCCTTCCCTTTCCCAATAGCAAATCTGCTTCACTCCATGAATCCGACTGTACATTTCATCCTCCCACTTCCAAAAAGCAAAGCACAAATTTTCAATGGCATGGAGGGAGCACAGCTCCCCCATGCCATACCAAATGCCAATGTCCCTGCCATAGACACCACAAAACATGTTTAGGACTGACCCTCACAGTTGCTGCTCCCCACAGCCATGTAAAGCTTCTCAAGTAACCCCCGTGATCCCCCTTCATCCAATGTATAGCCCTCACAAGATTGTACTCACTGGGACGGGTATTCCACAAAGGTCCCCCACATTTTGATTAACAAATGCCCATCAGAAATACTGGTCCCTGGAGCACTGTCAGGAAGGTTTCACTCCTTCACACTCAAATTTCACAGATAGCCCCAGGTACATACTGCTCTCCGAGCCAGAGGACGGACAGCAGACCCCAGATATCATTATATATGCCCAGGAAATGTGGCAGTTCCTGGTATGGACCTAGCCACCCACATTGTGAGAAGTTGGCCTGGCATATGCTGCTATCCTAATGCTAGCTGTGGAGAGCAGACTTCAGGCTAAGTCTTTAAGGAATGTAAAGCAGATTGTTTTACCGGCCTATAATCTCGTGAATGACCAAATGAAAGGAGAACCACCGGGTAAATAGGTGTCTTTTCGTGTTGGGTTTCCGACATGTAAACTCGTGCATGAGTACCCTCTCACACAAAACTAAGCACTCTGCCTCCAGGATTATTAAGGCCTGCCATAGGAGTGACTAATAGGTTTATATGTGTCTATTACTAAATGTAGATATAGGTAGCCTATATCTTAGTAAGGGGTGCTTGTATCACCTTACCCAGGCTGCAGTAGCAGACCTGTGGTGTCATTTTGGACGGCTTCCCAGGGGTTGCATAATATATGCTGCAGCCCCTGGTAGGTCTCTGGTATACCTTTGCCCTTGGTACCTAAGGTACCGTATACTAGGGACTCACAAGGGTACCCCAGTAACCAAACTGGAGTGTACCTAAAGTACATGGAATAATTTTAGAGAGGAAGCAGCTAGCCTGGGTTCTTGATTAGTAGAACCCTAGCCAGACTAAAGTCAAGAAACAGTGAAACACCAGCAAAAAGTGGGGGTAACCATAGTAAGCAGATCCTACTCTCCTACACCCCTCCAACGCAGGGACATTAAACTAACCTTGACCAATTGAGTCTTCATGTTCTAAGTGGCAATATCTGGAGAGTCTGTCTGCATTGGCATGGTTGCTCCCAGGAATATGTTCCACTGTACAGTCCATCCCCTGTAAGGAAATGGACCACCTCAACAGTTAGGGGTTTTCACCCTTCATCTGTTTTAGCCATAAGAGGGGCTTATGGTCCGTCTGAACAGTGAAGTGACTGCCCAACAAGTATGGCCGTAGCTTCTTCAGAGCCCAAACCACAGCAAAGGTCTCCCTCTCAATAGCTGATGAACGTTTCTCTCTAGGGGTCAACCTTCTGCTAATAAAAGCTACTGACTGGTCCTGACCTTCATCATTCAATTGTGACAGCACAGCCCCTACCTCAACTCAGATGCATCTGTTTGGACAATAAATTGTCTGGAGTAGTTAGGACTTTGCAAAATTGGTGCAGTGGACATAGCCTGCTTCAGGTCATCAAATGCCTTTTGACAGCTGGCTGTCCACGTAATTCTCTTAGGCATTCTCTTGGCAATTAAGTAATTCAGGGGTGTCACAGTGGATCCATATCCTGTGACAAATCTTCTGTAGTACCCAGTCAGGCCCAAGAAAGCTCTGAGTCTGGGTGGTTGGAGCAACCCAGTCCATATGGTCTGGATTTTGCTCTGCCATGGTTGAACCTGGCCTCCACCTACAAGGTGGCCCAGGGACACAACCTGACTCTGCTTTATATGGTACTTAGTAGCCTTGATAGTGAGGCCTGCCTTCTGCAGGGCCTCCAAAACATTTCACAGATGGACCAGGTGATCCTCCCAGGTGGAGCTAAAGACAGTAATATCATCTAGATATGCTGCACTGTAGTCTTCCAGGCCTGTTAGGACTTTATTCACCAACCTTTGAAAAATGGCAAGTGCATTCTTCAGACCAAAGGGCATTACCACAAATTGATAATGTCCACTAGGGGTTGAAAATGCTGTCTTTGGCTTTGCATCATCAGCAATTCTGATCAGCCAGTAGCCAGCTGTTAGATCAAATGTGCTCAGAAATTTGGATGAGGCCAACATATCAATGAGCTTATCTGCTCTTGGCAATGGATGAGCATCAGTCCTAATGGCTGTATTGAGACCCCTGTAATCAACTCAAAATCCCATCTCTCTCTTACCACCCTGGGTGTGCGGTGTTGGTACAAAGACTACTGGACTAGCCCAAGGGCTATCTGAGGGTTCAATAACTCCCAAATCCAACATTTCCTGGACTTCAGTCCTGATACAGTCCCTAACATGATCAGGTTGCCTGTGAATCTTATTTTAACAGGCAGATTGTCCCCAGTGTCCACTTCATGAGTGCACCAGGTAGTCTAACCTGGAGTCAGTGAACACATATGTCTAAACTGCTGCCTGTCAAGGCTACACCATCTACTGACCCATCATTCGGGTTCTGTGAGAGCAGGTTAGGGAGTGGGACACTCTCCACCTCCTGTCCCTCATCAGTAGCCATGAGCAAGCCCACCCATATCTGCCCTGTCAAAAAATGGTTTCAGTCTGTTGACATGAAGAACCCTATGGGGGCTCCTGGGAGTTTCCAAGATCTACCAAATAGGTGACCTCTCCCTTCTGTTCCACAATAGTTGGGGTCCACTCCACTTGTCTTGGAGGGCTGCTGGGTCCACAGCCTCCAACACCCACATTTTCTGTCCTGGCTGGTAAACAGTCAGCACAGCCTTTTGGTCATACCAGTCTTTCTGTAATTCCTGGCTAGCCTCAAGGGTTTTAGTTGCCTTTTTTATATACTCAGCCATCCGGGAGCGGAGACCAAGTACATAGTCCGCTATGTCCTCTTTAGGGGGTTTGAGAGGTAACCCCCAACCCTCCTTCACCAGAAACAATGGTTCTCTCACAGAATGCCCAAACAGAGCTTCATAAAGGCTGTAGCCAACCCCCTTCTGAGGAACCTCCATGTATGCAAATACAAGGCAGGGCAGTAGGATGTCCCGTCTCCGCCTAAGCTTTTCTGGGAGACCCTTGATCATACCCTTTACGGTTTTGTTGAACCTTTCAACTAAACCATTGCATTGTGGGTGATAGGGTGCGGTGTATTTGTTTTTCCCTCCACACTCCTTCCACATTGCAGTCAGGTAGCTAGACATAACGTTTGCCCTTCTGTCAGCTACCGCCTCCTTAGGGAACCCCACTCTTAAGAACACTCCCAAGAGGGCTCTTGCTACCAGAGGTGTTGTAGTGGTCCTAAGGGGTATAGCCTCTTGGTACCTAGTGGCATAGTCCACCACTAATAGGATAAACGTGTTCCCAGATGCTGTCCGAGGATCCATTGGTCAAACAATGTCAATCCCCACTCTCTCAAAGGGAACCCCCACCACAGGTAGTGGTATCAGGGGGGCCTTTGTGGTGTCACTTGCTTTAACACTGGCTTAACAGGTGACACAGGAGTGACAAAACTCCTTTGTGTCTTCAGACATGTGGTGCCAGTGAAAGTGAGGGACAATTCTGTCCCAAGTCTTGTTCTGTCCGAGTTGTCCAAATAAGGGAATATCATGGGCTAGTGGCAATAGGAAGCCCCTGAATTTAAAAGGTATAACCAACCTCCTGGCTGCACCAGGCCTGGGGTCTCTACCTTCTGAAGACAGGAGTCCATCATACCAATAAACTTTATGGGTCCTGCTAGGTCCCAGCAGACTCAGCAGCAGCTTGCTGCCTAAGGGGTTTAAGAGCAGGGCAGTTCAGCTGCTCCTGGCTCAGATCTGCCCTGGAAGGGCCCCCTGTCCCCTCTACTGTACTGAGATCACCCCCCTCAAGAGACAGATCTTCCTTCTGAGTTAGCGAGAAGGCACTGCCTTAACCATGCTGCTCCTTTCCTTGGAAGACACCTGGTCCATTATTCCATAATCCCGGGCCTTTTCAGTGTTAGTCTTTATGAACTGTGAACTAGTCACAGCAAGCACATGTGTGGAGAGCCCTAACTAAGGTCATCTAACAGTAATACCTCTCTCAGGTATTGGGTGTTGGCACCTTTGCCAGTCTTCAGTTTTCTCAGTGTACACAGAGCCCTTAACTGAGAGAAAGGGAATGTGTCATACTTAGATGTCTGTAATTTACTGACATCTGTCAAGGACACACTGGGTCCTGGAACTGAAGACATAACTAGTGAGGTGTGGTGTATGCACTATCTACTCTAGTTGTTTACCTACTAAGCTCTTGTGAGTTGTAGAAAGGGTGTACTAAGCCCTTGACACACAACTCTAAGTTTAGTAGAACTTACTGTATTTAAACTTGCATTACATGTACCTCTGGTACCTTTCTTTGTTTTCAAATTATCAAACACTTGAGATTATCTGGTAAAACAATGGCAAGCTGGAATCCCGCCCGCTGCACACCATTGTGAGAAGTTGGCCTGGCATATGATGTCCACTATTCTAGTGGGCACCTTGCACCAATCGAACGACCCCTTATTGACAGTAGGTTAAAGACAACCTTATAGAAAGCTATCCTAGTGGTAGCTGTGGAGCGCAGCCTTCAGGCTAAGTCTTGAAGGAATGGTACGCAGCTTCTTTTACCAGCCTATAATGTTGTGAATGACCAAATGAAAGGAGAACCACACCAGGCATACATAAAAAATATATGTATTAATTCTAAAAACATCCCTCTAGTCTCTTTAATAGGCTAGAGGCAAAAGTACATACAGTAAACTTATTTAGCACACAGTAAATTAGCACAATATACATTGAGCCCAAGGGGCGTACACAACCATATATTAAGAAAGTGGTATAAGTACCACGACTTACATAGAGCACAGGCCTAGAGCCTGTAGAACTGCTGGGGCCACCAAGAACCACCAAAGGTAGTGACACAGGGGTACGTGTGCAGCGGCTAAACACAGCCGCGAATCAAAATTAACTTCTATTGGGAAAGTCGTGGTTGGAAATTTACAGATAAAGGACACTTAGAAGTGGACTTGGAGCAAACCCCTTTAGAACTAGGAGTTTCTAGCGTCAACACCCATGGGAGCACCGGAGTACTCAAGTTTCTTCACCCAGGGAAGTCGGGTGCATAGGTGACTTTTCGGGTCGGGTTTCTTTGTCGATTTCAATGGAAAGCTGCTGAAAAGTGCTGCTGGCATCCAAGTGAAATGTGTCTGCAGGTATCCAAGGGTGGATCAGAGATTTGAAGAACCTGAAAGCGGAGGGGACAGAGTCTGGGTCACTAGCCAGTGACCAGGAAGGCAATGAGCGGATGCCCACCGATGTCGGGTACTTTCAGATGAAGGAGGTGAAGCTTGACTCTTCAGCCACGAGCTCTAAGAGACATCGATGAGAGCCAGGGGCTTGATTCGAGCTGCCCAATGAAGGATGTCAAGTGCTGCGGTGTCGGGGCCCGAATTGGACCCAACAAGCCCTGCCAACAGCAACCCACACAGAAAGCAGAGATCGGCTTTGGTGCAGACCAGCAAGGTTGGGGAGACTCACCTCTTGGTGAGGAGTCAGGGTACGTCTGGAGCAACTAGTGGAGCTCAAGGAAAAGCAAAGTTACCTTTGAGGGGAACCACCAGTCAAAGGACTAGGGATCGCAAAGGAGCCTCAAGCTGAAATGCAAGACGCAGGTGCATGGAACACTTGTGGAGTGTAGACCCACTATCTTTGGTGCAAATGATGCTTGAGACTTGGGCTATAAGTAACCCTAAGCACAACTTCAGGAAAGCTTGGGAAGTCAATGCACTTAGCAAATGTGTAAATGTAAATTGATACTTGTATAGCGCACTACTCACCCGCAAGGGTATCAAGGCTCTTGTACGAATAACGCTGTGGAACCCATCCTGGCTTTCCCTGTGAGGCGTTCACGCCTGGGCACCCCCAAGGTGGAGGCCAGGCATCCTTAGCGTTGTGGGGGCCGTTGTGGAGATTAAGCAAGCTATTGCCCAGAGTTGCAGAGTGGGACTCCATGATTGAAATAGGCACCGAGGCGAGAATTATCAGGTCCGTGGAATTTTGAGCCCAAGACCCGCCGAGGCGGGGAATTGAACCCTGGTCCCGGGCTAGACCTCTGCATCAGGGTCTGCTGCTCTAATCATTGAGCCACACTTCTTCAATGTGCACAGTGTCAGGAGTTCCGGTTCTACATCACTTGTGAAGGCTGTGGGTCTCACCTATGCTGGAGACTCAGGTCGGCCTTAGTGAAGTTTGGAAATCTTCTTCCTGGGCTGCTGGTACTTCAGGGTCCAGCAGGAGCATCAAAGATGCAGACCACAAATTGCTTTTTTGGGGCCTGTTTGAACAGGGAAGTCACACCTTGACCCCAAGGGAGATTCTTCCGTCTTCTAGTCAAAATAGAATGTCGAAGTTCTAGGATATATGTTGCAGAGTTTCGTCCAGGTGTAATCTGAAGTACTAAGGACTTGGGTCTTATACTTATGCTAAGATAGGGGGGGTTGACATACTCTGGGGATCCACCTATGGGCAGTTCCAGGGAGGGGTGGTTACACCCCTTTCCCTTTGTCCAGTTTCATGCAAGAGCAGCGGCTGGGTGCCCCTGCAACCAGTTTGAGCCGGGGTATGCACAGGGACACCAAGTGTGCCCCCAGCACTGTCTGTAAAGCATTCTTTGAATACACTCACCCAGCCCCAATATACTAAAGCCTGTCTGGGAGGTGGTTACACCTCCCTGTGACAGGAAAGCTATTGTCCAGGCCTCCCCTGCTGGAGTTTCGTCCAGCAGCAGGAGGTCAGACTTGTGTCTGTGGCCGCGAGGTTATAATGCACTTAAGAGTATATGGTCTGGCTGCATCACAGAACAGACTCAGAGAATAGTTTCCGAAAGCTGCAGAGGGGTCTTGCTCGTGCATTGGCACCCTCTCACACAAAACCAAGCACTCTGCCTTCAGGATTATTAAGGCCTGCCATAAGAGTAACTTTTAGGTTTATATGTGTCTGTTATTAAAGAGGATATAGGTAGCCTATATCTTAGTAAAGGGTGCATCTATCACCTTACCCAGGCTGCAGTAGCCGACCTGTGGTGTCATTTTGGAAGGCTTCCCAGAGGTGGCATAATACATGCTGCAGCCCCTGGTAGGACTCTGTATTCACAGCCAATCACAGTAAAGCAAATGATCGGAAGGGTTTGTGGTCCTCAGATATTAATATTTTTTAAAATATGAATATCTCAGGAAGTACTGAACGGATTTACACCATATTAAAGAAAGCGTGCTTTCTACACCAAAAGCGAACTCTTTGCCAAATTTGCTGTAATTCTGTTCAGCAGTTCGGGCTGTAGCTGTGTCTAAAGTTTCCTATGGAACTTTACACAGAGAAAATGCATTTTGGGACCCCCTTTTTCTCAGCCCCCACTTCCCAATCACCCTGAAACTTTCAACATAGCAGATGACCTCAGTGAACCATTAGTTTAAAAAATGTTTTTAAGATTCGTCAACCGGTGTCAAAGTTATGAATATGAAACTTAAAATGCATGTGTTACAATTCATGTCATTACAATGCATTTTTGACATTGCAAAATCCATTACAGTGCATGCCGTTACAACGCATAATCCATTGCAATGCAATTACTGGAGCGTTACTTTTTGGGAATGCATTGCAATGGATTATGCAATGTGAAGACATGCGTTGTAATAGATTTTGCGATGTAAAAAAAGTTTTGTAATGACACACGTTGTAACACCTGAGTCGTAAACAATGTTTCCCCAAAGTTATTAGCAAAACAAAAAATACTTTTCCTATGGAATCTAGGTCCTAAATATAAACTACCTACTGGGGACCACCAGTAGGTAATATCTATATATTTTTTTTCACTGAAAAAAAACACAAGTTAAAGATACATTATTGTAAGGTGAAAATTTCAGTGACATTGTAATGTTATGAACTACAAGATCCACAGAAATACACCAGTTAAAGCTAGCAGAAACTTTATCCTCTGCCACACCGTTGGTAGACAGCTAAACTCTTATGAAGAATACATCACTGATTATGAAAAAGTATCTTCTAAGAACATTGTTCACTCTATGCAAACCTCTCCCTAGAGAGACTACTCATTGTGAAAACCAAAAGCCTGAAGGTGCTACGAGCCACAACGCTGACATAAATCTTTATAGATACATCACCTTCAGGCCTAATCACTCACAACTATAAATAGGTAAGTACTTGGTGTGCACAGTTGTCTATCCTGTGTAGAAATTGTTGAGCTGAGACAATTCCCTCAAAATACACAAGGCAGCTTACAAAATATAGTATCTACTACATACAATCTTTGCCCCGTCAGAAACTTTTTAAGCAAAACCCAAAAACCTATGTCGCTCATGCTGGACACAAGTCACCTGCACTGCCTGTTAGTTCTGTACACAGACATTCAATTATATGCTTCATACCTCTACACACTTATGACCCATCAGGAGCAAAAACATACTTTAAACACTAACACTTATTATCAGGAAAGAGGCTGTACGAAATTAGGTAGAGAAGTAAGATGATAGTGTGGCTCACTGGTTAGAGCAGGCAGACCCTGAAGCAGAGGTCAGACCCGGGACCAGGGTTCAATTCCCGACGCGGCAGGGTCTTGAGCTCTAATGTCCATGGACTCGATAATTCTCGCTTCGGTGCCTGACCTAATCATGGGTTCACACTCTGCAACTCTGGGCATTAAGCTTGCTTAATCTCCACAACGGCCCCCCGTGGCGGGATGCCTGGCTTTCACCTTGGGGATGCCCTGTATGGGCTATCTCACAGGGAAAAGCCAGGACGGGTTCCCAAGGCAAGCATTGAGATACCCCTTCGGGGGTCGAATCAGGCGCTATATAAGAAACATAATAATAATAATAATAATAATCTGCCATGTAAGTGTAAAACAAATTGACACACTCATTGGATGATGTAATTAGTGATGTCATAAAACATGTCATGAACTACATAATATGTGAGTTCATAAGCAGTGCATGATGGAGGTGCAAGTTATCGTTAGCACTGCTAAATTATAAACAATTAATATTTAAATGTATTTAATATTTAAAAGTTTATGTTGCATATTTCCGACTTACCAACCTCGAAATTATTTTTACAGTGTGGGAGATGGGGGTTCTAAAAGGGATTGAGGCTTCGAGACGATCTCTGTTGATGGGTCAAATATGGAATAGGAGCACTGTTGAGGGGTCAGGGATTGGTCCAGTCTCTGGCTGAAAATTATGGAGAGTCAATTGAGTGGGTGGGATTTGGAGCCTATTTTGGCTTGAACTGCCTCTACTCCCCTCTCCCAAAATGCAAAAATAAAGGCCTATGAAGAAATATCCTGTGTCCTAGGGAAGATGCAAAACCACGGGATTTCAAAAAGATGCTTCATCTCTGTTAATGAGTTGAAAACCTACTCTATTTGGAGTTTTAGTCTTGTTTTACTAACTTGTCAGGCTGAACCTCAAAAGTTACTAGATTAACCTAAGCTTAATAAATTGGTTGCTATGGCACAGAGCAGGCGGGCGAGCCTGAAACTGTATGTGAGGCAGTATCACTGAATTGGACACCTTTGCTGTGAAGTCCTGCTGACTCACTGGAGCTTATGTAAGTTTTTAAAAGTCCCAACTTTTCAGTGTATCTGGAGCACCTCCTTTGGTTCACTGCTAAGGTTCTCTGGACCTCAGTAACAACAGCCAGGGGCCAGAACACACTCCAGAAGATGCCACCAGCAGGGTACAATCCAGGTCACTTGGTACTGGTCAACTGGTCACTTCAGGAAAAAGGCCTTTTGCAGCTATTTGTTTCCCAGTAACCACATAGCAGGACAACCAACTGAACCTTAGAGTCCACTTCTTTGTCCGGGTTCAAGAGGGAGCAGTTCCAAGTCCTTCAGGGCTCCTCTCAGTTTTGAGCTAGCAAGAGCCAGTTCTTTTCTGATCTTTTACAGGTCCAGTAAGTGTTCAGAAAAGGGCTCTTTGCGGTGTGACATTCAAGGTTTGCACTAGCGAGTGGGTGCGGGTGACTCCTGACCCCTCCATAACCAATGGGGTAAATGTTCCCAGTGGAAACCCTAACCCCTTTTCAACAGTTCCAGTTTGCCCAACCACAAACAACCCCATAGGGCTCCTTCAATCTAAATTCTAAATGGTGGAACCCTTCTTCCCATGTGCAGAGCCCTTGTGTCCACCCAGAGGTGTGGCCAGGGAAATGAGCAGTCCCCTCATCTGTGTCCACTCCAAAGTGGTTCAGGGGTTACCTTCACTCCCACTGTCTTTGGAGCCAGTAGAGTGGGCCAGGTAAACAAATACTTTCCCTCGCCCTATACACTAAACCATGAAGGGAAACCACCATTACAATGAGGCCGTTACCACACATTACCTGTACAATGCAGTCATTACAACGCAAGTGCCATTACAGTGCATTACCATTACCAACCAGGATTTTACAACTCATATGCCTTTACTAGACATGCCTTTACAAACAAATGTCATTGTAAAGGCATATGAGTTTAAAGTGTAAGTATAAGGTGAGTATTACATGTTTATATATATTCACTGAAAAAAACATAGGTTTCAGGAGCGTTATAGTTAGAGGGACACTTCACTCATACAAAACCATTGAAATTCCCCAGTTATAGTTAGTTCAGCTAACTATAACTCGCTCGCCCGCAATGCACTGCTGATGACCTCACATATTACATCACTGGTGACATGGGCAGTGACATCACTAACGACATCACTGATTACATCCCAAATGACATCACTGATGACATCATTGATGGCATCATCCATTGAATGTGTATTTTTCTGATAATTTAATATGTTTTATATATGTATGTCTCAAGGTCGATGGAAAAATAAATGGGTATATAAGTGTCTAAATGGACGATTTTTAAAAAAAAAATCATTGTATAACTGACTGATTAAGTGTATCTTAGTGAATACATGGGTTAGTGAGTAATGTTTAAATATGTAAATATCTGTATCAGACTCTCACTTTGTGTATAATTGCCTGCATGGATTGGTGAGAAGCTACATGAGTGTCTATGTGGATTATTAGTTTTTTTTCCTTTATGTCTAGCTACCTGACTGCAATGTGGAAGGAGTGTGGAGGGAAAACCAAAAATACACCACGCCCTATCGCCCACAATGCAATGGTTTAGTTGAAAGGTTCAACAAAACCGTAAAGGGTATGATCAAGGGTCTCCCAGAAAAGTTTAGGCGGAGATGGGACATACTACTGCCCTGCCTTTTATTTGCATACATGGAGGTTCCTCAGAAGGGGGTTGGCTACAGCTTTTATGAACCTCTGTTTGGGCATTCTGTGAGAGAACCATTGTTTCTGGTGAAGGAGGGTTGGGGGTTACCTCTCAAACCCCCTAAAGAGGACATAGCGGACTATGTACTTGGTCTCCGCTCCCGGATGGCTGAGTATATAAAAAAGGCAACTAAAACCCTTGAGGCTAGCCAGGAATTACAGAAAGACTGGTATGTCCAAAAGGCTGTGCTGACTGTTTACCAGCCAGGACAGACAATGTGGGTGTTGGAGGCTGTGGACCCAGCAGCCCTCCAAGACAAGTGGAGTGGACCCCAACTATTGTGGAACAGAAGGGAGAGGTCACCTATTTGGTAGATCTTGGAAACTCCCAGGAGCCCCCATAGGGTTCTTCATGTCAACAGACTGAAACCATTTTTTGTCAAGGGTCCAGAGACCTGGTAGGTATTTGTATGGTCACTGCTTATTAAGTCAGTGTGTACCAAAAAATGTGTAAAAAAGAAAAATTTCTTTTTAGAGTCCCCTCACTCACCGGGGTTGCCCCACGGTGACATGCTTCATCATTGGGGCCATCCCAGTTCTCTACGAAAAGGGGCGTGCTGCGACAAGGCGACTACGCAGGAGCACTGGTTTTGTGAGATGACTATGTGTGGTGCATGTGTAATGATGATGGAGTGGGTGTGGAATTAAAAATACCGTGCTAGTGGGCCTCAACAATTTATTTCGCTCCTAGTGTGGTATAAAAAATTAAAAAGGGGTAACACTGTTATCTAACTTTTATTGAGTTAGATCAGTGTCAAAGGTCAACATGTTTCAAGCTCCCCCAAGCTTTTCTTCAGGACCATACAGGGTCCAGCCCTGTATTGCCACTCCTGTTTCTCAAATGAAAAAGTATTGCTAAAAATACTTATTTACAATGAACGCTGTTGTCAATAAACATGCGTGTTGTTATACATACGTTTTGTATTTCACTTCGATTTATAAATGAGTATATAATTACACCCCATGGTCTTAGGCAAGGGCAGGAACGCCTCGTGGAAACATTGTTCCTATCGGCAGACCCGCTCGGTACTACCTGGTGTCTCCTCGCCGGACCGCATATTATATTCAGTATGCGGTCCGGCGAGGAGACACCAGGTAGTACCGAGCGGGTCTGCCGATAGGAACAATGTTTCCACGAGGCGTTCCTGCCCTTGCCTAAGACCATGGGGTGTAATTATATACTCATTTATAAATCGAAGTGAAATACAAAACGTATGTATAACAACACGCATGTTTATTGACAACAGCGTTCATTGTAAATAAGTATTTTTAGCAATACTTTTTCATTTGAGAAACAGGAGTGGCAATACAGGGCTGGACCCTGTATGGTCCTGAAGAAAAGCTTGGGGGAGCTTGAAACATGTTGACCTTTGACACTGATCTAACTCAATAAAAGTTAGATAACAGTGTTACCCCTTTTTAATTTTTTATACCACACTAGGAGCGAAATAAATTGTTGAGGCCCACTAGCACGGTATTTTTAATTCCACACCCACTCCATCATCATTACACATGCACCACACATAGTCATCTCACAAAACCAGTGCTCCTGCGTAGTCGCCTTGTCGCAGCACGCCCCTTTTCGTAGAGAACTGGGATGGCCCCAATGATGAAGCATGTCACCGTGGGGCAACCCCGGTGAGTGAGGGGACTCTAAAAAGAAATTTTTCTTTTTTACACATTTTTTGGTACACACTGACTTAATAAGCAGTGACCATACAAATACCTACCAGGTCTCTGGACCCTTGACACAGGGTTCCTGTATTTCGTACACAGACTGGAGGACGACCTGGTTTGGTTTAACCTCCTTCTCCCTCCTTTTTTGTTTATGAAACCATTTTTTGACAGGGCAGATATGGGTGGGCTTGCTCATGGCTACTGATGAGGGACAGGAGGTGGAGAGTGTCCCACTCCCTAACCTGCTCTCACAGAACCCGGATGATGGGTCAGTAGATGGTGTAGCCTTGACAGGCAGCAGTTTAGACATATGTGTTCACTGACTCCAGGTTAGACTACCTGGTGCACTCATGAAGTGGACACTGGGGACAGTCTGCCTGTTAAAATAAGATTTACAGGCAACCTGATCATGTTAGGGACTGTATCAGGACTGAAGTCCAGGATATGTTGGATTTGGGAGTTATTGAACCCTCAGATAGCCCTTGGGCTAGTCCAGTAGTCTTTGTACCAACACCGCACACCCAGGGTGGTAAGAGAGAGATGGGATTTTGAGTTGATTACAGGGGTCTCAATACAGTCATTAGGACTGATGCTCATCCATTAGTATCAGTATGAGTGTCTGAGTGTATGGTTTGGCATAGGGTATTACTTAGTGCATAGATGCATGAATGAGTGACTCACTGTTTGCATGTGTTGAAGACAGCATCTGGCAGGACTGTATGGGTGAATGATCGAGTGTATGGGTGTGTTAGTGAGAGAATGACTGTCTCAAGAGTGTCTTTATGAGTAACCACATATGTTTTAAGCTTGTATATGTGAGTATTGGTATATATAAGTGAGTATATGTGAGAGTGAGAGATTGGAAGAGTTCCTGTATAAATAAGTATGTGGTTGTTTAAGAGAGTAAGTATGTGTTTGTTTCGGTAGAAGTAAGTGTGGTGGTATGTGTATAACTGTATATCCAATTTAATGGATTTCTGATACTTTGTTTGCATGTGTGACTATGTGTGAGTAAATCTATGGATGAGTGTCAGTGTGTAGCAGGATTTATAGATGTATGAGTACATATGATGGGTGAGTACATGTATGAGTGACTTTATAAATCTGTTGGTGATTGAGTGAATGTGTGTGTAGATCTTGGAATTACTGAATAGGTGTGTTGTAACTGGTATTGGTATCTCCATTTTTTAATATGTCTGTTTCTATTTTTGAGTGTGTGTATCAAAGGTTATATTAGGTTGAGAGGAGGTCTGCCACTCTATCACAAGGATGATGTCAACAGTGATGTCATGAGTGATGTTACTGACCATGTCATGAGTGATGTAATATGTGACGTCATCAGCAGTGCATTGCGGGGGCGCGAGTTATAGTTAGCTGAACTAACTATAACAGGGGAATTTCAATGGTTTAGAACTAGTGAAATGTCCAGCTAACTATAACGCCCCTGAAACCTATGGTTTTTTCAGTGAATTTCAAAGGTTTTTTAAATGCTAATTTGTAAGTATAACATCCCTAAACCCTATGTTTTTTTCAGTGAATTTCAAAGGTTTTTTAATGCTAGTTTCTAACTATGCCTACAGAGGTAGGACATGTAAAGAAAGAAGAAAAAACAAAAAGAAGAAAAAGAAATGCAGAAAGGAGCAACAGAATTCCTCAAAGACAAAGAAAAGCGCATGAAGAAGGAAGACATGCAGAAAGAACAAACAAAGGAGCAGAAAGAGGCCTTGCTGCAAAATCATCCTGTACCCGCAACTTTTTCAGATGGGTACTGGTGGTAACTGACTCTGACTAACCAGTCCTAGAGCCAGTGCTATGCTAAAAGACACTTAGAATACAGTTAAAACACCTACATACACTAGGGAACACTATGCTTGGGGTACCCCTGTTATTAGCATGACCTCCTCTGTAAGCCCCTAGTATATAATAGGGCAGGGGATTAAAACTACCTCCTAAAACGTGCCACAGGGAGCATTTGTACACTTGTGAAGTGAGGGGGGCTCAGCTGACTTGTGCAAACACCCCCTGTGGCCATTTTAATTTGGTTTAAGTCCACTTGAATCCTGAGTGTCCCTTGGGTACAAGTAGTCCACCAGGTATCTCCAGTAAGCGCCACAGAGCTGTGCTGCAGAGAAGTGTAAAAAGGGGCACGGCCTGGACCACCTTTCTACAAAGCAGCGCAGTAGCGCTTACTGGAAGCATCTGGTGGGCTAATTGGCTCCCGGGGGCCCTCTGGATTGAAGGTGAATTATTTCTCCGACTTAAAACACGACACGGGGCATGTTTGCACACGTCACATCAGGCCCCATCCCCTTCCCTCACCACTGTGTAAACACGCCCTGTGTAGGGGGGCTCACAACCCCCCAGGCCCCAGGGACAACCTCCCTGGAGCTTCACAAATAAATGGGTGGGGGGCTAAAAGGCCCCCTCTTGCCCTGGGGACTGCCATCCCTGGAGCTCCACAAATAAATGGGTGGGGCTTTGTACATTGTGGGAGGGGGGCCGTGCACCTCCCCTTCTGGAGCTCTCGAGGGCTCTGGGGAGCACCACACCCCATGGCCGGCTCCTGCAGTGTCCCAGGGTGCCCACCCGGGACACTGCTGTTTGCTATGGTGTAGTGTAGTTCCTATATTCCCGATAGGCTCTGCGCATTGGAATAATATATCCTATAGATGTGACGTAGGACTTAGGTCGACTAGGTCTCTATTGAACATATTAGACTTAATTGTGAGTGCCAGCTAACTCAGAGGTCACTAGAAACCTTCTTGAATATACAAGTAGGGATTAGTTTCTGACGACAGCATAAACATGACAATTTTGTTTCCAAAGAATAAGAAATATATCTCTAGAGTCGGGGAAACAATAGATAGTTATTTTACTCAGTCAATCGTGCATGCTTTGGTTCACCAGAGGTGCAGAGAAATAGTCAGATGGGCATTTTCAATAAAAGTATTTATTGAACAGTCTTCTTTCTCATACAGAAGAAATGAACTGGTACAAGCGTAATACTGGCTGCAATATACAATGCGTACAGTATGAAGAGTATTATAAAATAATACTGTAAAAGCATGATATGGTTTCTAAGCCAT
The DNA here is from genome assembly GCF_964263255.1 of Lissotriton vulgaris. Taxonomy (NCBI): domain Eukaryota; kingdom Metazoa; phylum Chordata; class Amphibia; order Caudata; family Salamandridae; genus Lissotriton; species Lissotriton vulgaris. The sequence goes on along the minus strand of NC_141685.1, from coordinate 10,242,563 downwards.
ACAATACATGGAATACATGCCTAAATAATACATACTAAAAGTACTCAACTGGTGCTTCTAAAATATGCCTATCCCGGTGTATCTAACATAGGTCTAGTACGAGGGAAGGAGTAAGTATGGTGTAGGTAGGTTTAGTATTCTTTCTGCCAAGATTCTATCCAAGATTTCCCTTAGGGTCTAATCAGCTCCGTACCTTGGTTTAGAATGAAGGAGGTCTGGTATCTCTCTGACTCAGGACTCAAGTTCCCAACAACCCGCAAGGGTAGCTTGGAAACACTGGAGCTGGATTTCTTGTCCAGAGAAAAGACAGCGTCTCTCTCAGTGCGTGTGCTGGAGGGTCGGCTTCCTTCTGCACTTGCTCCAGCAAGATGCATTGGGCAAGTAGATAGTCGAACTGCTCCAAACCACTGTGTGTTTGCTTGGGCAAGTGTGGGCATATTTATACCTTGAAGGTGCCGAGTTTGACGTAAGGTTGGACATAAAACATCATCAAAGAGTCTCAGTTCTTTGAAAACTCCATGAGTTCTTGGATAAATCAATATTCAAGCAGGGGGAAGTCACTGACTGCTGAAGGCGGGTTTTTCCAAGAAATCGTTGTAGATTTTCAGAACTAGTGGAAGTAGCCATGCAGTATTAGGACTGCATGAGCTATGTCTTAATATGGTTATGATTTTTATGCCTATATAAGGATACAGTACTTTATACCTATATAAGGGCATGAATCGGGAAAATTACACTAGGGTCCTAAAACGCTATACAAAATACGTGGTAATACTCCACGTATTATGTCCAATATTACTAAATTTGTAAGCATCTAAAACATAACTAAAGCATATGTTTACAATCCCACCCAAAAATACATAAATGCATTTGAAAATGGTTGTACACATAAATGAGCATTTGTACTGTACGCATTTTTTTTTTAAGCAAAAGCTATCATTCAAAGCATATTTAATCGACATTGGAACTGCTAGCTGAATGAATCATGAAACAACATTTATGAAATGGCTCTAAGTTTACAGAAGAAAGAGGTTGAGACCATTCCATAGCAGAATATATAAACTGTTTATGGAGGACAAAGGCCAAGTTGTCTCTAGGAAGTGTTCAAAAAATTATTGTTCTCTAAGAATAGTTCTACTTTAAGCAGATTACTTAGTGCCAAAAAGTTCAATTTTGGAAAAAGTCAAATCAAAAATAGTAGAAAAAATAGAGTTCCAAAGTGAGAAGTTTCTGTTTTGAAAAGCGAAGGTCGAATTCAGAGGTCATGGAACTCTGTGTGCTATTTTCAAAAGTTATTCTCGGTGTCAGGAGAAAACATCAAATCGTCTAAGCTGGCAAAGAAATCGTCTACCACAGTAGGTGAAAGTCGAACCACTACATTAAGTAGATCAGTTGTACACAGATGAGAATCATCGCTGTCAGCTTCAACCGCATTAGCATTGTTCATAGTAGATGGTACCTAGGTGCCCGTTAATCCACGTATCTCACTAGCAGGAACTTACGTCTGTGAAACTTCAATGAATGCCGTAATCAGGATTGGTAGCCGTTGGGGACAACACAATACATGAGCCGTTACCGGACCCAGTAAAGCATCAACATCCGCTGGCAGCGCTGATAGAAGTGTCAAACAAACATCTAACACGTATTCCTCTCCACAAAGTAGGCATCGTAGAACAGGTAAGATGCAATCTTGTCAGATTGGTCTGAACGAAAGGAACCATGTGGTATTCAGATCTCTTAAACAAGCCGAACCAAGAATCTGTGTTATTCGGTCACAATACTGCATCGCCAGAAGAGCATTTTCAATGGTAATCTGGGTATTGCTGGTGGCTGGACTTGCCATATCGAAGCAGAAGAAATAAAAACAGTGGTCCTCATTTATGAGAAATGACGCATCGCTGCGTGAAAGCAGCGAAGCGTCACTTCTCAGTGCGCACTCCTTGCGACATTCCTGATGCGTCATATTTAATGTATGACGCATCATGTCGCAAGGAGTTACAGATACGTCAGTATGGCGCAAAAGTGACGCATTGCTGGAGTGTGTTACAAAAATGACGCAACTCCAGCAATGCGTCTTTTCACATGAGGCAAGCCCCATCTGAAAGGGCCTGCGTCAGTCTTATGCCTGCTGTGAGGCAGGCGCAAGATTTTGACGCAACGGCATCCTTAAAGTGACGCAGTGAAATCTCATAGATTTCACTGCGTCACTTCTACGACCCTTCCGTGCGTCAATACGCCCCCCTTGCATACATTACACCTGGCGCAGGTATAATGTGGGGCAGGGGTTTACAAAGTGACGCATCTACCTAGATGAGTCACTTTGTAAATATGGCGCAACAAGGCACATTTTTTACACCACAGGTGCATCACAAAAAGTGACGCACCTGCGACATAAAACTGACGCACAGCCTCATAAATGAGGCCCAGTATCCCTGCTAAGAGTCCCAAAATGAGAGGCAGGCCGCCGAACACAGAGTGCACAAAGTTTGGAAAAATGCCTAGGACTGCTTCAAAGGGTGTTAACAGTCCAGAAAAAATCGTCTTAAATACATGTGTCATACCACTGGTATCAGACATGTTTAAGATACAACCTAACATTTCTGCAAAATGTTTTGGGCAGTTTGTTGAAAATAAGGCATGTATCTCCGCAGAGGACCTTGCAACTTGCAGATCATACATCTCTTTGGACGAGGTCAGTGGCACAGTTTTTTGTAAAAGAATGGCTTTCATTCTGCTTAAAGTATCAATTCGACTAGAAGAGATGTTCAGTGAAGGCCAGAGCGGTGACTCCCCATCTGTCTTTGCTTTTGGAAACAATACTTGCATACAACAAGTGACCCTGGCTGGCATACTAACTAGATAGGCTATACCTGGATTCAGTCCACAACAGATGTGATCGTTCAACATTATGTAGCTACCATTGGATAGCTGCCTAAAAACTGGACTTATCACTGCTGTCGTGGAACCGTGCAAGTGGCAAGAAAGGTTATTTGAAGAACCCTCACAGGCTCTTTGTACATTAATACCTTGACACAAGAGTGTACCGCTTAGTCAATGTTTACATTTGTTCCCACTAAGAAATCTTTCCTTTCCCTCCCTCCAACATGTGTGTGTATGGTAAATCCCAGGTCGACTTAATGTATTCTTTACCCAACCTTTCATATAGGCCTGCTGGTATGTGTGTCAAGCAATACTGAAACTGGAAAACCGTCACTGGTATCGTGGTGGTGCCATGTATTAACCATTCTATGGCTGGTTTCTCAGAAACTGTTATTGCTAATCTTTCCAGTTTTTCAATGCTCAGCACCGTATAGTCTGCTCCTCTCTGTGCCAAAGAGATTTGTTTATCTGTAAGGTTAAATACAGAAAACAATAACGTGGTGTTGATTAGACGCCATGGCACGTAACCTGAACTGAGATTTTGTAACGCCCAGCCTAGCAGCATTATAGAACGTATTTGAGACTCTGTTGTAACATTAGTAAGTCTTGTTCCATTATGTCTATTGCAAACAATACTATGCTGTCCAAAGAATAAATTCTGAAGGACAGAGTCGTTAACCCATTGTCCACTACAGAAAAAGTTTTCTCTCAAATTTATACGATCAATTTCTTGTATTCTTTCTGCAGTTTCTATTTGTGAGATTTTCCAAGCGTCTTTGTAAGCAGCAAATATACTGGCGTATATGAAGTGCTTTTGATGTTGTTTTCGAGGTCCCAACAGGAATTCTCTTAAATCAACGCCATCTTTAAGTGAAGATAAGAGTTGTTTAATTTCTGGAAGTGTGGATTTCTGTAGCCATTCTAGGCATAGTTTTCCTACACTGTATGTTGTTACTATCCCTGGATATTTTCTCTGGATATACCTTGGGTCTGGCCTGGTTACTCTAAATCGTTGAGTTTTGTTCAGGAATCTATCTTAACGGTTATTCGAGTCTGTGGGCCAGATTAACCATTTTCTACAATCAGGATTAGTTCTGTTATGTTGTAAAATATAGTTTACGTCTACCTCCTCTTCTGTAGTTCTATTACTGTTAGTTGTGGGTTTAGGTGTGGACAGTTTGTTTAAATCTTTTATCTTAGCTATGCCGAGACAAGAGGTCTGTTGAACCGTGACTTTTAAAATCATTATTTGTTCAGGGATGATGCAGGCTCTGAAAAAGGCTTCTAAACCTTGCACCTGCCAGTCTTTTGTGCCCCAGACAATTTTTGTCTCAATGTTGTCTTTCCAAAAGTCAAAACCTAATGTAGACAGCTGAGCATAAAAGACAGCAGAATAAATGTGCTTAATATTGGTCAACATACTTTTAATTCCTGTATTATTAACATTTTTAAAGTAAAACGTTACTGGATTTGTGACATTGAAGCCTGAAGAGTATGGACATTTTGCAATTAAATGTTTTCGAGCTTCCTTTTGGAGGCATTGGACAATGTTCCCATTGATTATAAGTAAAAACATTTCTAGGATTAACAGATGTATGCAAATAATGATGACCGTAATGATTAAAACAATACATTTGCTCATAATCTGATGAACCTTCTAAGTATTCATGTTTTTTAATTTTGCTGACATTTCTAAGTCTGCCATCATATTATTAACAGTCTCAAAGTCCCAATCATCAGAGAATGTGCTGGGTGAAACAAAGTCACTTCAAGAAACCTTAAATTGATGTGAAATCCTCAACAGCTCTACAGGGCCACAGATGTCATAATTAGTTCTGTCCCATGCTATAACACCTGGTATAGGAACGGCTGTGATGTTCACTGATGACAAGTCTCTTTTTACACGATGAGATGATTTGTGTGGCTTCAGAAGCAAGTTGATGTTCTTACTTGCTGTGCTCATTTTACTTTATTTTCCATCAATCAACTGTCCCAAACTTAAAACGAGAATGAGGTACAGTAGGAGGAACAGAACACCTAACACAATCCAAAATTCAACCCATGATGAAACCAGATATGTATTTTCAAGTTGATTAAATAGTTCTGTTATTTTTCTTTGAAAGATTTATTTGCTGGCGTTGTTTCTGGTTCACTGGGATCCTCAGAAAAGGTATCAAAGTTGATAAAATAGCCAGAGGCAGTTCTGCCAATTGTTGGTATCGCATCCTGATTTTTTGAAATCGCTGGAGCTGCTTCATCCTTTGTCATGTTGGTATAGTCGGGAGCTTTATCATTGTAGACAGGTGTTTCTTGACAAACTGATATTTGGGTCTCAAGAGGCACAAGTTCCATGACTTTATTGCATAGTCCTTCTTTTCTCACTGTAGGTTTGTTAAAGGTGATAACTCTTTTAGTTTGAACCTCTTGGATTGTAGCCAGAGTTGGTTGTCTGCTACATCTTTGGAGTCCACTGGGCCTACTACTTATTATCGGCCACATGATGTGGTTTAACCAGGTCGATGGACACAACTCTGTTCTCCTTTCTTCCAGCAAGGGGCGGCAGTAACACTGATCTTGTTCCTTGGATTGCTAAGACAGGTCCTGCTTTTCTGTAAGAAGCCCCAAATTCCTTCTTCACTGCAATCTTTTCTCTGACTAGATACCCAATCTTTGGAATCCAGACAGGCCTTGCTGGGACAGGTGGTTTTTCTTCAGTGGTCTTTGGCTTTTGTGTTGTGTTGCTTAGACTTCTTCTTGTTTCATTTAAGTCCTGTAAAACAGCCAAACGATCTTTGATATCAAAGGGTTTTAGTTCCACCACTGAAGTGTGACGATCAAGATCCTGGAAGATCATTCTAGTACTAAACAGTATTTCGTTTGGAGTTATTCCATACAGAGAATTTCTTGGCAGATTATTAAAACTACTTTGGACACTTATTAGATGTTTAACCCACCCGTCACCCGGGCCTGATACAATAGCTGTTATAGATTGCTTTATGTCACGTTTTTTTCTTTCCATTACAGAATTTCCCTGAGGATGGAATGGACTAGAGTACCACAATGCAACGCCCAAACTAGCCATGTCCTCCTTGTAAGCTCGAGAGCTAAATGCAGGACCCTGGTCAGAATGTAGCGTGCCGATTGCGTATGTGCTGATAAAGACTCTTTTAATAATAATAATGTTTATTGATTGGTTTAAAAAAACATTTACAATTTAAAACATGACAACATTTGAATAATAGAAATGACTGTGATAAGAGTTTTAAAACGATTGATTTAAAATGACTTAAAATTTGGGGGCCATTAAGATCTGATAATGTTCTGATAGAGTGCATCGCTCTGGATTTCTTGTGGTCTCTGATTTGGATGTTGTGTCTATTAACTCGGCCGCCCTGCTATGATGAGGAGATTTTGGATGGGATATTGGCTTCAAGAAGTTTTGAAACTTTATGGACAAATTTAGAAATCCCAATGTTTAGCTTGGTGTAGTCAGGGTTGAGACCGGCCATTATTGCTTGGCTGCAAGATCGAACTCCCAACATGATACATTGGCCTTGCAACAGTGACTGTCTGGCTGTGAGCAGTGCAGGGCATGCACAGACTATATGTTCCATTGTTTCAGAATGGTAGCCACACAACCTGCATTCCGTGCTACTTCCGTGCCGTCGCCATCCCGGGAGGTTCTTCAGAAAGGGCCTTTCTCCCATCCTCAAGGTTAAAAACTTGCGTTTACAATAAAGTGCGTATGTGCTTGAAAGGTAGGGCGGCTGAACACCCACTTTAAAATTGGCGATTACAGCCCAGGCGTGTCTCATCTTTGAGATTATCGCCCTATCCGAGTGAAAGGACCACAACCTAACATTTTTTTTTATGGCGGACTTTAACACCGGGTGAGAGGGATTTATATCCCAGAGGTCTTTGCACATAGTAACTGTAGGCTGTAATCCAGGAGTTGCCGATGGTTGTGGCTGGTCTGATTTTTCTGTATTTCCTGCCAGAGTCGGGCCTCCAAGGAACCCTCCCGGTCATGGCGCAGCCTACGACACAGTTTAACGAATGTACCTGCCTCCACTCCATGGTAATCCTGGAGTCCCAATTCGGGTCTCACTTCAGCTGGCGAGGCAGATTTTGGCAACCGAAAAGCTCTTTTAAAGATTTTTGTTGTTAACTTGTTTATTAATATACTGGTGATCTCGTGTCCATACGTCAGGGAATTGATTACTTTGGCTTTCATTACTTTCAGCATGGGTGTTAGGCTGGGACCTAGTAGCTGTTTTGCCAATTTTGCAGCAGCCACCTCTAACGACAGAGCTTTAATTTTTAATGATTCTTTGTGCTTGATAAAAGAACCTCTTGTATCCAGATAGATGCCCAGGTATTTATAACTGGGCGTTGAATCTAGCTTTGTTTTGTTGAAGTACCACCTTTCTGTTGACCTTTTTTGCTTCCCAAAAGAGATAGTTTTGGTTTTTGACAAGTTAAGCTCTAGATGGTTTCTTGTCGTGTAGGGTAGCAATTCATCCAGTAGCCTCTGGAGACTCACTTTTGTGTGACTTAACAGCACCAGATCATTGGCGTAAAGCAAATTGGTGATGCGGGTCCCAGCAAGTTGAGGAGGATGTCAGTTTACACTGTCGAGAACTGGAGAGAGGTTGGATATAGACAAATTAAAAAGGAGTGGGGCCAAAACACAGCCTTGTTTGATGCCAGTTTCAGTTCGGATCTTCCTGGAGACGTGGCAGCCTTCACCCAGCTTGATTCTTATCCACGTTTCCGTGTGGAGTTGAATTATTGCTTGAAGAAGAGGTTCGGGTATGCCCCACGAATTTTGTTTCTGCCATAACAGACCCCGGGGCACACGATCAAAGGCTGCTTTGAAGTCTACAAAGCAGCAACGCAGCTGGATATGTTGGCATATCACTTTATCCATCATGACGGTAAGCGTTAGCAAATTTGTTGTAGTACCGATATTGGCCACAAAGCCCGTCAGGTTAAAAGGAAGGCACATGGTTGTTTCGGCCCAAGCCTGCAGCTCCTCCAGTAGAATATTTGCAAAGTACTTAGACTCCACGTCGAGAAGTGCAACCATTCGGTAATTTGTTGGCTCGTTTCTCTTCCCACCTTTGTAGATTGGGTGAATGACTGCACCTCGCCAAGATTCTGGGACCGTGTTGTTTAGACTGCAATAGAGAAATAAAGGGGTCAAGTATTCTGACTATAGGCTGACATCGGATTTGAATATGGCTTAAGGGAGGCCGTTCGGGCCTGGTGCTCCTACGGCTCTGGATTTCCTTATGAAACTCGAGATCTTGTTTTTTAAAGCATCTGGAAACACCGTTGGCTCTGGTGAGGTATTGTTCCTTTTCAATGATTCCTTGAGTGTCGGATCTTGAGGTAAGGTATTTACAGGCCGAGCCAGCCTCGAGCTCTCTAGTCCGGGAGGAAAGATCATGGGGTTTGAAAGGGCTGGAGGAATTGGTGCAAGCTTCGTTTTTGTTGGTGTCTCTGAAGTGAAGAGATAAAAACTTACTCCAAACTGTTTCCCTTATGTTTGCACTACCGTACCCACTTGTACTTTGTTTGCTCCTATTTACAAGAGACCAGAATTGTTTCGGGTTAGGATTTTTACTTTCATGGGTAAGCTTCAGCCAGAATTGATCCGAGGCCCCTAGTTTTTCCTTTTGTGTGGCGATTCTGAAAGCTGCTTGAGCTTGCTTGTAGTTATTGATGTAGATTTTATTGCTGGGGACCTTTCTTGATTGACGGAGTGCTCAGTTCCCATGAGTTCTTAATTTCCTTGTGGCTTTTGAGATGTGAAATAGAGAATTTTGTTTTCTCGGGCTCCTCCTTATAGAAAGTTTGTTGAGAAGGAGATTTCTGAGAGAGGTCCAGCCGCTAACGACATATTTAGCTCTAGAGATTGTTGTAATAGGGCTCAGCTTTATTCTGTCAGGGATAGGGCCGTGGAATCTGACCACTTTATCCACTTTAGGTCATCTTTGCGGCTGCCTGAGTGGGTGTGGGCCAGTTCTTGATGGTGTGGAGTGCCGGTGTATAGTGTTATTATTTGTGCCCGGTGATCACTCTCTCCTTGTGGAACAATTTGACAGCTCTTGATCCAGGGCAGTATTTCTCTGCTCCGTAGAGTAAAGTCCAAAAACGAGAGGGATCTGCCATCTGACCGGGTCCATGCGGGCGGGATATTGGACGAAAAGTGCCCATTCAATAAGGTATATCCTAAGCTGTTGAACTGCATTACTACATATTCACCCAATGTTGAAGATTTGTTCCAAATAGGAATTGACTGGGATGCCAAATGTGGAGGGATTCTTGGGGGTCCGGTCCTGTGTCGTCGGCAAGATTGCAGTAGAGATTAGTATTGAAGTCACCTGAAATGATACTTGGTGTACTGCCATACTTGCCAATTAGGTCGCAAATGGAGTTGATCAGGCTGTCCATTTTGGATTTTTTCTTAGTGGTGCAGGGGGAGATATAGGCATCAAGGATGAGCAGCTGAGGGTCCGTAAGCGAACTTCCCAGAATTATTTCCAGAGAGCCAAATCTCCTCAAATTTTATCTGTTTGATGCATTCGGATAATTTTGTTGATATATAGATCGAGAGACCGCCACTTGGTCTGCCGTATTTGGACTGCCTGGTGGCAGGTGTCATTAACTCCAGAAAGCCCACTATTGGGATACTTTCTCCTGCCCATGTCTCCTATAAAAGGATGATGTCATATTCTTTTAAAAAGTCCAGGGTGGCAGGAGATTGTTTTGCCAGGCCAAATCCGTTGATGTTCCTGGAGCATATCGTCAGACTGTGGTAAATGGTGGTTCAATCGGTCTGGTTTCTGGATAGAATCCCCGGGAACCATAACCAGTCTGCTTCACCGAGGTTTCGCTGGCCAAATGCGAGCTCCGGGGTTCCAGTTGACGAGCTGCCTCTTGCGGACCTCAGTGCCGTATCTTTTATAACAGTTTGGGCGTCAGCCAAGCGCTCAGGCCACATCCAAAATTAATCTTGAGCATGAATCCACTGCGACCATGACATATTTATAGTTGCCATCCCTCTATAAGGGACCACAGTGGTCCAGGTAAACGCATGCTAATGGTTTATCTGAGATTAGAAGGGGCGTCTATGCAGGACGTTTCACTGTAGAGACTTTCATCTTCTGACAGATATCAAATTCTAAAACATAGTTTCTGGTCTGTTTTCTCATGCGTGGCCACCGGTATCTTTGCTTTAATAATATCACTGTGGTGGAAACCCCTGCGTGTGCACAGGCGAGTCCTTCATGCGCTGCTAAAATTAGTCCTAATCTATGTTCCATGTTTGAAATCACTCTATCCCCCACTCCAGGGATTCAAGCAAAAGGAACAATATTTGCATCAGTTATATACGAGTATTTGAGTGGAAAGCCTTTTTAAAGTGTTTTACCGCTATCCTTCATTGAGGCAGTGACAGCTTGCATTATTTTGCTATCAGTTTTTGTTTTTGAACGAATGATTGCAGCTACGGAAGCCGTTTGCACAGCTGCCTTTGCGGTAAGCATGGGCGGAAAATCTGTTTCGCTCGCGGATTTTGCGGATTTTCGGTAAATTCGCAATCCGCGAGATTCGCGAATCTCCCGCAAAATCCGCAAATCCGCGAGCAGCGGATTTTATGGCTTGCTCGCACTGTTCGCGTGAGTTCGCGGCTTTCCAGTACAACTTCGCGCCCCGCGAATAAGTGCTAAATTGCAGAAATACGATCTTAGCAAAACTGAAACTACTTACCAGGTTCAAAAGTTCAGGCTCATCATTAGTAGCCATTTCCTGTAGTGCTTCCTGAGGGGCCCCTCCAGAGTTCAGTTGCCAGTTGCAACTATTATGTGACCCTGCTCTGAACCTCAGAATAGTTACACATATGCCACAAAGGTCCTGAATTACAGCTAAGGGAGACAAGCAGGAGCCAGGCTGGAAGTTCAAATCCATTAATCAGTCCCTAATTCATTATTGTCAGTTGGGGCAGGGCAGGTGTTGTAACTAATTTTGCAACAATGAAAGCACTTAGCAAGTGCAAAAGATCACTAACCAGGAAGCACTATGGAAGCAGGTGCCAGCTAAAAAAATATTCTGTGACACATTAATCAGCCCCAAATTAATTCAGGTCACTTGAGGCAGGGAAGGTGTGCTTTGCTTTGCCACAATAATGTAAAACTGGACAACCAGAGGGTGCTGTGATGAAACAGAGGGTGGCATGGGTGGGCCAGAGGGTGGCATGAGTAGTCAGAGAGTGGCAGTGGTGACAGAGAGTGGCAAACACAAAAAAAAAATAATCCGCAAATTCGCGAGAATTCGCAGATTTTGCGGATTGCGAGTTCGCAAATCCGCAAAATTCGCGAACGAGAGATTCGCAAAATTCGCCCATGCTTACTTTGCGGCCCCCTCAGCCAATGAATTCCCCTCAACGTGAAAGCCATCACGCTGATGACTCAGTGTATGGATCATGTGAGTCTTTTCTAGTTCTTTCTGTAAAAGAACTACTTGTTCCCAGAGCAATTTATGCTTGATTGTGCCACCTTTTGTATTTTTGAAACCGTTTTCAACCCATCTCTGCGAGTGTTTGTTGTAAGATTAAACGCAGAAATATGAATCGCACACTATGAGTGTGGGGAATTCGCGATCAGCATTTTCAAGTGCCATCTTGAAAGCCTGTAGTTCAGCTCGCTGAGCTGTACAGTCTCCCAGTGATTGAGTTTTTGTGACCATTGGTCGGAATTTACCATTGTGCCAGCGACCTTTAACAATCGCGCATGCAGCACTATAAGCTTGTGCTGATCCATCTGTATAAATTACACAGCCGTAATGTTCTAGAGGCAAAATCTCAACGGGCAGAGGACATTCTTGTTTGTATTGTAGAAATTCTTGTGTTTTCAAGTAGGGGTCGAAAACGTATTCAACGTCTGGTGCAGCAAGAGAATTAACCCATTGTATCTATCTTGGATGTAAAGCTTTAGCATTTGGAATGCTTGCTTTTGTCACTGCCTCTAAGGCAGGTGCAGGCGTGACGGCCATTATGCGTTTTTCCCGTGCGGGGGCTCTCTCTTTTGCTACTGTAGTTTGAACTGCTGTCAGAATTTTTTCTGTTGAAGTGAATTTTATTTCAGCTTGTGTGTACAAGTGTGATTTATAACCTATTGGTACCTTTTCACGTTAAAGGTTAGGTATGTGAATCCGCATCTCCCTGGGATAATTCGGATTACAAGATTGCGTATGTTGTCACGTGTTTGTTATTGTGTTTTTGCTAACATGTCTGTTTGCACTGAACGCAAAATTTCTTTGTGTTTTTGAGTCCAATCTGTTGGTTTGAAATCAGGTTTGATTAGTTGGTAGAGAGGTTTAACCCTTTCTGCGTAGTTTAGAATGTATGTTCTTCCAAAATTCAGGAAAGCTAGAATTGACTGAAAGTTTTTCAGCATCTTTGGAGGTTGGAGCAGCGCACATTTCACTAGAAAGTTTGCTGCCAGGGTTTTGCCGTTACTTGAAAGTTCGTATCCCAAGAATAGGATATTGAGGTGGGCAATTTGTGATTTCTTAAAATTGAATTTATACCCTTCAGAAGCAAACCCAAGTATTATGGTTTTCACTCTTTTCAAGTGTACGTCCAAATCATCATCGGTAAGATAGATGTCCTCGACATAAGATAATGCCTCATCATCATACGTTTGTAGTAACTCTGTTTCCCTGGCTGAAAAAAACCCTGGACTATTCTTGAATCCCTGGGGGAGACGGCAAAATTGTCGCTGTGTTCCCATTATTGAGAAAGCGGTCAAATACCTGGTGCAATGTTTTGTCAGAAGAAACCATTTGAGATATCTAATGTTGTTTTATATTTCTTGCGAACAGTGTCATTCATCAGTGCTGCACTGTGTGCATTTTGTACTGCAAAAGTTTTTCAACAGGAGTTTAAGTGTCTGTAATCTAAAACTAGACGATATGTATTGTCTGGTTTAGAGCAGGTAACAAAGGATTATTCATTGACAAGGTGCATGTTTCATTCACCCCTTGGTATTCAAGTTGATCTAAGATCTCCCTGACTTGTTTATTAGCTATTTGCTTAACTGGATACTGCCTCTGAGCAGTAGGTTGATTTATTAACTGGATTTTATGGTGAGGAGAATCCTCATCCCATCCTAAATGACTTTTGTACAATGCTGGAGCCTGGGCCACAGCCTTTTTTCTGGCATAGGTGTTGTACGGGATCGGGACCAGGAGAGGTGGAAGGGAGCGACTCTGACACGTTGAATAAAGTTTTCAAAGAGGGTTTTATTTTTAAGTATGCTCTTCTCCTTCTACTAGTTTGTTTAACATGAGCAAACTCGTCGGGATCCGTCCTGACTCCTTTAGGAAACGTTGAGAGTTCTAGGGTGTTTCTTCCACGCAGGTGCCGATAGTTCTTCCGACCGGAAGTGATCAGGGGTCGTCGGGGCCAAGATCCTTAACTCCAACCATGCAACGGAAGAAAAGAAACAACAAGGAATCCGGCTGACGTCCTCGCAGGATTATAGGGGACCAGGGGGTGAGGGACACCGAGTGAAGAAGTGCAACTAAACGTAAGCTCTAGTGCTTATTAGTGCTCGTGAAGGGAGAGGGACAATGAGGCTACACTTATAGCAGTTTTCACTCGCTTACTATACTACTACGATTCATCCAGCCCGCCACTTTGCCCCGTACCTTAGCAAGCCACACTCCTCCCGCGGGAGTGTGGCGGGGCGATTCGCAGGACCGTTGGCCTCCTGGCTTGTTGTCCACTGCTGGGCTCGTCACGGCTTCTTCTCTGCAGGGCTCCGGTTCCGTACTTCGTCTCCAGCTTCGTCCGTCTTCTCCTGGGAGAACGCTGTCCGCCGCTTCTACGATTCCGCCTTCTTTTGAGCGTGTGACGTTGCAGGTGGGTGGAGCCTCGTTGGTAGAGTTAAAGGGGCCGTATTCGATTCCAGCTTTGTGTCCCCAGGTTGCCTCTGCGCCTGCGCGAGTCCACTCGTCCAACTAGGCTGAGTCCGTCTGTTTGTCAGAAACAGAAAGGGGAACAGCTGACCACCAGTCTTTTAGGTTATCGGGACTGCATTTTCCAGACACGAGTCCCACCCCGTCACAGGTGTATTTTTTTATGAATTGGAATATGATTTGAGAAGGCTGGCATAATGATGAAATATTCCATATAGCAAAGATGGGCATCCCTTTTGGAGAACTTCTCATTGGGCCCAGATAACCCTTGCATTAGCCAGCACTAACTTGGAGAAAACATTGCAAAATAAATAAATATCCCCTTGTGCAGGTTTAACTGTTGCCTTAATCAGGAATAAAACACCTCACTGGGGAAAACCAGCATTTCATTTAGGCATTTCAACATAGTATGCATAAAACATTCCCTTAAAGGCAGAGCATTTCTCTATGTAACACTCTTCGTTAGAAGTTAGGCCCTTCCACCTTACATGAGTGATAACCAGTTGCTCAATAAGGAATCAGGAATAATCTTCTGGTTTACCCCCTTGGAGGTAAGTAATCAACTTTTACTTGCAAGACACACTCCTGCAGGAATAACGTTTTCTTAGATAGCTGAAAGGCATTGCACTAGGCAGAGTTAGACATTTAACTACCCAGTACCAAATATTCCTATAGGGCATTCCATCCTAATATGCAACAGTGCATTTCATCACTCCTCTAAACAGGAATACACATTTCCTTACCCAGGAATCAACATTCTGTTACCTACTCTAAGCAGGCATAAACATTTCAGCCCCCAAGGGTAACCTTCTTAGTAGGTAGAAGTTAGAACACTGGGGCAGGAGTATAAAACATTCTTTTATGGACTAGGGAATGTCTCATCCGGCGAAGCCAACATGTCATCGGGCCGGAATAACAATTCTTAAGGCTAAGAGTACAACATCTCAATAGGCAAGCATAGCCCTTTCATTAAGCTACTAAAAATATTTCTTTTAACTAGGAAGAACATTTCATCACCATCTCCCTATGTAAGGATAAACATTTCCTTCAAGCCGATCACATTTACAGTAATCCTTCCCCTAGTCAGGGGTTTACTCAGAACCTACTGTCCCTAATGGGATTTCATAATGTTACTGAACCCTGACCCAAATCCAGTACTGGTGGGTGGCCAGGAGGGCTCAGCAATAGGTTTTTCCAAGAGGAGAGGCGGCACCGGGACCTCCTTGTGATTTATGCCCTCCTCCCCTATGGTTAGATAATCAGGGCCACGGGCCCAACTAAGTTTTTCCCCGAGGGGAGGGGCCGGATTCTAGGCCTCCCTCCTCCCACCAAGGGTTACCTTCACTCTTCTGCTCCTTGAGGAGCCCTTGCGCCGATTCTGCTAAAGGGAGGGCCCAGGCTTCTTCCGGGGCCCTCCAGTGATGTTCACTGGCTGTACTTGAGCCCCCTTCAGTGTGTGTGGGGGCCGGTCAGAGGAGGCCTGTGCTACTCTGGCACCCTCCCCGAGGCCTCCCCACAGCTTCAATGAGGCTCCGGTCTTCTCTTGGCATTCTGCAGCCAATGGAAGCGTGACTGGGGCGGGATCACTGACGTGCCCCCTGTCACATGATGCGGGCGATGGCTTCCAGGCCTAGTGCGGCCTTCTTGGGAATCCGGTGGCCCTCTCCTACATCGGGGGCCACCGAGGAATGCTCGCAATCGGACCCGCGCCCACAGGAACCCAGGCTGCAGCGGCGATGGGGCCTAGCGCGGCCCTCCTCAAATTCCGGTGGCCCTCTCTTCACGCCGGGGCCGCCGCGGGATTTCCATAGAGCTTCGAGCCCCTCAAAGGGCCGGGCTGCGGCGATGAATTAGCAGCGCGCTCGGGCTTCACAGCGCTGCGAGGGCAATTTCCATCAGCGCATGGTCGGGGCATGCAGTGCGCTTCAGGGCAGGCTAGCTCTGGACACCTTTAGCGCCTGGGACGACATATAGCGCTTCTAAGGCACGTTAGGCACAAAGTGCGCTTCGCAGCTCAGGAAATCAGGTCAGATAGTTCAGGGTGCTCTTCACAGGCACAAGTCGGCAGGACCGTGCTTTTCAAAGGGGCAATCTTAGCTCACAGCTATTTTAGAGTCCTTTAGAATCTCAGCGCTTCCCAACTTCACAGCGCTTCACCTAGGGCAACCACATAGGGCAGTCCAGCACTTGGGGCACTTCACAGCGCTTTACAGGGGGGCAACTTCCACAGCCCTGCAGGCAATTCACAGCGCTCCCACAGAACACAGCAATTCTTCACCAGTCAAGCGCTTGGAGGGCAATGTAGCGCTTAAGCAGTTTCTAGGTTGGCGCTTCATAAGTAGTTGCTTTAAAATAGAGGTAGCTCACAGGACAAGCCACACAGCAGCGGTAGGTTAGCGCAGGGACCCCAGGTGGCGTCAGGGGGCACAAGGAGCGACACAGCGCCAATACCTGGGTAGTTCCACAAAAGTCCTGTGGTGGCTTAGTTTCTTCTTGGCGTGATGTTTCTTGCGCCCTTAGTTTAGTTGCTTGGTTTCTTGTTCCTTGAAGGGGGGGATAATGCGTCCATGTTCGTAATCACGGGCGTCCCTCTGGAATTTTAATTGCTTCCGTTTTCTAA
Organism: Lissotriton vulgaris; assembly: GCF_964263255.1. Classification (NCBI taxonomy): domain Eukaryota; kingdom Metazoa; phylum Chordata; class Amphibia; order Caudata; family Salamandridae; genus Lissotriton; species Lissotriton vulgaris. Next base: position 10,226,077 of record NC_141685.1, on the reverse strand, counting down.
TCTTGTCTTCATAGGCAATGAGACTTTTTTCATTGCTTCACGCAAAATTTCACATTGTGCGGAGTCAGGATCTTGTGCAATCAGTGCTTCCAACTCTTCAATTTCTTTCCGGCATTTGTCTTGGTCACTCCACGCAAATTTTATTAATATTCTCAGCATGCCCTCTGACATCTCAGCTGTATATATCGCCCACTCATCCAACAATTGTGGGTCAGGATTCTCATATGAGGGAACACTATACACTGGAAGCCCTTGTGGAATCCGCTTAACTTCCAGGTACTTCTGCAGGGAGGTAGCTTCCCACCATTTGCGGACTTCACGCTAAAACAGTCTCTCAAGCTTAATGAATAACATTTTAAGGGGGTTTGTTGGCTTTGGGTACTTGCAGCGCCGCCACTTGCTGACCCTTTTTGACTCTCTTTCAGTTAAAAAATGTTCGCTGCAGCTTCACAGCGCTCCTGGTCAGAGTTCATCGTTGTGATTTTATGAGGGCTGCCCCCAAAGCGTTTGTCACCTCGGAATCGGATATAACCTACACAGATCAATCTCCAGCGGTGCAGGGTCCTCGCAGTCCCATTTTCACGAGGAGTTCCACCTAATGCGGCAAACACATCAGAGAGAGGCAAAAGGCAGACCCCCGGAACAAAGGCAAAGACAAGACAAACGCGACGAGGTGGCTTCAGCACAAGAAGGAGTATCCGCCTATACAAGGAGCAAGAGAGGCAATCGGAGGTAACTCCTGCTGAAGACCTCACAATTGTGAACCTGACACCATACAAGCTTTCAAAAATTGAAACTGAAGTCCTTAAAAAGGAACTCACGTTTTGCCCGTCATATGACTTTGAATTTACCCAGACAAGAATTGACCTATTCTTATTTACATGGAAATTAAAGCTTCTAAAATTCCGCAAGCTTAAAAGATCTGGCGAGGTTACACCAGTAAACACCAGAGAAGTGACTACATTAGAGAATTTAGAGGGTGAAGATTGTGACCTCTTACAAATAATGGACAGTCAACCATTCGCCAGTGATACAGCAGAAAGTATTAAAGCTGCTGAACAATTAAGCATAACACAAACCAGAGCAATAACTCATTTTAAACCACCATCGAAATTCATACCTAATGTGCCACATGATGCAATAGATGTGTTTGAACAATCGGTCAAAACAGGTCTGGAGAATTTGAGGAAACAGAGCACTTTCAGTAATAAACAGTGGAACCTCTCTCAGGCACACCGACAAGCACTGGAGAAATTAAAGTCCAACCCCAACCTTGTATGTAAACCATCAGACAAGGGTGGTAACATTGTCCTAATGACGCGGGAATTCTACTGTACTGAGGCATTGCGACAACTAAGGGACACCACTTGTTATACGAAAATCAACAAAGAACAATACAATAACAGCATTGTGCAGTATCATGATCTCATTGAGAAGTGGGCAGCTGCGGGCATGCTGGACACAAACAAGCTGAAATTCTTGACCTGCCAACAACTTGTCACTCCGACCTTTTATCATCTGCCCAAAATACACAAAAATGCAAATCTACCACCAGGGAGACCAATTATTTCTTCAAGGGGGAGTCTGACCGAAAAAATGTCACAGTATTTGGACTTCTTTTTGATTGATCATGTGAAAACCCTACCATCATATATTCGTGATACCACTGATTTTATGAGAACTGTATGTGAAAATGTATGGGAGTCAGACATGTTAATGATTGTCCTTGATGTCACTGGACTATATACATGCATCTCCTACCTACATGGCATGCAAGCAGTGGAAAATTTCCTTAAAACACGATCATTGAGGTTTTCAAAACATAATGCGATGCTGTTAGAATTTGTGTCCTTATGCCTCAATAACAATATTTTCCTGTTTCAGAAACAATACTTCAGGCAATGTAGGGGTACGGCGATGGGAACCTGCTTTGCCCCCAGCTATGCGAACTTGTTCGTCGGCTGGTGGGAGAAGCAGGTCGCCTCGGCTGAGTAAATTGGCACTGGGTCTCATCAATTGAATGGTGGTACTGTTACATCAACGACCTTTTTATACTTTGGAATTTATTAAACACCTGAATGACAACACAACACAGTGAACCTGCATTTTAGTGGCAACATAAGTGATACTGAGGTTGCCTTTTTAGATTTAAAAGTCTTCATTAAAGATGACAATATATGCACCTCACTTTATTGGAAGGCCACTGCAGGAAATTCGATTCTTCAAGCAAGCAGCTGTCATCCCAAATCATTGAAGAACAGCATTCCGTATGGGGAATTGCTCCGTATGAAAAGATATTGTACAAGATCTACCGATTTTGATACAGCGGCCCATGAATGTATGTTAAGGTTCCAAGTAAGAGGGTATTCGGACCAGATCTTAGAAAAGGCATACGATAAAGTTCGCACAATTTCAAGAACTAATCTCCTTAAAGATAAGCAAAAGACATCTGCTAAGGAAGACAACACACCTAGATTTATCACTACCTTTTCGAGAGAGTTTAAAGAAAAACATAACATTATGACACAAAACTGGCAGATTCTAAGATCAGATGGGATAATAAGGCAAAGAGTTAGCTTGCTATCCAAAAATCACGTACCGAAAGAATCGTTTACTGAGGGATCTCCTGGTGCATAGTCATTTTGACTCTGTTCCACATACACCAAGACTAGGTAATCTGACCGGATGTTATCCCTGTCAAAATTGCAAGACGTGCAGAGCGAACACTAAACAAATCAATTACCAAGTCCCAGGGAAACCCTTAATCAGAAAAGTCACCAAATTTCTAACATGTACCACCCCATTCTGTGTTTATTGCCTTTTCTGTCCATGCAAATTGCAATACGTAGGCAGCACAATTCACCCAGTAAAGAGGCGAATTTTAGAACATGCAAGGGCAATACAGCATAACGACTCAAACTACCCAGTAGCAAGGCATTTCGAGAAAGAACACAGAAGTGACCGGAATCTTCTGCGTTTCTTCTGCCTTGACCAAGTTACTATCAAGGAAAGAGGTGGCGACAGGGAAATCCAGCTGCGCCATCTCGAGTCAAGATATATTATCGATCTTAATACCAGAACGCCCTTTGGGTGAAACACAGAAGAAGAATTAGCCATACCCGTTGGCTAGAGAGTCCCAGTCTCCAAGATATCTTCGATTAATTGTAAAACAGTACTTGTAAAGCCGAACCCACGAATTATGAACGTATATATTCATTATATCTATCATTATCGTTTTGTAAAAATGCCGTTAGTATTGAACTATTTAGTTAAATATGCATGGTGAATAATGTTCTCAAACATGAATGAGTATTTCCCTATAATTTAAGTAATGCAGTAAATATTTCTATCTAGTTCTTGATGGCATTGTTATGACTGACAAAACGAAAGTAATAATTTTTTGATAATCATGAATTGATAGAATGATTAGGTTAAACAATGACTACGTTTTGATTCAATGCCCATCCAGGGCTACATTTTTACGTCTTTATTTAAAAAGTCACTTGGTGAAAGTGGGTGTTAAATGACACATTCCAAGATGGCCGCATTGTATGCACTAAATTCAGTCCATTGTTATTTTTTATTACAGGAAATGACGTAACTAAGTCAAAAACTTTATTTAAATAATGAATTGTTGTGCTATTTGGTAATAGCTGGAGGAAGACGCAAAGCCGAAACGCGTCCTGTTGCTAATCGTTTGAAAATAAATCTGAATTAAAACCTTATCTACGGAGTGCGGTCAATTCCCTTTGATTATGAGGGGAAATTGAGCGGTGATATATATATATATATATATATATATATATATATATATATATATATATATATATATATATATATATATATATATTACCTACTGGCGGTCGCCAGAAGGTATATATAGTTAGGATTTTTTCTCTATGGAACTTTTGAAAATTCTATGTCTAATAACTTTGGAGTTTGTGGACGGAATCGGCTGAAATTTTCAGGAAAATGGCACATTTTGTTTCCAATCAGCCCCAAAAAATTTGGGGGGGGTTCGTCAAGGGGGGGCCGAGGAAAAAGAGGGGTCCCAAAACGCGTTTTTCCCATTCATTTTTCCATAGGGCGTTTGTCCTCACTTTTAGCTCGAACGGCTGAATGGATTTACACGAAACTTGGCAAAATTGTAGGGACTGTTAGCCCGATGTGCCTTTGCTGAGTCTCAATATATGTGCTCCAGTGGATTTTGAGAAATTAACGTTTTAAAAAACAGATATATCTGTGACAGCGTCCCGGATAGCGCTCCAGTTTGCGTACTTTTCGCGTAACGGAGCTTTGCGAAGCTTAGCTGATTGGCTCTCCGGCGTCTGTCAACATTCTAAATAGTCCGGTGCGGCCGCCATCTTGCCTCTCGGTAGGATCGAGAGACAAGAAGAGGAGAAAAACGAAGGGCGAATTTAATGAAAGGGGGCAAGGTAGACCCTTCTTTACCCCCTAGGAATGATGTTGGGGTTATTGAAGGGTCCCGTGGGGCAAATAAAAAAAATTTGATTTTTTGCGGAAGAAGCGTTTTCCGGTTCGCGAATCGGGACACGAAACGGGAATTCGCCATTTTGTGTTTCGTTTTAATTAAATTACAAGATGGAGGAAAAACAATGTGAGAAATGGGTATAAGGGGGTACGGGAGACGTATCCTGACCCCCTATGTTTTCTGAGGGTGGCTGAGGATGCTCATATATGTTGATACTTGTCTTCCAGCGGCTGCACGTGAGCATTTTTTTTTTTTTTGCTGCGTGATGTCTATTAACGTTCGATTCGAAGGAAATCAGGAAGTGTTGACCGCCATTTTGACACTGCGAGTAAATATATTGTTAAAAATAATTGTTATAAATTAATCCGTATTGATAAACATTGTCTGCGCCATCTTGCTTTTTTCCAATGCCACACTTTTGTCGAGCACGGCAGCCATTTTAGATGCCTTGACCAGACCCACTCTCTGCACGACGCCGATCGTGACGTCTGTTAACGTTCGATTCGAAGGACATCAGGAAGTGTTGACCGCCATTTTGACACTGCGAGTAAATATATTGTTAAAAATAATTGTTATAAATTAATTCGTATTGATAAACATTGTCTGCGCCATCTTGCTTTTTTTCCAATGCCACACTTTTGTCGTGCACGGCAGCCATTTTAGATGCCTTGACCAGACCCACTCTCTGAACGCCGCCGATCCTCAGCATGGCTCCCCACCCTCGCAAGCATCTCCCCCAAGCACTGGTCACGCCGCTCTCTGTCTTATGCATGGGCCATAAACCTCCCCCCATCTGCGCTGCTCTTCCCTGAGAATCACACCCTGTGCCCGCCCGACACCACCCTTTCGCCCTATTCACTACCGCACCCTCTGACACTCCTCTTCCTCTGTGTCCGATTGTCCAGGCCGGTCCCAGGCTATCACCTAGCCCTCGGATGTAGTTTATGGCCCCAACTGTAAAGAATCACCCCTCTTCAAAGGTGTTACAGTAGATCAAGGCCCCCACCCCATAAGATCCGTCACACCACACGCATTCCTACTATCTGATAAAATCCGGGGGGGGTGGACGGGCCTCCCCAGGTGGAGGCTCGTCTGTTGTAGTGGGGCGCCCCTTTAGCGTTTCACTTGCCATTCAGCGGTTTTCCGCCCGCTCTTGCGGCTACAGCGTCTCGCTCACCATGTAGTTGTGTTGCTCCCACTCTTGCGGTGCAGCGATAGGCGGCTGCCACAGGACTCTTAAAATGGCGGCCAGCTCTTCGGATTTGGGCCTGGTCCACTAAAATTGGAAAGGGGCGACCACTCGGTCCCCCCGAACGTATGGTGGAGTACCCCGATCCCCCCGGGAAGCCATTTTGGGCGGGAGGCGCGTCTCGGCTGGTATGCCCAAAGCGGCGTAGCCGGGGCGCGCTTTTTCCCGCCCAAGAGTGGGTTGTCCTAGACACTGAAGCTGTCAGCCACGCCCCCGGAGGCGGGAGGAGGCGGGTTTACGCCCGCCCAAAGAAGAATAAAAGGAGCGATAGTCCAAGGAAGCATCCTCTTGTTCCTGTGCTCTGAAGCTGCACCTCCTCGCTGCACGTGAGCTTGAGACGGAACGAAGAGCCAATTTTGAAATTTGTAATTTCTCTTTTTTCTCTTCTAGCACTACAAATCTAGTCCAGGACCTTCCACCTACGTGGGGAAAATGCCGGGCAAGAGAGTCGCAAAGAAGGTCAGCACCGACCAAATGCTCCGGATGTTGATGAAAGACATGGCAGAGATGAAGAGGAAAATGGCGGCCAGGGACGGTGCGGGAAGGCCAAAAAGATCCAGCCCGGTGGAGGTCCCGGCCGGGAGAAGGAAGAGGGCTAGGAATGGGGCAAATGAGGACGAGGTCCCAGTTCCGGAGGCTCCCCCGACGAGCCCTCCCAGACCAGCGGAGACTCCCGCGCCGGCTCCCGTCGAGGGCCAGCGGATCTCCGTGGTGGTTACCCCAGTGAACGAGGGGGACATGCCCCTGGAGTTGGCCGCCCAGTTGGCGGCATGGTTGGGTAATAGCAGCGGAGGTTCCGTGGCTCCGGGGGACACGGCCGAGGAGGCCAAGCAATTAATGAGGCAGCTGCGGCAGTCTCGGGAGGCCGCAAAACCTTGTCCTTTTGTTTCCCCGCAGGCTCCAGTAGGTCAACCCGCAGCGGGCACGAGTTCGGCAGCAACTGCGGTTACAGCTTCTAGCTCAGGTAAGCAGCTAATGCCGATTGCGGGGAAGGGGTCTGTACCCTCGAGAAGGGAGAAATTGGCTCAGCATATCCCGATGGAAATCAAAGAACGGATATGGGCTGAGAAATATGTAAATATGTTTTCCTTGCTAACTGATGATTATGAGATTGAGCATGTTAAAGTTCAGAAGGAGCTTATGCACCCGAGTGTTTGGCGCGCCAAAATGGCCGCTTTTAGAGTTGATGAGACGATAGGTAATTGGGGCAGAGCATTTGGCATATTCACTTCAATTATGGGGGAACGGAGGCCTGAACTGTTGGCCGAGTTACCCGTGTACCAGACACGTATTATGGACTTTTCTCAGAAATATGCGGGCAATGAGTGGTTTTGCTATGATAATATTTTTCGCAAGGCCAAGGAGTTCGACACGTGCCTGACGTGGGATTGTTACGACTCCATATCTTGGCAAAAAATGGAGAATTCAGGCATGTTAAAGGCGCCATTGTTGGGGGGGAACGGGGGTGAGTTTTCCCGCCATTCATCTGGGGCGCCCTTTCGGGCGGGGGCAAGTAATGAGCATCACCCAAGGTCGAATTGCAATACAGGTAAGAAAGGGGTATGCTGGAATTTTAACAGGGGAAAGTGTACGAGGCCCCAGGGGTCATGCAAGTTTAGGCACGACTGTGGGGGGTGTGGACAGTCCTCGCATCCCAAGACCATGTGCAGAGCCAAAACAGGTGATAACGGAAGTAGGGGAAGCGCCAAACAGGTCTGAAATAGTCCGAGGGGCGCCTTTACCTACACCAGTTGATACCATGGCAATGATCCGTTGGCTCAGTGAATACCCGGATCATGTCTCCGCTGGGGTGTTGCAAGACGGTTTTTCGTATGGTTTCTGCATCCCGGTGGGGAACTTTCAGGGTAAAGCGCATTGTAGGAACCAACTATTGGTCCTGCAGAATACGGAGGTGGTGCAAGCGAAGATTGGGAGAGAGGTGACCCGGGGTCGGGTTGCCGGACCATTCGACACGCCACCAGTTCCTAATTTTGTTTGTTCACCCCTGGGAGTGGTCCCCAAGAAGGACCCGGGTGAGTTTAGACTGATACATAACTTGTCAGCTCCGAGAGGTCTGTCAGTGAATGATGCGATAGATCCGGAGGTGTGTTCGGTGCGGTACGCATCCTTCGATGATGCCGTTGCCATGTTGAATCGCCTGGGGCCCGGGGCGCTTATGGCCAAGTCAGACATCGAGTCAGCGTTCCGGTTGCTCCCGGTACACCCAGATGATCAGCGTCTCCTGGGTTTTATATTTCAGGGGCGCTATTACATGGATAAATGTATGCCGATGGGCTGTTCCATATCTTGTGCTTATTTTGAGAAATTCAGTTGTTTCCTGCAATGGACATTCACAATTATGACGGGGTTTCAGCATGTTATGCATTATCTTGACGATTTTCTGTTCCTGGGGGCAGCCGGGGATACAGAATGTGCACAGGCTTTAAAAGAATTTTGTGGTCTGATGAGTCAGTTTGGTGTGCCATTGGCGCCAGGTAAGACTGTGGGGCCATCAACTTCGCTCGAGTTTCATGGAATAGAGCTCGATTCCGAAGAAGGTTGCTTCCGGTTGCCAGAAGAAAAGGTGTGGAAATTCAGGGCCTCGCTTGAGGCATGCATTAGGGAGGCTAAGGTGAACTTGCATCAATTGCAGAAGACGGTGGGTCAGTTGAATTTTGCCCTTAGAATAATGCCAATGGCCCGCCCTTTTTCCCGCTCGATTGCACAAGCCATGGTCGGTCTTAAAGAGGGGCACCACCGCACGAGGCTCTCGGCAGAGATTCGCCAGGACATGCGCATTTGGTTGGCATTCCTGGCGGATTTCAATGGTCGGGTTGTCTGGACCAAGCCGGCGGTGTCCTCCAAGGAGTTGGGGCTGTGGACCGATTCGGCGGGGAGTATAGGCTTTGGCGCCATATTTGGCAATCACTGGTCGGCTCAAACGTGGCCGTCATGGTGGCACGAGTGTGGACTTACAAGTAACATTGCTTTTCTCGAACTGTTCCCTATTCTGGTGGCTTTGAAAACATGGCCTGAGGGGTTTAGGGATCACTCTGTGGTGTTCTGGTCTGATAACATGACCGTGGTTGAGTGTATCAATAGTCAGGCAGCACGATGCAAATGGATTCTGAGGTTGCTCAAGGAAATTGTTTTACTATGTATGCAATTGAACGTACTCTTTAGGGCGAGACATGTGCCAGGGGTGCTGAATCAGGCTGCTGATGCGCTTTCTCGTTTCCGTATGCAGGCCTTCTGGGGTTTTCTGCCCACAGCGGACCCGGTGGCGGCACCATTTCCCGAAGCTCTCTGGTCTCTCGGTGCCCCGAACTACAAAACCTCGTGGGAGAGAGTTTAGCACCCAGGACAAGGAAGGCATATGAAGGGGCGTTCCGTTCCTATTGGTCCTTTTTGGGTTCTGCTAGGGGGGAGCTTTGGGGCCAGGAAGAATTTGTCATAAAGTTTTTACTGTCATTACGCAGGGCAGGCAAATCGGTGGCCACGGCCCAGAGGCATCGGACCGCCATTTCCTTCATGGCGCGGGCTCATGGTATCCAGGACCCTACAGCGTCTTTCGTAGTGCAGAAAGCGCTGCGTGGGTGGCAACGCCTTGAGTGTCGCAGAGTAGATGAAAGGCACCCGATAGGTCTGGATAGGTTGGCCCTGTTACTGTCCGTACTCCCTGCGACATGTTCATCCCAGTCGGAAACAGTGTTATTCCGGGCCGCTTTTGCATTAGCATTCCATGGGGCTATGCGGGTAAGCGAACTGGTGGCAAAAAACAAGCAGGATACGGGGGTGGACTGTGCCGAGAGCACATTCAAGTAAAGGGGGAGACGATGATTGTCTCGTTTGTCAGGTCCAAGACCGATCAGGGGGCGATCGGGGACAGTGTAGTAGTCCAGCGGATTCCCGGATCTCCCATGTGCCCGGTTGCATGCGTTGAGGAGTATTTGGCGCAGAGGGCGGCATCATGGGGGGGGACCTTGCTGAGACACGCAGATGCCACCCCACTGACGAGGTTTCAGTTCCAGCGGGTGCTTGCAATGGCAATTTCGGCCGCGGGCTTGAACCCGGGCGAGTTTGGGACCCATTCCTTCCGGATAGGGGCTGCTACTGAGGCTACCGCCAGGGGTCTGAGTGTGGAAAAGTGAAACAGTTGGGGCGTTGGTCCTCGAATTGTTACAAAAGGTATGTGCGGTTGCACATGTTGTGAAGCTGATATCATGTACTCACGCTTCTTGTCTTTGTTTGGTTCCAGTTTCGCAAACCTACGAGGCGGGGCGGACTGTGCAGTCGACCCGACACCGGGGAACCAGCGGTCAGAGATCACCGGCTGATGAAAGAGTGGTGTGGGTCGTGGGCCACTCATACGTGAGGCGTGCCGCGGACGTATTCAAGGCAGGTGACATGATTCACACGGCTGAGGAATACGGGTACAGGGTGACCTTCTACGGAAGGGGCGGGCTCTGTATTGACCAGTTTCAACCTTTTCTTGAGGGTTTGTTAGGGCGGACAAGGTCACCGCCATCTATAATCATAGTACATCTTGGGGGCAATGATTTGGTGACCACTGGTAGACGACTACTTCTCGAGGCGATACTATCCACAGTAAGTTGGTTGGCGAGAAGGGTTCCAGGGTGCACGATTGCATGGTCCCATATGATTCCACGAAAGGTGTGGCGGGGGGCTAATTCAGTGTCTGCTATAAATCATTCTGTAAAAAAGGTGAATAACAAGCTTGATAGACTGTTCCGTACCAGTACATTGCATTCGATTCCTCATGGTTGTATCAGGGGGGACGATATGTATCTAGAGGATGGGGTCCATTTGTCCCGGGTGGGGAATTCTTTACTCATAGGAGACCGCGTAGCCTGGTTAAGGAGTTTACAGCATGACCTTTAGGTAGGAGTTTTGTGGGGGGTCCGGATAGCCGGTCAACTATCCGGCCTGTGGCGGTAAGGTCATGATCGGTGAGCAGTCATTGGAAGATCCCTAGGGGGGGGCGTCACCCATTACGGATGGGAGCGCCCGGGGGGAGGTGGCCATTGGCCCCTCAACGGGGAGGCGGTCCCTTCTAAAGGACGGGACGCCTAAAGGAAAGGGAAGGCGGTCAAGGCCCCTCCCTGGATAGGAGGGGCTACGGGCCCCTCCTGGGAATTTCCCGGGGCCAGGACATCTGCGACGGCAGATGTGGTAAGTTGTGTGGGGTGGGGAGGGGGGTCTACGCTACCTTCTAGACACCTCACACGAGTCCTCGGACGACCACGTAGATGGCGTCGAGTTAACAGGGGCCCCCGTCAAGACAAGGGAAATTGGTATGGCACATGAGGTGCAGTCCTCTGTGCGGCCGCCCCTCACAAGTGAGGGGGGAGTTCTGGTTTAGGGATCTGACACCGGTTACGACCTTGCCGTTGGCCCTTAACGTTAGGATGTACAATTTCCATTTGGAATGCATTTGTAAGGATGTTAGTATCGGCGAGGAGAACCTTTGTATTAGAAATGTGTTAAGGTTAGCCAAAACATCGTAATGTGGATATGAAATTGTACATGATATGAAACTGTTATTTTAATGTTTTAATTTTGTTTCATATTTTAATAAATACGGCCGGGAGGGTAACTCCCTCCCGCCTTCCAAAAGTTCAGAACTGTTTCCGGTTTCCCAATTCTTGGGGATTGTGTTGAGAGGGGGTGGCGGGTATCTCAGCCATATGGAAAGGGGCGACCACTCGGTCCCCCCGAACGTATGGTGGAGTACCCCGATCCCCCCGGGAAGCCATTTTGGGCGGGAGGCGCGTCTCGGCTGGTATGCCCAAAGCGGCGTAGCCGGGGCGCGCTTTTTCCCGCCCAAGAGTGGGTTGTCCTAGACACTGAAGCTGTCAGCCACGCCCCCGGAGGCGGGAGGAGGCGGGTTTACGCCCGCCCAAAGAAGAATAAAAGGAGCGATAGTCCAAGGAAGCATCCTCTTGTTCCTGTGCTCTGAAGCTGCACCTCCTCGCTGCACGTGAGCTCGAGACGGAACGAAGAGCCAATTTTGACCCACCCACCAGCCCCTGAAGACAGCAAGTGGTTTTGGAATAAAGTCATTTGACGTAGTAGTTGTTTCTTACAGGTTGTTCTGAATAAAGTTTGTGATTCGGTTGCAATAAAGTGGATTATTCTTCGCAGTATGCTTTATTAAAGACTTGCATCAGAGTGATCAGTAATGTTTTTAGAGAGTTTATACTTGATCTGCTTAAAGTATAAATGTCCTTTCTTTCTTTAGTAATTAATCTTGTCGTATTTATTGTTTGGTCGGGCGGTAAGGTCATGATCGGTGAGCAGTCATTGGAAGATCCCTAGGGGGGGGCGTCACCCATTACGGATGGGAGCGCCCGGGGGGAGGTGGCCATTGGCCCCTTAACGGGGAGGCGGTCCCTTCTAAAGGACGGGACGCCTAAAGGAAAGGGAAGGCGGTCAAGGCCCCTCCCTGGATAGGAGGGGCTACGGGCCCCTCCTGGGAATTTCCCGGGGCCAGGACATCTGCGACGGCAGATGTGGTAAGTTGTGTGGGGTGGGGAGGGGGGTCTACGCTACCTTCTAGACACCTCACACGAGTCCTCGGACGACCACGTAAATGGCGTCGAGTTAACAGGGGCCCCCGTCAAGACAAGGGAAATTGGTATGGCACATGAGGTGCAGTCCTCTGTGCGGCCGCCCCTCACAAGTGAGGGGGGAGTTCTGGTTTAGGGATCTGACACCGGTTACGACCTTGCCGTTGGCCCTTATCGTTAGGATGTACAATTTCAATTTGGAATGCATTTGTAAGGATGTTAGTATCGGCTAGGAGAACCTTTGTATTAGAAATGTGTTAAGGTTAGCCAAAACATCGTAATGTGGATATGAAATTGTACATGATATGAAACTGTTATTTTAATGTTTTAATTTTGTTTCATATTTTAATAAATACGGCCGGGAGGGTAACTCCCTCCCGCCTTCCAAAAGTTCAGAACTGTTTCCGGTTTCCCAATTCTTGGGGATTGTGTTGAGAGGGGGTGGCGGGTATCTCAGCCATAGGCTCTGGGACACCTTGGAACTCGGACGCTTGTCTGCTAGGGCTTGGGCTCCATTCTCGAAAGCGTCCCCTCAGCCTTGAAGATTCTACAAAAGTCTTGGGGGCCCCCGACTCCCGCAGGCTTCCGGTGGGGAGTGGCTGAAATGATTGCTTGCGGAATGGCCACGATGGAGCTACGAGATGGTGGTGCTCTCATGCTGATGCCAGCTTTAGTCTGAAACATCCAGAAACACTGTAGACTATCAATTCGATGAGTTCCGGTGGAGCCCCAACGTGACCCGGTAGGGAAGAACTTGCTCTCCCCTTTTTTGAGGGATGGTTCTTGTTGCCTGTCCCCTCTGTTGTCATCTAACGAAACCTTTTTTGATTGCCGAGTGAGAAAAAAAAAGTGGGTCTTTCATCGTTTGGGAAAAAAAAATGTTTTAATCCAATGAAAAGTGTTATTTTTAGGTCATATGATCAAGCCTTCCATCATTAGGAAACCAAAAGTAAAATGAACCAATGAAAAGTTTTATAAACAAGTCACATGATCTGTTATGCGGCTTTGGGTTATAAAAAGCATACAAAACCCGTTGGCCCATGAGGCGGCGTCAGTAGCGAACTTTTATGCCCAAATTACGCAAAGATTTAGCTAATCTGCTAAAGGGGGGAGTCGCCATTTCTTTTGATAATTTATTCACCCATTCTTAGCCTCTCTAATCGTCATTACAATGTGTTTGTTGCTGTCACTAGCTGATGAAAAAACTAAAGTGACAACTTCCTTATCCTTAATTTGTCTTTCTTTGTTCCTTAAGATGTCATCTGTGTCAACCTCTTCCGAGAATGCTGATGCGTTAGGGATTTCCTTGTGTTTCTTAATAGCATTGGTGTCTGCACACTTCTTTGTCAATTCTGTGAACATGACAGCTGCTTCATCGAAAGACGATATCTTTGTTAAGTCATTAGTGTTAAGTGTGTCTGAAACTACAGTGCTCTTCTGTTTTACTTTCCTCAGACACTACAGAGTTTTGTGTGTTGTTCTTCTGAGCGACAATTATTCCAGAGGTTTCAGGTTCACTTGTTTTGTCCTGCAGTGAGTTAACAGCTTCAGAGACTTCATGTTTATTTGCTATATCCTGCTGTGCGTCAACTGCTTCAGGGACGTCAGCCTCATTTGTTATGTTTGACTATATCCTGGACCTGCCCGGCCGTGCCCAAAATGGCGCCGGTATAAATAGGACTCGTAACTCCTTGTTGTGTACTGGTTGCCCAACCTTGATATCATGAGATAGGTATGCAGTTTTGAAGCACATGGCGAGCAGGGACGAGAATTGATTGAACATTTTGACATCCCTATTGATATTAAGTTCTGATGTGTTATTGATTACTGTACTATTGAAAGTTCGAATTAACGTCACCCATGGTGCTTGCCCGCAAATGTATATCTAGATAATTTTATTGTAACTGGCCCTGTCGTACTTTAATTATAAAATGTACGTCCACCGATTCCGTAAATGGTAGACACCTTAGTTCTTGCAATGTAATGGGTCGCCCGTTTCGTTCTTCTACAGTGTAAATGTGCCCTCATCATATACGATTCCAGTTTGCTCCGTGGCCGGCCCACGTGGTTATAGGCTCGTATTTGTATACTGACATTTTCACAATAAAGGTTTTTAAAACAAAACATGGTAGTAGTACCTACATTGGTAAAGTTTTGAATAATAGCCACTGTTTTCGAATCAGTAAAAGGCAAGTGAAATAAAGCAGTCCAATTACATGACTGTTAAAAGGTATAATACGCAGGAACGCAGTAAAGAAAAATGGTCAAGGGCTGTTGTGTTTTCTACTCCTGCAACATAAAGTGATCGATAAGAATCTGATATTCATGCCTATCAGCGACTAAGACAGCAGACCGAGCATCTTTTGCTCAACGGCTCCGTCATGGGACGAAGAAACGCCCTTTTGCTATAAAAGGAAAATATTTTACTTGCAGGACAGTTGTAAATTTTCCGGGAAAGTACATTAGCCTGGAACATTATAACATATATGTTTAAGAAAAAATAATGTTCGAAAGCAATAAAAAGCGTAATTTTTAGGTCATATGACCAAGCTACAACGTAAAATGTTTTTACCTACCACGTACTTGACATTTTACAGCATTTGATATTTGCTATTAAAAAACCATCGAAATTCACTGAAAAACCTTAGGTTATAGACCATATATAGTTAGGAATTAGCATTTACAAAACCTTATTTTACTCGCACAAAATCATAGAAATTTGCATATATAGTTAGTTGTAATAACTATATATTGCGCACCTGCAATCCACTGCTGATGATGTCACATATTACATCATTCATGACATGGTCAGTGACATCACTGATGACATCACTGATGACATCTCATTTGACATTACTGATCACATCACTGATAATATCATTCATGTGATAATACGATGAACCTCTTCAGACTCTAATATAACCTTAGATACAATCACTGTAAACAGACACTCACAGATTGTCACTCATCCATGGAGTTACTCACACATCTAGTCAGTCATGAAAATAATCAATCACTCCTCCATTTCCTCAACTATACAGTTATACACACCTTACTAATTCAAACATATTCTAACACATATTTACTCTCTTATACAATCTCTGATACAAGTTCACAATGATTCATACAGCCACTCTCACATTCACTGGCTCTTATGCACAGTTATTTATATATGTCAACTCTCACATGTACTGTGTTTTACATATGTACTTACTTTGACATGTAGCACTGAGATATCCATTCACTCACCAATACACTCATGCACACAGTCAACTGCCCATACATCTGTTTCCACATGCACGTTTGAACCCATACATCTAGTGAATCAACTGCTCACACATCTATGCACAGAGTCACACACCTCCCAGCCACCCACACACATACTCAGTCTCCCATACAAATACTTGGGCAACCAATCAATAACCCATATAGTTACTCATATAGCTACTGATTAACACATGCAGCAGTTTACAGAACAACAGACATAATGATGCACAAATTAAGACAGTTTAGTCACTAACCCATGCACTCAGTGAAACACATTTAATCACTCTCTCATACAGTCAGTCATGCACCTACTAAATCCTTCATCCAGACACTTATACATCCACTCATTCTTCAATATGGGAGACATATTTTAACTTTACAAAAACATACAAACACTGGATGATGTCATCAGTGATGTTATCAGTGATGTCACTGACCATGTCATGAATGATGTAATATGTGACATCATCAGCAGTGGATTGGGGGTGCGCGATATATAGTTATTGCAACTAACTATATATGCGAATTTCTATGGTTTTGTGCGAGTAAAATAAGGTTTAGTAAATGCTAATTCCTAACTATATATGGTCTATAACCTATGGTTTTTTCAGTGAATATATATATATATATGTTTATGCAAAGTGCCCCTGGGCTAACAGAAAGGCTCACCACAGTCTCCCAGGCCCTCCGGCCCTATTAACGGCCAACAAACGCCCCTTCTTCATGGACAAACAACCACAGGCATAGCGTTCTCAGCTGTTGTGGTTTTAAACACGGTTTTGTTTGAAACAGTCCGCCCTAAGTGGGTGTGGCTCATAGAAAGGTAAAACCAGGAAACCTGGTATTTGTAGTTCCAACAGGTGAGTAGTCTTTATCCTTGAGTAGGTGCTATGTCTGGGTGTAATAAAGTCTTTCAAATCTAACCTTAAGTAGGCGGGTTGCCAAACATCGAGTCTGCAGCATTAACAGAGATCCTGTGCTGACTGGCGGAAGATTGAAGTTCTGCCTCAGTCTCTCCATGCGCTGTGTTCTCATCGCGCATGGGAAGCGGAGCTCTTTCTACGGTTCTGGCCAACTGTTAATAATAATGTTTATGCATAGTGCCCCTGCGCTAACAAAAAAGGCTCACCACAGTCTACCAAGCCCTCCGGCCCGCTAAACGGCTCCCGGCATCTTCGAAGCTTCGCCCCCTTATGAATACATCAAGTCCGACCCGTTTCGGGGCCAACAAACGCCCCTTCTTCATGGACAAACAACCACAGGCATAGCGTTCTCAGCTGTTGTGGTTTCAAACACGGTTTTGTTTGAAACAGTCCACCCTAAGTGGGTGTGGCTCATAGAAAGGTAAAACCAGGAAACATGGTATTTGTAGTTCCAACAGGTGAGTTGTTTTTCCTTGAGTAGGTGCTATGTCTGGGTGTAATAAAGTCTTTCAAATCAAACCTTAAGTAGGCGGGTTGCCAAACATCGAGTCTGCAGCATTAACAGAGATCCTGTGCTGACTGGCGGAAGATTGAAGTTCTGCCTCAGTCTCTCCATGCGCTGTGTTGCCATCGCGCATGGGAAGCGGAGCTCTTTCTAAAGTTCGGGCCAACCGTTAATAATAATGTTTATGCAAAGCACCCCTGCACTAACAGAAAGCCTCACCACAGTCTCCCAGGCCCTCCTCCCCTCTAAACGGCTCCCGGCATCTTCGAAGCTTTGCCCCCTTCTGAATACATAGGGTGCGATGCTTTTCGGGGCCAACAAACGCCCCTTCTTCATAGACAAACAACCACAGGCATAGCGTTCTCAGCTGTTGTGGTTTCAAACACGGTTTTGTTTGAAACAGTCCACCCTAAGTGGGTGTGGCTCATAGAAAGGTAAAACCAGGAAACCTGGTATTTGTAGTTCAAACAGGTGAGTAGTCTTTATCCTTGAGTAGGTGCTATGTCTGGGTGTAATAAAGTCTTTCAAAACAAACCTTAAGTAGGCGGGTTGCCAAACATCGAGTCTGCAGCATTAACAGAGATTCTTTGCTGACTGGTTGAAGATTGAAGTTCTGCCTCAGTCTCTCCTGATAACAGGTGAGTAAATCAGAATTCGTAGTTCTGCTGATTTTAGAGGAATATTTTGCTCAATTGTGAAGGAATGGAGAGGGGCCTGAGGTGACACCCCGCGCCGCACGGCCACCAGCTGCTGCGTGTGCCCCCTGCCGCCCTCTGCCTCGCTGCCGCCTCGTTTGCCGGCTCCCGCCGCTGCGAGTGGTTTTTCTTGTTTTGTCGGTTATTTGTGCTTGTCTGGGATTAACTTGCTTTTTCCCTGTTTGTTTGCGTTCATTTATACCTGTTTGTACTTTATTGTAATTTTCTTCCGTGTTGCCCTCCTTCCTTGTTGTCCGCCTACCTCGACGCCCCCCGCCCTCCCTTCCCGCCACCGCCGCTTGTCCCCGCCCCTTTTTGCCTTCTGTAACCCTCCCCGCTCCCGCCTCCCAGCTGCTCCGCCCACCCGCGCACTTGGCCTTAAATGGCGACCGTGCGACGCAGGTGAGTGTGACCCACTTGTGGGACACCCCCGCGCCGCACGGCCACCAGCTGCTGCGTGTGCCCCCTGCCGCCCTCTGCCTCGCTGCCGCCTCGTTTTGCCGGCTCCCGCAGCTGCGAGTGGTTTTTCTTGTTTTGTCGGTTATTTGTGCTTGTCTGGGATTAACTTGCTTTTTCCCTGTTTGTTTGCGTTCATTTATACCTGTTTGTACTTTATTGTAATTTTCTTCCGTGTTGCCCTCCTTCCTTGTTGTCCGCCTACCTCGACGCCCCCCGCCCTCCCTTCCCGCCACCGCCGCTTGTCCCCGCCCCTTTTTGCCTTCTGTAACCCTCCCCGCTCCCGCCTCCCAGCTGCTCCGCCCACCCGCGCACTTCGCCTTAAATGGCGACCGTGCGAACGCGCTGCGGTCACGCGCAGCGGGCGCGCCGATTGTGCGCCGAAGGCGCGCCAAAGGTAAGCCCGTCTACGCCCGTCCGCGCCTGGACCGCGCCCAGTGCCAGGACCCCTGGACCTCGAAGACCCCGACCGACCCGCCTGACGTACTCCGCCGCCACCCTCACCGCTCTCAACACCGGCCGACTCCCAGAATGCCATCAAGCCACTCCAAGACGCACCCACGGACCTTTCAGCTGCCACGCCTGCAGGTTCTCCTGCAACCGGACCAGCCCCGCGCCAGCACCCGCCAAGTCGAACTCCAGCAGCACCCACCTCAAGTGCATCCTGCTCAACACCCGCTCCGTCCACAGACACGCCATCGAACTCTGGAACCTCCTAGACGCCACAGCCCCTGACGTTGCCTTCCTCACGGAGACCTGGATGAACGCCTCATCAGCTCCCGACATCGCCATCGCTATCCCAGAGGGCTACAAGATCGTCCGGAGGGACCGAAACGCCAACCAGATGGGAGGAGGCATCGCCATCATCCACAGGAACACCATCCGTCTCACGACCAGCATCGACACCACCCTGACCAGCGCCGAACACCTGCATTTCCAGATCCACACCAACCCGAACACCACCCTCAGAGGCACCCTGATCTACCGACCCCCTGGACCACGCACGCAATTCAGCGAGGACATCGCCGACTTCGTCAGCCCGCATGCCCTCCCCTCCGCTGACTACATCCTCCTGGGAGACCTCAATTTCCATCTGGAGAACAACAACGACCACCACACCAGCACCCTGCTCGACAACCTCGCCAACCTGGGACTCAAGCAACTGGTGTCCACCCCCACCCACCTCGCCGGACACACACTCGACGCCGTCTTCTCATCCAGCACAGACATCGACTTCAGCCACGCCACAGAGCTTCAATGGACGGACCACAGCTGCGTCCACTTCACCTTCAAGAGAACGACGACCCACCAACACCAGCAACAGACCGCCCGCAGAAGCTGGAACAAGATCACAGCAGACCAGCTCGCCACCTCCCTGAGCCAACACCCTCCTGCCAGCTCAGCGAACCCCAGCCAGGCCGCCGACTACCTCACGAAGTGGATCAGCAACTGCGCGGACGAACTCGCCCCGCTGAGGACCCCGCCTAGCAGACCCGGCAGCAAGAAGGCCCCATGGTTCACCGACGAACTCAAGAGCTCCAAGAAGAACTGCCGAGCCCTCGAGAAAGTCTGGAAAAGGGAACCGACAACGGACAACAGGACCTCCTACAAACTTGCCACCCGGAAACACCACCAGCTGATCCGCGCCGCCAAGAAAACAGCATTCAAGGACCGGTTGGACAACAACGCACACAACTGCAAGGAACTCTTCAACATCGTGAAAGAGCTCTCCAACCCCAGCGCAGGAAACAACGACATCACCCCATCGCAAGACCTCTGCAACTCCCTCGCCTCATACTTCCACAACAAGATCACGGACATACACAGCAGTTTCAACAACCAACCAACGCACACCACGACCGACCAGCCACCCCCCCCCACCACCACCCTCCACGCCTGGACCCCGATCAGCACCGAAGACACCATCCGCACGATGAACTCCATCCACTCCGGATCACCGACCGACCCCTGCCCCCACCACGTCTTCAACAAAGCCGACGCTGTCATCGCACCCCACCTGCGAGACATCATCAACACCTCCTTCGACACCGCCATCTTCCCTGAAAGCTGGAAACACGCCGAGCTCAGCGCTCTCCTCAAGAAACCAACAGCGGACCCCACCGACCTCAAGAACTACCGCCCATCTCGCTTCTCCCGTTTCCAGCCAAAGTCATCGAGAAGACCGTCAACAAGCAGATGGCCGCCTTCCTCGAGACGAACGGATCCCTCGACCCCTCACAGTCCGGATTCCGAGCCAAACACAGCACCGAGACCGCCCTCATCGCCGCCACCGATGACATCCGAGCCCTGATGGACAATGGAGAAACAGCGGCCCTCATCCTCCTAGACCTCTCCGCGGCATTCGACACGGTCTGCCACCGCACTCTAGTACGGCGCCTCAGCAACATCGGAATCCAGGACAAGGCGCTGGAATGGATCATCTCCTTCCTCGACGGAAGAACACAGAGAGTCCGCCTACCACCGTACAAGTCAGAGGCCTCCGAAGTCATCTGCGGCGTCCCCCAAGGATCATCACTGAGCCCCACCCTCTTCAACGTCTACATGAGCCCCCTCGCGGCCATCGTACGCAAACACCACCTCAGCATAATCTCCTACGCCGACGACACCCAGCTGATCCTCTCCCTGACCAACGACCCCGCCGCCGCCAGAGCCAACCTGCACGAAGGGATGAGAGAGGTAGCCGAGTGGATGACGACCAGCCGCCTGAAACTGAACTCGGACAAGACGGAGGTCCTCATCCTGGGCTCCTCACCCTCCGCCTGGGACGACTCCTGGTGGCCTCCCGCCCTGGGCACCGCACCCAAACCGACAGACCATGCACGAAACCTGGGCTTCATCCTGGACTCCTCCCTCGCCATGACCAGGCAAGTCAACAGCGTCTCCTCGGCGTGCTTCAACATCCTACGCATGCTACGAAAGATCTTCTGGTGGATCCCCACAGAGACCAGGAAGACCGTCACCCAGGCCCTCGTCACCAGCCGACTGGACTACGGCAACGCCCTCTACGCCGGGACCACCGGCAAGCTCCAGAAGAGACTCCAGTGGATCCAAAACGCCTCAGCCAGACTAATCCTCGACATCCCACGATCCAGCCACATCTCCGGACATCTGAGAGACCTTCACTGGCTCCCCGTCAACAAGAGAATCACCTTCCGCCTCCTCACCCACGCACACAAAGCCCTACACGACCAAGGCCCGAGCTACCTCAACAGCCGAGTCAACTTCTACGCTCCCAAACGCCACCTCCGATCAGCCAACCACGCCCTCGCCGCCGTCCCCCGCATCCGAAGAGCGACTACAGGAGGAAGGTCCTTCTCCTACCTGGCTGCCAAGACCTGGAACTCCCTCCCGTCCGACCTGCGCCTGACCCAAGACCACCTCTCCTTCAGGAAGAAGCTGAAGACCTGGCTGTTCGAGCAGTAGCGGCACCCCGCCCCCCCCCCCCCAGCGCCTTGAGACCCTACGGGTATGTAGCGCGCTTAATAAGTGTCACTGATTGATTGATTGATTGATTGATTATGTGTGCAAACACGCCCTGTGGCGTGTTTTAGGTTGGGGAATTACTACCTCTAGAATGGGTATGTGAGTGGGTGCGTGAGTTCCTGATAGGGTGGGCAGTAAACTCTGGTGGTTGGGATGCCGAGTTAAGCAAAACTCTGCCAACCATCAGCAGAGTGCAGTTTACCTAGACTCTCACCCCTAGACTTTTTCCCACAAAAATAGGGTGCCAGGAGGCATGTTTACAGAGCAGTTGAAAAAGGGGCAGGGACTCCAATGAGGTCTGAGTAATCCCGCTGTGTGGGACTAATGCTGTGAATATTTGGGGTTCTTGGCCCCCAATGATCTTCAGTAGCCAAGGGGACTACATCCTCCAACCAGTAGTGTGCTCAGAGGTGCATTTTCATAGTAGTTGAGAAACGGGGTGGGCCCATGATGAGGCCTGAGTAAGCTAGCTGTTGGTGACTTACTTATGACAACAATAGGGGTTCTTGTTCCCAACAACCCTCAGCAGCCAAGGGGACTTCATGAATATTATAGCTGTTTCAAGTTAAAAGTTAGAGATTGAAGTTTATAATCATACTTTAACATTTTCTCGGATACAGCTATAGCCCGGTGAAGGAAAATAACTTTTTGGGGATAGTCCATGGAGAAACATGCCAAGTTTAAATATCAGGGACACTATTGTGTGGAAAACAGAGTGTGTTTAGGGGTGACTTATTAATATTTAAAAACAGGGATTCCCACTAGTCAAATAGTGTTCTTTTGACAGGTTTGACAGCAGGTTTGAGGCTGCTGTAGTCAGTCTACACATGGTAGGCCTCAAGCCGTTCATTAAAGGTCATGCGTATGGATAGCACAATAGTTGCTGCAGTCCATAGGTGCCATTTAACTTCCAGGCCCTGAGCACATTTTTACACCAAATACTAGGGACTTGTCTGCAAGATAAATATGTCAATGGGAGATAAGCCAATTTAACCATGTTTAATGGGGGAGCACCAGCACTGTATTCCCCTTTAACAGATGCACAGTGCACAGAGTTCAATAACAGGGAAAAATAAGATACAGAAAAAGCAAAAATAGGGGGTAACCAAGTAGAATAGTCAGATTTGCTACATTTTCAAGTCACCCACATCAAATTGGGAATGATCTATGTTATGTTATGCGTTCTGTGAGCTACATTTCTAAGTGCCAAATGTACAATGATTTTTTTGGGTTGCAAATGACTCAATTCATACAATCTGGCCTTTTGCGACCAGAAAAAAGCATTTCTCTATATACAAAGCCCTATTTTGTAATTCGGTAACCTATTACCTAATGCAACAATGATTTGCAATTCTGTATTAATATGGGGCATGTTAAGGGCGTCGCTACCTAATAGTGACTCACAGTGGTATGTGAGAAGGCTTTGTTACCGAAATGCGGTCACAAAACATTTGCATTTTACTGCCTTCTTTACGTAGGTGGTAACCTATTTGCAAATGGGAGGTGGTCTCCAAGGGACCCCTACCCCCTTGTAAATGCTTCGAAAAACATTTTTAAGCGCAGGCAGTCCTAAAGTTGTACTCTTTTGTTATGATGTTAGCAAATGGTGTTTCAGCATCTACAGAATGGTATTGACCATTTCTGTTTTTATTCCCATGCATGCGTCTCTGGATATTTGACTGGGAAGAATGTTAATGATCAAAGAACAATGTCAACAATAATCTTCACTACTTTACCATTTTCACTGCAGGGGTCGAAGCATCCCACAAGATGGCAGAAACTGACCTCGAATACATGTCCAAGTACAAAACAATGATTTTGGAAGTTGGCAGCAGTTTGTGCGTGGATCCGGCTGTGATTGCTGGAATCATTTCTCATTTATCGTGTTCTGGTCCTCCCCCTGCCTTTAATTGGTGTCAGAAGGGCCTCAGCTTTGGTTTGATGCAGGTAAGAACCATCACCAACAGCAGTGGCATTGCATTCCATAAATAATCCTCGTCAAACATTATGTCTCCAAATGTGTGTCTGAACTGCTCATACGGAAACATAGTATCAATGTTTTTTTGTATTTTAGATTAACAAAAAATATCATAAATTCACTGGTTCTTGGAACAGTAAAAAACACATTACCGAGGGTACAAGGATTCTAATCGGCCAGATCGATATATTGAAGAAAAAGTTTCCAAGTTGGTCTCAGATTCAGCACTTGAAAGGTCTGTATCAGCGTACCAGGGGCTTTTTCCTGCTGCTGTCTTCAGTCTTACTCCCAATCCTCAAAACCCCTCAGGCCTCAAGAGGTGATGATTTTCTCGATAAATGTGTTTCCTAAAGAGTGAGGCCTACACTTGACTCTGTTAATCAACCTAAGTGGGTTGTGACACCACTGATTTATGGGCAATGCACTATAAGGTTACTATTACAGGGTAGATGGGATTTGCAGTGGTGCAAACTCAAGTACAAGCGGCACTCCAGTTGATGAACCATTAGTACCAGACTTAGTCATGGCTCAAAAAATCAACAATACATCAATGACAGTGAAGCAATTAGGCCGAACAATGATAACATAGGGTAGTAGATTTCTAAACCATGAATGTTTAGTAGCAGATTAGCAAAAATACAAACTCAAATCATTTCATGGGGTCAGAAATCAGTAGTGGATACAGAAATATAAAAATCAGTATGACTCAAATCAATCAAAAATAGCAAATACAAAGATAAATTGCTCAGGGTTTTTGTGAGAAATTGGGTTGGTTGACTCACTGGATGATGTAATCAGTGATGCCATCAGTGATGTCATCAGTGATGTCACTGACCATGTCATAAGTGATGTAATATGTGATGTCATCAGCAGTGCATTGCTGGACGCAAGTTATAGTTAGCTGAACTAACTATAACAGCAGATTTTCTCTGACTGAAATGCCCAACTAATTATAACGCCCCTTAAACCTGTGTTTTATTTCATTGATCGCCAGTAGGTAGTTATAGTTAGGACCAGGTTTCCATAGGAAAAAGTTTTTTGTTTTCTCAATATCTTTGGCGCCGGTTGACGAATCTTCTTTTCAACACTAGCAGCCCGCTCCTGTCTTGAAAGTTTTGGGGTGATTCATCAAGCGGGGGCTGAGAAAAAAGGGGGGTCCCAAAACATATTTTCCCCATGTGATTTAGACACATCTACAGCTACAGCCCAAACTGCTCAACGGAATTACACCAAATTTAGCAAAATGGTAGTCCTGGGTTCAGAAAGAGCACTTTTTGTTAAATGGTGTAAATCTGTTCAGGTGTTCCTGAGAAATTTGAAAAAAAAAGTTTTGATATATAGAGACAATGTGGAGTAGTAAACCCTCCAGAGCACAAGTTTCACTTTGATTGGCTGTCAACGCTTAAAACCAGGAAGTGTTGGCAGTCATCTTGTGATTTGGTAGAATGGAGTCACAAGAAAACAGTAAAACAAAAGTTGAAAAACAGGAAAAGGGGGAAGGGTAGAAATACCCTGACCCCCTAGGCCTACTCAGGGGTCCCACAAGGACCCCCAAATCCAAAAAATAGCATTTTATTTTAAGAAAATATTGGCAAAATTTGCATTGAGGCTCCTGCGCTTCATTTAATTGAGGCCCCCGGGTGGGCCAGGTCCCAGGGCACTGGCCAAAAATATTAGCGAGGGTTATGCGGGGGGCCTTCGCTGCCCCAGGGCTATGTTTATAATAAGCGGGAGGGCATGTGGCCCTCCCGTATTTTATTTGTGTGGGGCCTCCAAGGCCACCCCAAGCCCCGGGGATCACCAACCCTGGGGCTTTTCTCAAATATTAGTAGGGGGCACATGTCCCCCCCTACAGCCCCAGGGACCGCCACCCCAGGGGCTTCTTTTTTTTTAATAAACATTAAACCTGTGAGGGGAGCTCGGGCCCCCTCACATGCCCCAGGGAATGCCACCTGCATAGGGCACTAATCATGTAAATTCGGGGGTCTGTTATGGACCCCTGAGCCCCGAGGACCACCACCTCCCCGGGGCTGTGCAGTAGTTGGGAGGGGAGCCACGCAGCCCCCCTCCTTGAGCCCTTGATGGACCTGTGGACCGCCACCCCCCTTGGCCGGCTCCTGCCCTGTCATAGCAAACGTTCTTTGGATTTTGGAAGCAATCATGGGGCTGCATGTCAACAGCCCGCATGTGGAAAAGCAATGCAGGCTCCCACAAGAGGTGGGGAGCTGGTGGAACCGTGGGGGCATTGGGACTCCCCCCACAGTCCCTGACCCCGGGCCCCAAAATGGGCAAGGAGGGGGTGGCAGCCCCCGCCTCCATTTAAAAAAAATTATATTTGAGCATGCCCCGGGGGATGGGGTCCCCGGGGCAAATGTAAATTAATGAAGGGGACAGTTTAAAAAACAATTGTAGTTGCGACCCTAGCACCGCGCTCAATGCAGCCCCCTGGTGTGAATGCAGGGGTTGCGCTGCTCCCAGCGTGGCCCCCCTGGTGTGAACGCTAGTGGTGCGTGTCTCCCAGTGCCGCCTCTGGTAGAACGCGAGGGGTGCAGGGCACTCAGTGCGGCCCCCTAGTGTGACTGCTCTAAGTCATGCTGGGTGCGTGAATCCTAGCAAAAATAAGTACGATTTTTTTTATATAAACCTAGGTTTATATATTGGGTGGCTCTAAAAAGAGCCCCTGTTTCTTGCAGATACATGTAAGTGTGGATGCAGTGCTTTAGGTTGTTCAGAAACACTATACCCTTCATCAGTGAAGTATACTCCGTCACTCCTGTAGATACCCTCCACATGGAAACTGTTGAACTTGGCCATTTTGGCAAGCTCACCCCTTAACTTTTTGCCTTTTAACATGACACGATGTTAGTTGATTTCTGGTCTCTGAGCACTTTAGCACTGTGGCCCAGTGTAAAGTGCATGCTCTCTCTGAGTGCGTGTGGTGAGATTCGCCTGCCCTCCCATCAAAGGGCATGGGGGATATGTGTGTCCATGGTAGTTTCTGATGTGAGTGTAGTCCAGGCCCTGAGCACCTTCTGCACCGAAGACTGTGGGCCTATAACCCATGAGTGTTCCGTGAGCTCGCTTCTTGCATTTCTGCTCAAGGCTCCTTTGTTATCCCTGGTCTGTCAACTAGTGGGTCCCCACAAGGGAAACTCTACTTTTCCTTGGGCTTCCTTGGTTGATCCAGATGTGGTCTGACTCTCCACCACGTGGTGAGTCCCTCAGACCTTGCTGGTCTACACCGAAGCATTTCTTTGATTCCTGCATGGGTTGCTGTTTCCAAGGCTTGTTGGCACCAATCCGGGCACCAACACAGCAGCAGTCAACATCCGGTGTGGGACAGCTCGATTCCAGATCCTGGTCATCGTCAATGCCTCCTGGTCCTCATGGCTGAAGAGGGAAGCTTCACCTTCTTCATGTGAAATCACCTGGCATCGGTGGGCATCCGTATATCGTGCTCCTGGTCACTGGCTACTGACTCAGACTCTGTCTGCTCTGCTTTCAGGTTTTTCACATATCCAATCTAGGCTTGGATCACTCCATACGCTTTCCACTTGGACGGCAGCAGCACTTTGGAGCAGATTGCCATTGAAAACTACAACGAAACCTGACACCAAAGAAACCTATACACCTGGCTTCCCTGAGTGAGGTAACTGGAGTACTCCAGTGCTCCCATGGTGTTGACTCTAGAACCTCATAGTTCTAAAGGGGTTTGCAAGTCCTCTTCTAAGTGTCCTTTATCTTAAATATTCTAACCGCAACTTTCACCCTAGACGTTAATGGTGATTCGGGGCTGGTTCCACACACTGCATGCGTCCCCCGTCGTTCCCCTGTGTCACTACCTTGGTGTGGTTCCTGGTGGCTCCAGTGGTTCTTAAGGCTCTAGGCCTTGTGTCTATGCAAGTTGTGGTTCTTATACCACTTTATTGATATATGGTTTGGTACGCCCCTAGGTATCAACATATATTGTGCTAATTTACTGTATGCTATTAAGTTTTCCTTATGTACTTTTGCCTCTCGCCTCATAAAGAGACTAGAGAGATGAGTTTAGAATAAATACATACATTTTAGATATATACCTTGTGTGGATCTCCTTTCATTTGGTCATTCACAAGATTATAGACTGCTAAAACAAGCTGCTTTACATTCCTCCAAGACTTAGCCTGATGGCTGCTCTCGACAGCTACCTCTAGGATGAATTTCTAAAAAGGTTGTCTTTAACCTACCCTCAATAAGGGGTCTGGTGGAAGGAACCCAAAAGAATATTGGACAGCATATTCCATTCCAACTTCTCACAACAAGCACTTATACATTCAACATGCACTCTCCTTGCAGTACTGTAATCATCCATTCATTACCCATGAACTCATGCAAAGACCCAGGCACTAATACATGCACTGCTACAATCCCCTGAGCACTATTGATGCAGTCTAGCCATATCCTTGTCACTACCCATGCACTCCTCCAGTCACCCAGCCAGTTCCATGTCCTTATCTAATTACTGTGCCAAAACACAAGCACTTATAAATTCACCATGCACTCTCCAGTACTCTAATCATCCTGTCAGTACCCATGTACTCATGCAATGACCCAGTTACTAACTAATGCCAAATACAGAGGAGGTCATGCTAAACACAGGGGTACCCCAATGCATAGGGTTCCCTAGTGTATGTAGGTGTTTCTGCTGTGTTCTAAGTGTCTTAGATTAGATTGAGCATGCTTTTTATAATGCACTGAAAACTGGGGCCAGATTCTGTTGTGGGTCCTATAGCTGATCCTGTCATGGGTCCTGTTGCAGGTCCTGTTGTTTTCAAAACTACTTGATTATTAGCTTTAAGCAGCTCCGGTTATAACACGGGAGGAGAGGGATGCCCCATTGGCCGTAAAAGGAGAGGGAGAGCACAAGTAGAAGTTAGAGAAGAAAAGGAAGGCTGAGGTTGGTCACCTTGTGGATCCCTCACACTTTGGGTGTCCAGCTTGTGAGGCTGTTGCGGGGGAGTAGGTAGAGACTGCGGTATTGAAGGTATTGAAGGATGAGAGATCTTAGTTTTCTGGAAAATGGAATACTCCTTGTTTTTGCCTGCTAATAGACTGGACGGTTTTAAACTTTGGTCCTCTTGAATTTCTGTTAGGGTGTTTTGGGCCTGGTTCTCCTGGCTCTCAATCTCACGAACTGTATCAACAGTGCTACCTTTAATGTCTGGTGAAATTGTCCTTTTTGTCAATACCTGGCAATCATTATCTAATTTTCCTTGCAACCCCCCTTGACTGCCTTCACCTTGATCTGTAAATTCCTCCTCTGAGCTTGAACTATTATCTTTGGGGGTAGACACAAGCCAAAACAGATAGCGGGCTCGAGCACAGTTGATGTGTAAGCAGTTGCATAGATTGGTGAGTAACTAAATGAGGATATATATGAGTTATCGATAGGTTGTCTGAGTATCTGTATGGGTGCCTGAGTATCTGTGTTGTGACTCTATGTGTGGATGATTGGATGATTCCCTGGGTGTATAGGTTTAAGAGTGCATCTGTGAATGGCTGTATGGGTGGGTGAGTGTCTGTATGGGTGTGTTGGTGAGTTAATGGATGCCACAGTTGTACATGTGTGAGTAACTGCATATGTGAAAGGCAGTATATGTGGGTTTTGGAGTGTATAAATGACTATATGTGAGAGTGAGTGATTGTGTGAGTGGCTGTATGGACCAGTGTGTGCTTGGATAAGTTATTGTATAGGAATGCGAGTATGTGTTGGTATATGTTTGGATAAGTGAGGTGGTGTGTCCATAATTGTAAAGTTTTCTTAAGCCCAGGATGACCCGCCATCAATGCATTATGACACCAATTGAACGCCTTCAACCGCAGAGCATGAGTTGGCAAATACAGTTTGTTATTGTACATAGGTACCCCATGTTTGAGGGTCTGGTTGATGCCTTGAGCCGCCCAGAGCTGCCATTGGTTCAGTGTCCTATGTGCTCTAACTTGACAAAGAAATTGTTCCATCGCACTACACATAGAACTCTTTCTGGATTCACGATGGCCTCAGGGGTTTCCTGTCAAGGTGCTGTGTCCTCCCCTTGTCTGGACAAGTAGTCTGCCTTTTTATTGTCGGACTCAGGCCGAAAAGTAATCAAAAAATCATATTCCGCAAAAAACAACATCCACCGCATTTGTCTCTGCGATAGGTGTCTTGCGGTTCTCATGAACTGGAGGTTTCTATGATCCGAGTATACTTTAAGGAAGTGTAGAGCCCCCCCAAAGATAGTGTCTCCACTCCTGAAATGCCCATTTTATGGCCAGAAGTTCTTTTTCGGCTATCGTGTAATTGATTTCTGCTGGGTTCAGTTTCTTGGAGAGGAAGATCCCCGGGTGCAGCTGCCCAGTGTGTTTATCTTGTTCAGACAACATTGCTGCAGTAGCCCGATCCGAGGTGTCCGCTACGACTATAAATTAAACATCTGTTTGTGGATGGTGTGGAATGGGAGCGGTACAGAAAGCCTTCTTCATTAGATTAAAAGCTTCTGTGGCTTCGGAAGTCCAGAGAAAAGGAGTTCCTTTTCTCAACATTCTGGTTATGGGAGAGGCCAACTGTGAAAAATGGGAGATGAATCTCTGTAAATAGTTAGAGAACCCTAAAAACACTGTACATCCCTGACGTTCTTGGGCACAGGCCAATCCTGAACCACCTCTATTTTTCTCACAGCCATACCGAATACTGAAGACTCAAAATCACACCCAGAAATTCAACTTCCGTAACGCTGAACTCACATTTGCTGAACTTACAAAACAAACTGTTTTCCTGCAGTCATTTAAGAATCTGGACTACATGGTTTACATGCTGCTCTTTCATAACTGAATAGACCAAGATGTCATCGATGTACAAGGTAACAAATTGATCTATATATTCCTTCAGCACATCATTGAGGAAGTACTGGAATGCCGTCGGGGCATTGCACAGCCTGAACGGCATCACCAGGTACACAAACAACCCATACCCTGTTTTAAACGCGGCCTTCCACTCATCCCCCTCACGGACCCCCACCAGATGATAGGCCCCGCTCAAATCAAGACAGGTGTAGATCTGGGCATCCCTCACCTGATCCAGCAGTTGAGTGGAAGTGGGTATCGATTTTTGATGGCAATTTTATTCAAAAAGCGATAATCGATACATGTTCTCAAATCGCCATTTGTTTTCGCCGTGAAAAATAGAGGGGGAGCAGCTGGAGAACGTGAAGGGCGAATTAATCCGATGGAACTGAAATGTTCCAAGTATTCTCGTAAATGCTTGGTCTCGGGGTCCGACAATGCACATACTCTACATGATGGAATAAAGGCCCCCTCCACCAGATCAATACAACAATCGTAGTCACGATGTGGGGGTAACTTTTCTGCCTTCACTTCACTAAAAACCTCCCTATACAATTCGTAATCTGTGGGTAATACCGTTTCTTTCTCAGCTGCAGTGGCAACCCGATACCCATCAGCTAGAGCCAAAAGGTGAGTATTGTTATTTTTCATACAATTGGTAACACATTCACATGAGTGAAAGCTCATTTTCTTCAGTCTCCAATCCATGGTTGGATTGTGTTGCCATAGCCATGGCATTCCTAATATGATCTCGTATTGAGGTGCCTCAATGATATTTAAGGTGATCTCTTCCCAATGATCCTGGGGGCTGCCCTCTAGGACCAGTTCCATTACCTTGGTGTGCTCGGTGAAGGGACGTGACTTCAAAGGAGTGCCATTTACCGCTAACACTTTCTCAGGCTTGTCACTAGGCACCCAGGTCAACCCTAAGCGTTGTACCAACCCGCTGTCGATAAAATTACCAGTGGGCCCCAAATGGATCATAGTCCAGACCTGATGTGTTTGCTGAGGACTCTTAAGGTTCATGGATAGTACGATATGGGATTCCGTCGGAATGTGTAACGTAATGGCGCTGTATTTCTCCCTGCAGGGTATCACAATGCAGTTGTTACAACCAAATCCAAATCAACATCAATACCATGGAGGAAAACAAGAGTTATCCTATTGTTATTCTATACAGTTCGGTAAAATGCAACTCAAATCGCACTAATTTTCTTACCAAATATTGTTCCAAATTACTCCCATTATTAAAATAATCCTAGCCAATATGAACCCACATTTCCTCTTCATTGGTGAAACCCCATGGAGCCTTGCTTTGCAATTTGATTATGTATTTTGATTCTAGTGTACCTAAACGTTTGACTCTATCTCCACCCCTTTCTCCTCTCTCAACTTGATCCAGACAAAAGAATTGCAATTGATCGCTATCACTATTGTGATGGAGTTGAAAGTGGTGAGCAACAGGATATGATTGGTCTTTATTTTTAATTGCCCGAAGGTGTTCAAGAATTTTCTTTTTGTGAGGTGAATAGTGCACCCCACTTATCTTTTTCCACAGGGACAAACTAAGCAATACACTGTGTGGTCTGAATTGCAATTAAGAAATTTGCCAATTTTTATTTTAGCCTTCACCCCTGGAACAGCATATTCCTTCACCTTTTAACTCTTTCTGCATGCCTTGCACTTAGTGCAAGGAAAAAAATCCCTTAATTGCATCTTTTTGGTTCAATTTGAGTTGCGTTTTACCAAACTGTATAGAATAACAATAGGATAACTCTTGTTTTCTTCAACGGTGTTGATGTTGATTTGGATTGGATTGCAGCATGAGAGAAATATTTAGAATGTCATTTGCTTGTAAATAAGGGCAGAATAAAATGCAGATTGATTTTTGAATAGAGAGGGATAGCCCATTCTGGGCCCAATAAGTATGAGCCTCTACTGATAACATGATAAATTTACAATGTAGGTTAAATGTTGGGAAGTAGAGCGTGAGCCCATTCAGGGCGGAGTAACTAACTTGTGAAGGGACAATGATGATTAAGCGTTCCTGCTTCCCTTTCACTTGAAATAACAGAGCAATGTGAATAATGCGGAATGAAATGCATGAGCAACATTGTATAATTAAATATTTTCCATATGGCATGAATATATATATTTCAAACGTATGTTGAGAAGGTTAAATTATCAACACTCCAACATGTCTGCCCATTTACAAAGACTTTGATGAACTGTTTCTATGTCACTGACATTATTTTGTTTGTTTTGAAAATGGTAACTTTATTTAATCATTTGCAAAACGCTTACAAACTGACACTGAGGAAGGCGGTTTCGCTGACACGCGTTTGTCAGTCCGACACTCGAATAAATCTTTCAAAAGAAATTGGCTCCAGTGTGCGCTCAAAGTTTTGGCAACTGAATGATTGATTGTTGCAGACAAGGCATAATACACACAAGTCCACCTTGCGTTGAGGAGGCACCTCTAGTGTGTGGTGCGACGGCTGGTGGAAAAGTATTGGTAATACATATATATATATATATATATATATATTCACAGAAAAAACCATAGGTTATAGACCATATATAGTTAGGAATTTGCATTTACAAAACCTTGAAAATTCAGTGAAAAAACCATAGGTTATAGACCATATATAGTTAGGGATTTGCATTTACAAAACCTTATTTTACTCGCATAAAACCATTGAAATTCCATATATAGTTAGTTGCGCTAACTATATATCGCGCACCCGCAATCCACTGCTGATGATGTCACATATTACATCATTCATGACATGGTCAGTGACATCACTGATGACATCACTGATGACATCTCAAATGACATCTCAAATGACATCACTGATGAAATCACTGATGACATCTCATTTGACATGACTGATCACATCACTGATGACATCATTCATATGATAATACGATGAACCTCTTCAGACTCTAATATAACCTTAGATACACTCAGTGTAAACAGACACTTACAGACTGTCACTCATTCATGGAGTTACTCACACACCTAGTCAGTCATGCAAAGAATCAATCACACCTCCATTTCCTCAACTATACATTTATACACACCTTACTTATTCAAACATATTCGAACACATATTTACTCTCTTATACAATCACTGATACAAGTTCTCAATGATCCATACAGCCACTCACACATTCACTGGCTCTTATGCACAGTAATTTATATATGTCAACTCTCACATGTACTGTGTTTACATATGTACTTACTTTGACATGTAGCACTGAGATATCCATTCACTCACCAATACACTCATGCACACAGTCAACCGCCCATACAGCTGTTTCCACATGCACTTTTGAACCCATACATCTAGTGAATCCACTGCTCACACATCTATGCACAGAGTCATACACCTCCCAGCCACCCACACACACACTCAGTCTCCCATACAAATACCTGGGCTACCAATCAATAACCCATATAGTTACTCATATAGCTACTTATCAACACATGCAGCAGTTTACAGAACAACAGACATAATGATGCACAAATTAAGACAGTTTAGTCACTAACCCATGCACTCAGTGAGACATATTTAATCACTCACTCATACAGTCAGTCATGCACCTACTAAATCCTTCATCCAGACACTTATACATCCACTCATTCTTCAATATGTAAGACATATTTACACTTTACAGAAACATACAGTCACTGGATGTTGTCATCAGTGATGTCATCAGTGATGTCACTGACCATGTCATGAATGATGTAATATGTGACATCATCAGCAGTGGATTGCGGGTGCGCGATATATAGTTAGCGCAACTAACTATATATGGAATTTCAATGGTTTTATGCGAGTAAAATAAGGTTTTGTAAATGCAAATCCCTAACTATATATGGTCTATAACCTATGGTTTTTTCACTGAATTTTCAAGGTTTTGTAAATGCAAATTCCTAACTATATATGGTCTATAACCTATGGTTTTTTCTGTGAATTTCATTGGTTTTTTAAAAGCTAACATCTGTAACTGTAAAATGTATTCTTCTTTAAATCTTAAAATATATTTTAGATGTTTATTAATAATTTTTTTTTTTATATTTTTTTTCCTTCGCTTCTAGTTCGCGAACCAGGAAGCTTTCCGTTAGCTCATCTTGATGCCGCGACCTAGTCCGCGAACCGGTCAACGTTACGTTAGCGGAACTGTGACGCGTCGCGGAAGCGCGACGTATCACGTTGTCGCGTAATACGTCTAATGACGCGCCGCGTTAGCGCTCCCGGAAGTGCTCCGGACCGCGAACCGGAAGCGATCCAGGACGCGGCGCGCACCGCGTAACGTAAGCGGAACAGGTCATGTGACTTGTTTATCAAACTTTTCATTGGTTCATTTCACTTTTGGTTTCCAAATGATGTATGACTAGGTCATGTGACCTAAAAATAACACTTTTCATTGGTTCAGAACTTTTGCTTTTCCCAAATCATGTAAACCCCTCCTTATTTCCTCACTCTGACTTTCATCTTGGTGAGAGAAAGACCATTTACCTACAATTGAGCAATGGCTTCTGTACTTGCTGCAGCTGGTGGACCCCCACCACCACCTCAACCTCCTCATAAGAAGAGAGGACCACCCAGTCAATTTACCTCCAACAGAGAGCAGGAAGAGGAGGAAGAAGAAGAAGAGGATCCAGATCAACAACAATTTATCCCAGAGTTGCCCCGTGTTTCAAAGAGAAAAACTAGTTTCATCTGGCAGTTTTTTTCCATCCCTCCAGGGGAGAAGAAGGTGAATGCGAAATATGCCACCTGCCTCATCTGTGATTACAGATTGTCAAGAGGCACAGAGAAGAAATATAGTATGGGCAACTATACTATGCATCGACATATGACCAGGTGGCATCCCTTGAACTACAGCCGGGCTGAGTTAAGGGACCTACAAGACAATCCCCCGACAACTCCTGTGGCCAGATCTACCTCATCAATGTCTTTGTCAGGAAGAGAGGCACAGGAAACTGTGCCAAATATTCAACCAAATTTCCAACATATGAGGTTTACTTGTATATATTGCGGTGCAATGTTGTCGTATGGGAACATGAGCATCAACTTGATTAATATGGTGTTCGAAAACCATAAGTGCCCTAATGCACCCAAGAAGTAATTTTTTTTTTGCTCCTGTTGAGCCGTTTTCAATGCCTGTTTTTTTGTTGTTTCCCCTCCATAAAAAACACAAAAAAAACATAAAACTGTTCTAAAAATACAAAAAAATCAAAAAATGTTCAGAAAAAAAAAAAAAATATATAAAACAACAAAAACAAAAAAAAAAAGTTCTTTTCAGAACTACCTCCCCTTTCAAATAAAATTGCTAGAATGTTTATCACTCTGGCAAGCTCTATTTCTTTTGGTTCGCTTCAAGTTCGCTGACCGGTTCGCGAACTTTAAGCGAACTAAAAAAACATTTTTTAAAAAAAAGAAGAGTTAGTATAAGGGAAGTAAACAGAGAATAATGTAAAAAGAAAGACAGCTATAAAGAGTAAATGAGAGATAGTGTCAGTGACATCATCAGCAGTGCATTGCGGGTAAAAAGAGTAGAAAACATTTACCTTATAATTCTTGTTACCTTTTTAAAGTATTTTTTCATACTTTCAATCTGTGAAACAGAGAACAAACATTTCCAAAAATATTAAAACATGTACTTAAAAATTAGAAAAGACAAGGGAAAAGGTTCAAGAACAAACAGTTTTTCAACAACTTTGACATTTACAGAAGTCTCTGCTTCTCTACGTCCCCTACACAATCCTAAATATATATATTTTACAAAAAACTGTATCTTGATGTTGAATAACTGAGGCCTATTTTGGAACATGGTGCTTTTTTTGCACTGCTAATGTCTCACAATAGTGATGCAAATGCAGCGCAAAAAAGATGTAAAGCCATCATAAAATTGTGTCTAACATTTTAAATGATTGTTTTAGGATGCAAATAAGATGTGTACTTTCAAGAGCTTTCTTTGAGGTGAGGCCTATTTCTTTTTTTTTTTTTAAAAAACAGTACCCAGAAGTACAGCACTGTAAGCATTAAAATTGACACTTACAGAAAATCAGCTTCTCCATATCTACCTCACATTTCTAAATGTATATCATAAGTACAAAAAGCATAACATTAATTATACATGTTAAATGGTTTATTTTTGCTGTTCTCAGAATGTATCAAATTTCACTTAAATCAGTGACTTGAAGATATTCATCATGTAACAGCGGGGAAAAAAAAACACAATCAAAATGACTGTGTTTAAAAAACCCATACAACCTAAGAAATCTGATTTCAAAACTCCTTAAAATTAACTTACTTTCAATGACGTCGAAGGATCTCCTATGAACAGCATCCACTCTGTTGTGCTATAAATATTTTCAGCCCGCCACTTTCTGAAAGAAAACCTCCATCGATACGAAAAATATGTTACATAGAAAAAAAGACTTCTCTCATTCTATCACATGTTTCCACTAGGCCAAATCATGTTGCCGCGATTCGCAAGTCTTGTAATTCTTCCAATCAAATCCCGACATTTTCTATTTTCGCAACTTGCAAAAAGAAAACATTTGAGATTATTTTCACAATCCTGGACTACTAATATCTTACTCTTCTTTGTCACTCATGTTCTCCTTTTCCTATGACACTGATACTGCTTACTATGAAGCAGACTTACTTGCATCAGGTTTATATAGTCGGATTTTACAAAATAACATTATAATTAAAAGTTTTGGACCAATAATCTAGACAGCATTGCAGACTTACATTCCCTCAACTTGATGAACCTTTTCCAATTCTTCACAGGAAATCTCGAGATTCTTTCTTTAAAATTTTGGTTTTAAAAACACCAGGTAAGAATTTTTAAGGTCAAACGGCAATTTTTTTTTGAAACTTACAACGGAATCATTGCAGAATGACCAGCCGTTTCGAGACTTTAAATAAGCTGTATAATGTCCTGAAGTTGTTGAAGGACCATCGTGATAGATAATTGCTACAGTTACAAAAGTCCTTCCTGATATTGAAAGCTGAGAAGGCACAACATTTTTTATTAAAGTTGACAATTTTGATCCATCAGGCCTACATCGTTGCATCATTAAAATGACATACTGTCCATATCTACGTATAAGTAATGTTGACATCATTTCAGATTTACATTGGCTACACTCCATGTTGTGATCCGCTGCATTTACTAGCTTATTAAAGGAGACTGATTTACTGTCTGGCAAAGTTAAATATATAAATCTTTCTGAGTCTACACTAGTAGTACTTGATACCCTACAATTCTCGCAGTCATGCTGCCATTGATAAGAAAGCCCAAACAGGTGATCTACATCTACACCCTCAACTTGCAATATATCAAGCATATACATTAAAAACTCCTGACAATCTTGCTGATTATTTTCAGAGAAGTCTGTTTGACCTGAACATTCATCTAACAGATAACGAACTTCAGACACACTTTCTACTTTTGTTCGATCAGTGCTACATTTCTCGAAAACAGAATTCAACAAACAGCATAAAATTTGTTCAGAATTCAACAGAATCTGTTCTTTTAAACTCTCTAGTGAAAAGAGAACATTAACCACTACATTTGCATAGCAGTTGACACCAGAACTGTTTTCAAATTGAAAACCGACAACATCTTCAACAGAATCCACTTTCTTTCTGCTAACAATTTTCGGTTCATTGACTTTTAGTCTTTTTGCAACAACCTCCCTACTATTACTGCTATTTCTACGTTTGCGGCCTACCACACGTTTCTCAAACAAAGGATATTGAGGCAAATGTGGCGCATACTCTCTTCTTAACCTATTGTATTCCTTAACACAATCTAGATCCGCACAAATGTTTGTGACATCACAGTCAATCAAGTACAATCCCGATAAAGTTCTAACTCGTGACAATGCCACATATGCCATACCCTCCTTGAACACAGAACTGCCAATATTCACCAATGCACAGTCTACACTTAAACCTTGCGATTTATGGATTGTCACCGCATATGCCAAGCAAACAGGAAACTGTTTACGGCGAACATATAAATCTTTAACAAGCAAAAACCTAGCAGAACAACGACCAATTTGCTGTACTTCCTCAATGCCATCAAATTTAATTCTTAAAAATTCTATTCCATCTCTATTTCTGTATTTCTCAAAATCAACAACATTACCCATTGATCCATTTACCAGACCTCTTTCTACATGTAAATTCCTTCTCAAAATAATTCGGCAATTTAAACACACATTCAAAGTCTTTTCAAAACCCGCTGTTTTAGATATAGTCTTCTCTAATGAATCCAATTTTGATTTCAAATTGTCTGACAAAATAATTGTTGATCCCATATGCTCTAATTTGTCGATAGCTTCAAGTTTCACAATCTCTTGCTTTTCTAAATTCAACATTTTGTTGTTGAAGATGGCACATTCTGCAAGAGTTGGCATGAGACATATCCCGGATTTCTTCTCAGTAATTTTCTGAAAAATATTCTCAGGCACAATCTCTTGTTTGGGATATAAATTTGACAGTAATCGTGCATTTAAAGCTTCTTTCCCATGCTCAGTCACTTTTCCAATTCTAATATCTTGTAGAATATTCTTGTAATCTTCATCCTTTGCCTGACGCATATTTTGATGCAGTTCTGCATAATTGAAGTTTAACCATATATTGACGTTGCCAATGCTCCCTAGGCACTTCCTGGTATCTTCATGCGTGAGTATTTTGAACACAGGTTGACCTTTTACTGGTGTCAGCTGCAGAAGATCTCCGAAAACAATGATGTGTTTCCCACCAAATAACACATCATATTCAGTTTTAAGTACTTCTTGCATTCTCAAATGCACAAAGGCAAGCATGACATTGGAAACCATGCTTACTTCGTCAATGATAAGTAGTTTCATTTTCCTCAAGACTCTTGAAACTTCACAGCAAGCATCTCCAGATAACTTGTTGTATTGTAATTTGTTGTCATGCTCCACCGGCAGCATCAGTAGACGATGCAAAGTAATACCTTTAATGTTATGTGCTGCCAGTCCAGTAGGAGCGGTGACAACACAAGACAGCGATGACTCAGTCCTTTCCTGCAAATAACAAGAGATTGCTTTAATGAGGAAACTTTTTCCAGTTCCCGCTTCTCCACTCACGTACAGTCGGACAGGCTTCAACGATGTACATGAGCACTTGTTCTTCTCATGACTTAATCCGTGCTCAATTTCCTTGGTAACTTCATCATA
The DNA here is from genome assembly GCF_964263255.1 of Lissotriton vulgaris. Classification (NCBI taxonomy): domain Eukaryota; kingdom Metazoa; phylum Chordata; class Amphibia; order Caudata; family Salamandridae; genus Lissotriton; species Lissotriton vulgaris. The sequence goes on along the minus strand of NC_141685.1, from coordinate 10,186,316 downwards.
TATTTTCCTCTGCTCAACGTTGAGTTGTTTTTCCAAGTCTTCTAAGTTAACTGAATCCTCCTGAGCATGTGCCATGGCTCTTTCCACTTCATTCATAGCAGTGGCAGCTTCATTTTCGATAATAGGTCCTCCAAGTGGATCTTGACTCAATGAAACAGAACTCTGACTGTCCTGAGAACTGTCTCTGGCAATCTCGGCTGCAATCGTTGCTTCCTGCTCAATTTCCAAAGTTAGCATTTCTTGATATTTAGAAAAAGCAGGACATTCTATGGACTCCTTGGCTGCATTGAAAGAGTCTTCGTAACAGAGGAAATCTCCAAGCAGTTCCTCTTCTGCACGCCAAGGCTTGAAAAGTTGCAAAAGTGCTAAATAAAAAAACTCCTTTTTTTCTGGAGATTCACCACTCAATTTTCGATGGTTTACTAATTGGCATTTTCTTTGCTTGACCAGGCATCCCTCACTTCCAATTACAGCATACACTCCTTTCTCAATATCTTCTTTGATGTTCCTCTTGAATATATAATTTTGGAGAACCTCATATAGACAAACATTCTCAAGGTGACTGCTTCGATTTGGATAATATGTATCCAACATGTTGGTCTTCAAAATGTCGGTACTGTTTGGTTCCTTTTCTGCCAAATACTCAATTTCCCGGACAGGTTTTAGAACTCGATTTCGCGTTGCAGCAAGACCAAGACTCGCCCAAACGAGACTCCTGGATTTGGCATAGAGACTTGCTGAAGACAATCGGTCAGAACATTCGTAAGCTCCGATTTCTCGATGCGACAACATCTTCAGACTGAAACTGTACAACTTCTTGCTGAGGCTCTTTTCATGGGAAATGTCCTCCCACATATCCTTCAGTTCGGTCTTTTCTTTTTTGGTGATGTAAGATGTCACATACCGAGCCACAGCCATACAGTTGTCAGCCACAAACTGTATATCCATGTTAGCATTCCACATGGACAAAATCACTGGGTTGTAGTCATTGATGTACTTGGACTCTTCGTTCCTTTTCAAATTGTATGTATTCTTGGGTGATTTTCTCGTCACATTATGTCGCAGCGAAGACATCAAACTGTTCACTCTTCCTTTAGAAATCACCGGTCGTGGAAAGTTGAAACGACATTTGGTGTAGAACTTGTCCTTGTTTCTGAATTTACGACGACAGTACTTTCCACAACGATGGCTTTGGAAACGTAGAACTTGTTCTCTTAGACTTTTCTTCTCCGTTGCGTTTGGAACAGCACACGTAGAATACTGTTCGATGAAATTCATCACTAACTCATCCGGATCTGTTCCAAATTTAGGTGCATCCTTGATCCACAACAACATATGTATATGAGGGGCACCTCTTGCTTGGTACTCCTTTCTCCAGAAGAAATCCAACACCTCTCCAAGAGGTGGATTCTTTTTATTTGTGATGAAAGACATCATAGCTTCAAATCTATGATTGAAGTACCTGCATACATTCACTGGATCCAAAGAACACAGTTCTCCAGGTGTCTTGAATTCAATGTTTTCAATATTTCCATTTGCCTCTCGTAGAAATTCAAGTAAGTCTTCCCAGCCATACTCGGCACAGCTCAGAGTGAGGAACCATGTTGGAGTTCCTAAGTTCCTCAGCATACATTTTAAATCACCATGACGACGGTACCAGTACTCATTAGTACCACGCTGACACGCCATGAGATTAATTAAGTGAGAATCCAAAATATTGTCTTGGACATTGACTTTATGCATAAAGTCACTTGCCGAGATGTTTCGCATCTGTATACCACTTTTTAAGATGTGGTTCACTGCATATGACAGTCCAGACAGATCGCTTTCAAACAGGAGATGAAACAAATAGGGAATGCATTGCCGAAACCTAGGATCTTCTGCATACAATCGTAAAGTCCGGTATTCAGACGCAGGAATTTGATGAGGTCGCTCATCATATCTTCCTCCTTGACCTGTGGGAAATAGCTGTGGGAAACACCGAGCTTCCAAACTTTCCTCCCAAACACTAATGGGACTCCCTTTGGCTTGTTTCATTTGAAACAACTCAATAGCATTCCCCATGACTTCCTTGGAATGCAAAGGATGAACACTATAATGTTCATATATTTCTTCACTTTTAGAGGTCTCTACTTTCTCAATTTGGCCAGCACACAAATCGCTATCCTCTTCATCACTTACTTCCTCTTCTGCAACATATACATTCTTATAGTACTTATTATTTTTCTTCAAATACACTGTTGCCTTTTTGACTTTCCTAACATCCACTAAATCTTGCCATATTTTCTTATTCTTTGTCGGAACCCCATTAACCAAGATAACCAGAGGTTCCTCTTCCACTTTTTCTATTCCAATTGTGTTAATGTTTTTGTTCAAATCTAGAGGCAAATAAACAACTCTTCCCTTTAATCCTCTCTGTAAATCTGCTGGAGGCAACTTCCCTGTCTTTGGCTCCATTCTTACAATAGCCTGAAAGGGATGGATACTTTGAATCAAAATAGATTCATAAGTATTTAAATCCTTCAATTCAGAAGGAATCTCAACCAATTCCAGATTATTATGAACTGCCCTAGCAGGCATCTGGTTTTGGTTTAATTTATTACAACAATAAGTACACACACGTTGATCCGATCCCAAATCAAAATAATTCTCTACCATCAAGTATGTGGCAAAATCCTTCCATTCACTATTATTTTCCCTTTCACTTTTTGCATATAAATCCACTACCTTAGTCTGATTCTTATAATAAGTGCGTCGACAACATAAACAAGTGAAATTAGGCCTCTCACTTGATTTCATCTGAAACGTGGCAATTTCCTTCTGAAAATTATCTGTACTGGAAACCTGTACATTATCTTCCACATTACCCTCTACTACAGGGTCAATTTGAACATTCTCATCTTTACTACCAAAGTAACAAAACTCAATTTCTTCACAAATATTCTTCACATCTATTTCAGAACCATGCAAAAGAGCAGCACATAATTGTTTAAGCATAATTGCTGGACTCTTAGCATAATACAACATTCTCACTAATTTTCTCACTTTATTATGATGCACTGCTAGCATCCTGAAATGATGAAAAACACTCTGGCATACTCTCCTGGAAAGACAAGCCAGTGAATGACCACGCAAACCTGTCATTTGTCTCACTCTGCAAGGATCTAAATCTTGCAACAACTTCATTTTCTGCTTCAAACTTTTCTTATTAAATGTCCGTATAAAATCAGAAAGCAAATTTATGGAAACCTGTCGCACACTGCAAATAGAACTACACTTCCAAATGTACACAGGACCCTTAGGACGTCTTCCTAAAACCTCATCACTTAGCGCCTCTTCTGTCTCTGTTGTCACAAGTTGTTCTTTTTCAACTGGACAACCATCCTTCACTTCATAAGCTCGACCACTGATGTCAACTGCATGCACCAAATCATTATCCTGAAAATAAGTCTCCTCATTAAAAAATGCCTCAGAACTTGAACTATGCATCCATTCTCCGGAAAACACTTCACAAAAGTTAGTACGATTTACTACTCTCTTCCATCTACTTTTTGTTTTTAAATCAGAAATTACCTTGCTTAGTTTCCTAATTCTATTGATTACCAAAATAAACAACTTTCGCTTAATTTCAAAAGCATGATCAATAATTTTCTCTACATTTTTCTTCTTCTTATAAAATGCCGCTTTCTGTTGGCCTTTCTTTTTAATATTTTTCAATAAATTAACTAATATCCTATTACGGAACATTCGATTTCGAATGTCCCTAAACTGTTGTTTCCTTCTACTATCATGCACAGAGTTATCTCTTCCTCTACCAGTAACATTTGTGATGGGTCTCTCCTTTCCATTTAAATTACTTTTCTTTTTGTGAACTGAAACATTTTTTTGAGCAAAACTTTTTTTACTACAAATATTTCTTAAGAATGATTTCGTGCTCTTACCCGGACCTTTCTTGGTGTTTTGACAAGTATTTGGGGAAGAGGACTGCTGCAATAAAACATCATCCTGCTGTCTTTGACGTTTTCTAGCCTTTCTTATTCTACTTTTGGAAGGCATTTTACAAACTATGAAAGAATCTGCAGTTGAATCTGTGGAAAAATATAATATAAAATGTTATTAACCACTATTACCAAACAGTAAATAAATAACAGTCATCTAAAACTTAATGCCGTACTAATTATTTAACATAGCAAATATTTTCCACCAGCACTGCATCACAAAAATGACACTCAATGGTACAAAACAGGCATACAACACTCATAAATCACTCCCTAATATTTTAAATCATTAATTCAGGATGACGATAAGATGTAGCCTATCTAAAGATTTGTTTAGGCCCAGATCTTTAGACTGGGGTGAATGTGTGTCATTGATCCACATTCAGTCCATCACCTGTTTTGTTTATTTGAGGTGAGGCCAACACATGGTTGCAGATAAGATTATCACTGAAAAAAAACAAGGTAAAAAAACATTTGAAGGCCTACCAATGAAGTAAATCATTAAATGAAAACCAATACATTTCTGGAAATATGCACTACTAGTGCTTCATAAGATGTTTTGGGTCATATTTATAAGGCATTTGAGTGTCTAGTATGCTATTTTACGTTCTTCATGGTGCAAATTTATTGTAAATACGCTCCCACCTGCGGTTGGCAAATTTAGATTTTGATTATGGGAGTTAGACAGGCATGTTAATAATTTCCCAAAAATGGTGTATAACCCCAAACAACCTTTGAAGCAAATGCTCTTAGCCATGTTATCCACCTCCCATTGGATAACATGGCTAAGAACTGCTCGCAAATGCGAAAAAAAACGGCCGCAATACATGAATATCGCAGAAAAGTCAGCGATATTCATGCATTTTCCAGCAAATGCTCTTAGCCATGTTATCCACTTCCTATTAAATAACATGGCTAAGAACTGCTCAGGGCCCCATGAGGAACGCTTTCCATTTAAAAAGGGAAAAATAACATCAAAGACACTAAAATGCCTTCTAAATATGACCCCAAACAACCTATGAAGCTCTAACAGTACATATCCTGAAATTTAATTGATTTCAAAATTCGTTTTTAAACACAGCATATAAATCAATTGTATACCTGCATTCATGAAGAAATGACTAAAAATGTCCTTGAGACACATGAAAGTGTTTTCTGGAATGCCCTAGCACCATTTTTGAGACACTATTAACATGGCTAGGTAACTCCCATAATCAAAATCTAAATTTGCCAAGCGCAAGTGGGAGCGTATTTACAAGACACTTGCCCCAAGAGGAACGCTTTCCATTTAAAAAGGTAAACATAACATCAAAGACACTAAAATGCCTTCTAAATATGGCCCCAAACAACCTATGAAGCTCTAAAAGTACATATCAAGAAATGTAATTGTTTATCACAAATGCGATTAAAAACAGCCGCAATGCATGAATATCGCTGAAAAGTCAACGATATTCATGCATTATCCAGCAAATGCTCTTAGCCATGTTATCCACCTCCCATTGGATAACATGGCTAAGAACTGCTCGCAAATGCGAAAAAAAACGGCCGCAATACATGAATATCGCAGAAAAGTCAGCGATATTCATGCATTTTCCAGCAAATGCTCTTAGCCATGTTATCCACTTCCTATTAAATAACATGGCTAAGAACTGCTCAGGGCCCCATGAGGAACGCTTTCCATTTAAAAAGGGAAAAATAACATCAAAGACACTAAAATGCCTTCTAAATATGACCCCAAACAACCTATGAAGCTCTAACAGTACATATCCTGAAATTTAATTGATTTCAAAATTCGTTTTTAAACACAGCATATAAATCAATTGTATACCTGCATTCATGAACAAATGACTAAAAATGTCCTTGAGACACATGAAAGTGTTTTCTGGAATGCCCTAGCACCATTTTTGAGACACTATTAACATGGCTAGGTAACTCCCATAATCAAAATCTAAATTTGCCAAGCGCAAGTGGGAGCGAATTTACAAGACACTTGCCCCAAGAGGAACGCTTTCCATTTAAAAAGGTAAACATAACATCGCAGAAAAGTCAGCGATATTCATGCATTTTCCAGCAAATGCTCTTAGCCATGTTATCCACTTCCTATTAAATAACATGGCTAAGAACTGCTCAGGGCCCCATGAGGAACGCTTTCCATTTAAAAAGGGAAAAATAACATCAAAGACACTAAAATGCCTTCTAAATATGACCCCAAACAACCTATGAAGCTCTAACAGTATATATCCTGAAATTTAATTGATTTCAAAATTCGTTTTTAAACACAGCATATAAATCAATTGTATACCTGCATTCATGAAGAAATGACTAAAAATGTCCTTGAGACACATGAAAGTGTTTTCTGCAATTCCCTAGCACCATTTTTGGGACACTATTAACATGGCTAGGTAACTCCCATAATCAAAATCTAAATTTGCCAAGCACAAGTGGGAGCGTATTTACAAGACACTTGCCCCATGAGGAACACTTTACATTTTAAAAGGAAAACATAACATCTTAGACACTCAAATACCTTATAAATATGGCTCAAAACAACCTATGAAGCTCTAGCAGTACATATCCAGAAATGTAATTGATTTCTTAAATCGTTTTTAAAAGCAACATATCTGTTTCAGCTTACATAACAGACCATGGAATGGGCTCCATGTACCACAATAACTTGTGTTACTGCATGCCAGAATGTTACACCAAATATGCAGTTACAATTTCTCTATGAAACTAATTCTGTTACTATATCACTAGAGACAAAACCACATTTTAAAAACACAGCTTTCTTCATCATTTTCTCCTTAAATCATACTATTCTCTATCTAAATTAAATAAATTTTTTCTCACCTTAGCAAATATTTTTTGAGTTTTCAAAACAGTCTAAGAAATACACCAAATTGTCTTCAGCAGAAGAAAAAGGATGCACTCCAAAGGCTGCAGCTATTGAAAGCACAGAAATACAGATATTCATTTCACATATCTCTCATATTAGCCAATCATACCTCTTCCCTCACTTTTTTCAAATCAAAACCCTTCCCCCCTCTGCCCTGTCTGCCTTGTTTCCATAGCAACCACCTCCTGGAAGACCTCTCATGTTTGCAAATTCACACAACAATGTTTCAATTGAACTCTGAACTCTCAGTGCACCTGCGTATCCAGTGCAATCTTTCATTAAATGTTTCTTCCTTGACCATTCAAATTACATCTTTCAAAGAACACATCCATGCACCCTAACTTTCTGTTTTCAGAAATGGAAATGCACCAATCACTGCTAATGATTCATTAGCATTGAAAACCACAGTTTTTTTTCTTTACAAACTCCTACTGTTTCAACTGCCCTTTCATTACCACACTTCATCTGACTGCAGAACAACCTTCTCCCACCATGTTTAAGGTCTGGATTGTTGGACATAGTTACATCCACTGGGCTCAAAGGTATGCTGAAAACAGAAATTTACCTAACCTCAATTTACAAGATGTGGAAATTAAGTGGTTGGGCCAAAGAGGATTAAAATGTCACCAATTGATACCATTGGTGAAAACCTTTATGCATTTGCCAAAACCTGACCTATTAATTGTGCACTGTGGAGGTAATGATTTGGGCACTTTGACAGGGGTAGGTCTGGAAATGCTTTTAAAGGACACCTTTGAGCAATTAATGGCACTTTTTCCTCAAACTGCCTTGGTATATTCCAATATATGCCAAAGACAGAAATGGAGGTGGTCCAACCAATTTTGTCCACAAATTGAGAAAGCGAGGAAGCATGTAAACAAATCTGTTTCAGCTTTCATGAGAGACCATGGAATGGGCTCTCTGTACAACAATAACTTGCGTTACTACATGCAAGATATCTACAGAGGAGATGGAGTTCACTTCTCAGATGAGGGCAACAGAATTTTCATTCTGAATTTAAGACTGTGCATTGGTACCTACTTATAAGTACCTAAATGTACCATAAACCCAAAAGCTCTTCTCAGAGCTACCCTTCATCTGATCACTCACAATTATTATTTTTTTCTAACTTTTTTCATTAATTTTCCACAAAATTCGCTCCCCGGGGCGCTACCCGGTTCGCGAACCGAAAGCTAACCTCGCGGAATTTTAAAAAAAAATGTTTTTTTCCGCACATATAAACCTCCTCAGCCACCCTCAGAAAACCTAGAGGGTCAAGGTAAGTCTACCATGACCCCTTCTACCCATTCTAAACATTATTTGTCCTCCATCTTGTATCTTAATGCGACCGAAACACAAAATGGTGGACTCCCGTGACGCTTAAGGTTCGCGAACCGGGCCGCTTCCCGGAAAGCGGTCCAAAAAAAAGGTGGGAAAGTAATTTACAGAAAAACGACTAGAGTCACTCTCACCAAATATAGATTAGCTCATACTACATAACAATCCCTTTCATTTTCACAAATTTGATTGAAATTCCATTTAGCCATGAAGCCTGTAGACCTCTCTAAGTACCGTGAGGTAAATTACTTCACAAAACACATCTGAAGTGTTGGAATTGACAACCAATGAAAATGTTACTTTCATTTTCTACTTTTATTACCTGACATTTGATTGGTTATATACCTGAATATATATAAAGGAAGAGAAGGAAACACAGCCATTTTGACTACTACTTGTTGTTGTATATATCATTTAGAATATCACTAATAACATCAACTTGTTTCTAAAGGTAAGTTGTTATTTTTAAAACTGAAGTATATTGTGCACTATAAGTAAATATGGTAAACTTTTTCAGATAGTTATATACTATCCCTCTGTAAGAGTTAGACATTGAGAAAGGCTTCTTTATTATAATTATGGACTGATTTAGGTTTCTGTGGTATAATTATGAATTTACTTAGGCTTCTTCACAGGCACTTTTTAATAGTACTACTTCACGCCTGAAACCATACAGTGCCCATAGATTACTTCTCTGTTATAAACTCACAAGTGCCTGTCTGAACTTAAACCCAACAGTGCCCTATCTCTACTGATATATTTATTTTTTATGCAAATTACAGCAATAAAATGGAAGGTGAGCAAAATGTTTCCTTCGAAATTGTTCTGGAGAACAACACAGAAAAAGTTATTGAGGACAATGATGACTCAAATTTCATGGATGAATCACGGGACCATGAATTAGTTCAATGTGTAGAATCTGTGGATCATTTACTGCATTATGATGACGGTCAAATGTTGGAACTTATGTTCACTGAACAAGAACACATATCAGACAGTGAAATGCTAGACGTTGTATTAAATTTTGAAAAACAATCCGAAAAATAAAATTGTATGTAATATTAAAAAATTGTTTGAGTCTTTAATCATTTTTATATGTAATTCATAAACTAGTTAAATGTTAGAAATGTTATTAAATTTTGAAACACAATCACAATAATAAATAATTGCTTAAAAAATAAAAAAATTAAAAAATAATCAACAAAACCAACAAATAATTAACATACAGTATTAGAAAAGTCTTTCATTCTTTTATCCATAAAGTTCGCTGCCCAGAACGCTTTCCGGTTCGCGAACTTGGCGCTTACCACGCAAAAAAAAATTTTTTTTTTTTTTTTTTTTTGGACCCTCCTAGGCCCTTTTAAAACCTCCACATAAAACCTAGGGGGTCAACGAGGATCTACTATGCCCCCTTATGGTAATTTCCCCCTTTGTTTTGGCCTCCTCTTGTCTCTCGATCCTACCGAGAGACAAGATGGCGGCCGCTCCGGACTGTTTAGAATGTTGACAGACACCGGAGGGCCAATCAGCTTCGCATCGCAAAGTTCCGATACGCGAAAGGTTCGCTAACCGGATCGCTGCCCGGAGCGCTGTTACAGATATATATCTTGATTTAAACGTTAATTTCTCAAAATCCACTGAAGCACATATATTGAGACCTAGCAAAGGCACATCGGGCTAACAGTCCCTACAATTTTGCCAAGTTTCGTGAAAATCCATTCAGCCGTTCGGGCTAAAAGTGAGTCCAACCGCCCTATGGAAATTAACATGGGAAAAACGCGTTTTGGGACCCCCCTTTTTTCTCGGCCCCCCCTTGACGAACCCCCCCCAAATTTCCAGGAGCTGCTCAGAAACAAAATGTGCCATTTTCCTGAAAATTTCAGCCGATTCTGTCCACAAACGCCAAAGTTATTAGACATAGAATTTTCAGAAATCCCATAGGGAAAAAATCCTAACTATATATACCTACTGGCGACCGCCAGTAGGTAATATATATATATATATATATTCAATAAAAAAACCATTGGTTATAGAACATATATAGTTAGGAATTTGCATTTACAAAACCTTATTTTACTCGCATAAAACCATTGAAATTCCATATATAGTTAGATGTGCTAACTATATATCGCGCACCCGCAATCCACTGCTGATGATGTCACATATTACATCATTCATGACATGGTTAGTGACATCACTGATGACATCACTGATGACATCTCAAATGACATCACTGATGACATCACTGATGACATCACTGATGACATCACTGATGACAACATCCAGTGACTGTATGTTTCTGTAAAGTTAAAATATGTCTTACATATTGAAGAATGAGTGGATGTATAAGTGTCTGGATGAAGGATTTAGTAGGTGCATGACTAACTGTATGAGTGAGTGATTAAATGTGTCTCACTGAGTGCATGGGTTAGTGACTAAACTGTTTTAATTTGTGCATCATTATATCTGTTGTTCTACAAACTGCTGCATATGTTGATCAGTAGCTATATGAGTAACTGTATGGGTTATTCATTGGTTGTCCAAGTATTTGTATGGGAAACTGAGTGTGTGTGTATGGGTGGCTGGGAGGTGTGTGACTCTGTACATAGATGTGTGAGTAGTTGATTCACTATATGTATGGGTTCAAAAGTGTATGTGGAAACAGCTGTATGGGCGGTTGACTGTGCATGAGTGTATTAGTGAGTGAATGGATATCTCAGTGCTACATGTCAAAGTAAGTACATATGTAAAACACAGTACATGTGAGAGTTGACATCTATAAATAACTGTGCATAAGAGCCAGTGAATGTGTGAGTGGCTGTATGGATCATTGTGAACATGTATCAGGGATTGTATAAGAGAGTAAAGTAAATATGTGTTAGTATATGTTTGAATAAGTAAGGTGTGTATAACTGTATAGTTGAGAAAATGGAGGTGTGATTGATTTTTGGCATAACTGACTAGGTGTGTGAGTAACTCCATGGATGAGTGACAGTCTGTGACTGTCTGTTTACACTGATTGTATCTAAGGTTATATTAGAGTCTGAAGAGGTTCATGGTATTATCACATGAATGATATCATCAGTGATGTGATCAGTCATGTCAAATGAGATGTTATCAGTGATTTTATCAGTGATGTCATTTGAGATGTCATCAGTGATGTCATCAGTGATGTCACTAACCATGTCATGTATGATGTAATATGTGACATCATCAGCAGTGGATTGCGGGTGCGCGATATATAGTTAGCACATCTAACTATATATGGAATTTCAATGGTTTTATGCGAGTAAAATAAGGTTTTGTAAATGCAAATTCCTAACTATATATGTTCTATAACCAATGGTTTTTTCATTGAATTTTCAAGGTTTTGTAAATGCAAATTCCTAACTATATATGGTCTATAACCTATGGTTTTTTCTGTGAATTTCATTGGTTTTTTAAAAGCTAACATCTGTAGCTGTAAAATGTATTCTTCTTTAAAACCCAAAATATATTTTAGATGTTTATTGATAATTTTTTTTAAAATATTTTTTTTCTTCGTTTTCGGTAACTCTTCCCTCACTTTTTTCAAATGAAAACCCTTCCCCCCTCTGCCCTCTCTGCCTTTTTTCCATAGCAACGACCTCCTGGAAGACCTCTCATGTTTGCAAATTCACACAACAATGTTTCAATTGAACTCTGAACTCTCAGTGCACCTGCGTATCCAGTGCAATCTTTCATTAAAAGTTTCTTCCTTGACCATTCAAATTACATCTTTCGAAGAACACATCCATGCACCCTAACTTTCTGTTTTCAGAAATGGAAATGCACCAATCACTGCTAATGAATCATTAGCATTGGAAATCCACAGTTTTTTTTCTTTACAAACTCCTACTGTTTCAACTGCCCTTTCATTACCACACTTCATCTGACTGCAGCCCAACCTTCTCCCACCATGTTTAACGTCTGGATTGTTGGACATAATTACATCCACTGGGCTCAAAGGTATGCTGAGAACAGAAATTTACACAACCTCAATTTACAAGATGTGGAAATTAAGTGGTTGGGCCAAAGAGGATTAAAATGTCACCAATTGATACCAATGGTGAAAACCTTTATGCATTTGCCAAAACCTGACCTGTTAATAGTGCACTGTGGAGGTAATGATTTGGGCACTTTGACAGGGGTAGGTCTGGAAATGCTTTTAAAGGACACCTTTGAGCAATTAATGGCACTTTTTCCTCAAACTGCCTTGGTATATTCCAATATATGCCAAAGACAGAAATGGAGGTGGTCCAACCAATTTTCTCCACAAATTGAGAAAGCGAGGAAGCATGTAAACAAATCTGTTTCAGCTTTCATGAGAGACCATGGAATGGGCTCCCTATACAACAATAACTTGCGTTACTACATGCAAGATATCTACAGAGGAGATGGAGTTCACTTCTCAGATGAGGGCAACAGAATTTTCATTCTGAATTTAAGACTGTGCATTGGTACCTACTTATAAGTACCTAAATGTACCATAAACCCAAAAGCTCTTCTCAGAGCTACCCTTCATCTGATCACTCACAATTTTTATTTTTTTCTAACTTTTTTCACTAATTTTCCACAAATTACGCTCCCCGGAGCGCTACCCGGTTCGCTAACCGAAAGCTAACCTAGCAAAATTTTTTAAAAAATGTTTTTTTTCCGCACATATAAGCCTCCTCAGCCACCCTCGGAAAACCTAGGGGGTCAAGATAAGTCTACCATGACCCCTTCTACCCATTCTAAACATTATTTGCCCTCCATCTTGTATCTTAAACCGACCGAAACACAAAATGGTGGACTCCCGTGACGCCTAAGGTTCGCTAACCGGGCCGCTTTCCAGAAAGCGGTCCTAAAAAAAGGTGGGAAAGTAATTTACAGAAAAACGACTAGAGACACTCTCACCAAATATAGATTAGCTCATACTACATAACAATCCCTTTCATTCTCACAAATTTGATTGAAATTTCATTTAGCCATTTAGCCTGTAGACCTATCTAAATACCCTGAGGTAAATTACTTCACAAAACACATCTAAAGTATTGGAATTGACAACCAATGAAAATTTTACTTTCATTTTCAATTTTTATTACCTGACATTTGATTGGTTATATACCTGAATATATATAAAGGAAGAGAAGGAAACACAGCCATTTTCACTGCTACTTCCTGAACTACATTTCAAGAGCCTTTTCACCTCCCTGTAAAGTAAATTGATAATTTGTAAGTGGGACTTTAAATTAATTTGTAAAAACGTTTTTTGATAATTATTTACTGTCCCCCTGCTATAGTCATAGATACAGATAAGCTCCTCTGTTATATTTATTGATTGACTTACACTTCTCTGCTATAATTATGAATTTACTTACTTTAACTTCACTGTTAAAAAACAGAACTACATGTCTGAACTTAAACCCAACAGTGCCCTAACTCTTCTAATATAATTATTTTTTTTATGCAATTTACAGCAAAAAAATGGAAGGGGAGCACGAAAAAATCAATGTTTCCTTCGACATTACAACAGAAGAGATTTTACCTGAAGAAAATATGGATGAAGATTTTATGGATGAATCTTTTGATGAACAATTTATTGAAAGCTTACAAGACATAGAAACATGCATGTTTGAGGAGATTCCAGATGATGTAATGCTGGAAGTTTTAATGAACTATGAAAATTCTGACCCATAAATTTTTTTATAATCAAAAAAAATAAATAAATAAAAAAAAAACGAACAAAAACAACATATAATTAACATACAGTATTAGAAAAGTCTATCATTCTTTTATCCTTATAGTACGCTGCCCAGAACGCTTCCCGGTTCGCGAACTTGGCGCTTATCACGCAAAAAAAAAAAAATATGTTTTTTTTTGGACCCTCCTGGGCCCTTTTAAAACCTCCACATAAAACCTAGAGGGTCAACGAGGATCTACTATGCCCCCTTATGGTAATTTCCCCCTTTGTTTTGGCCTCCTCTTGTCTCTCGATCCTACCGAGAGACAAGATGGCGGCCGCTCCGGACTGTTTAGAATGTTGACAGACACCGGAGGGCCAATCAGCTTCGCATCGCAAAGTTCCGATACGCGAAAAGTTCGCTAACCGGATCGCTACCCGGAGCGCTGTTACAGATATATATCTTGATTTAAACGTTAATTTCTCAAAATCCACTAAAGCACATATATTGAGACCTAGCAAAGGCACATATCGGGCTAACAGTCCCTACAATTTTGCCAAGTTTCGTGGAAATCCATTCAGCCGTTCGAGCTAAAAGTGAGTCCAACCGCCCTATGGAAATTAACATGGGAAAAACGCGTTTTGGGACCCCCCTTTTTTCTCGGCCCCCCCTTGACGACCCCCCCCCAAATTTCCAGGAGCTGCTCAGAAACAAAATGTGCCATTTTCCTGAAAATTTCAGCCGATTCCGTCCACAAACGCCAAAGTTATTAGACATAGAATTTTCAGAAATCCCATAGGGAAAAAATCCTAACTATATATACCTACTGGCGACCGCCAGTAGGTAATATATATATATATATATATATATATATATATATGCTCACTGAAAAATCCATAGGTTTCACAAACGTTATAGTTAGGAATTAGCATTCAAAAAACCTTAGAAATTCACCAAAAAACCAAAGGTTTCACACATGTTATAGTTAGCTGGACATTTCACTCATACAAAACCATTGAAATTCCCCCGCAATAGTTAGTTCAGCTAACTATAACTCACGCGCCCGCAATGCACTGCTGATGACGTCACATATTACATCACTCATGACATGGTAAGTGAAATCACTCATGAAATCACTGATGACATCTCAAATGACATCATCCAGTGAATGTGTGTCTGTCTGAAAAATAAATATTTTTTATATATGTATATTTAAAAGTTGATGGAAGAATAAATGGGTAAATAAGTGTCTAAATGGATATTTGTTTGGGGTAAAATTGATTGTATAACTGACCTATTAAGTGTATCTTGGTGAATACATGTATTAGCGAGTAATGTTTAAATATGTAAATATCCGTATCAGTGTCTCACTTTGTGAATAAGTGGCTGCATGGATTGGTAAGTAGCTACATGAGTGTGTATATGGGTTATTAGTTTGTTTTTTGAGTATCAGTATGAGTGTCTTTATGGTTCGGTGGGGGGTATTACTTAGCGTATAGATGCGTGAATGAGTGACTCACTGTTTGTATGTGTTTTGAAGACAGCATGTGTGCAGGACTGTATGGGTCAATGAGTGTGTACGGGTGTGTTAGTGAGTGAATGACTGTCTCAATAGTATCTTTATGAGTAACTACCTATGTTTTAAACTAGTATATGTGAGTATTGATGTATATATGTGAGTATATGTGAGAGTGAGAGATTGGAAGAGTTCCTGTATAACTAAGTAAGTGTTTTTATAAGTTATTGTTTAAGAGAGTAAGTATGTGTATGTTTCTGTAGAAGCAAGTGTAGTGGTGTGTGTATAGCTGTATATGCAAGTAAATGGATGTTTGGTAGTTTATTTGCATGTGTGAGTATGTGTGTGAGTAACTCTATGGATGAGTGTCGGTGTTTAACAGGATGTATAGGTGTATGAGTACATATGATGAGTGAGTACATGTATGAGTGACTATATAGAACTGTTGGTGCATGACTGGATGTGTATGTAGATCTTGGAATTACTGAATAGGTTGTTGTAACTGCTATTGGTAGCTACATTTTTTTGAAAATTTTAATTTCTATTTTTGAAGGTGTGCATCAAAGATTATATTACGCTGAGAAGAGGTCTGCCACTCTTTCACAAGGATGATGTAATCAGTGATGTCATCAGTAATGTTATTTGAGATGTCATCATGTTGCAGGGATTCTGTTCTCATACAGAACTGTGCATGGGGACTTGGAACCTCAGTAAATTAGGGTGTGCCAAAACTCACCTTAGTACCCAAAATCCCCTACCAGACTAGCTACAGTGTCTCATTGGTTATCACAAACTCCCAATGCTTAGACAAACCAGAACATGGACTTAGTACACCTCAGGTAACGTGGAACACATGAACACTCTTTTGTTATACAATCATTTCAATCCAGAACAAGGAGTAAAAGAGGACGCGTGCCTATTTGAAATATTTTTTCACTACTGCAGTGTTCTCAAACGCAGTATCTTAGCTAGTACAAGCAAACATATTATGAGAAACAAAGTAATCAGCATAGTCACTAGTCCATAGAACACAAACGGTGAAAGCATGGTATTGTGCTAAAGCGAATAGGGTTTAATAACACCTAATTCTCACCCTCCCTGGCTAGTATATTATATTATAACTAAGAAGGTCTCTTTGGGTTTTAGCAGGGTGGCCCCATACCTCAAGATCCTAGTGGTAAGGGATCACATCATCTGCCACCAGCTCTCTGCATCCGAAGCACCATCAAGTGTGTTTGTATGCTCTTGTGCAAAGCAATATAAAACGCACCTAAAGCCAGAACTTGGCCGCAGCTGCGTGTATGTTATGTCTAGGAACGTGCGAAGATCAGACCTCACAACAACTACTGTGTTGAGATATCCTTGAAGGTTTCTGCACTCATTGTACAAACACAGCTTGCCAAGCAAGGCTGATATCAGAGTAACAACATATTATTCTCGCATGAAGCAAAACATTCTACTAGGCTCAAAGCTAAAGCAACAGCTATGTGTCGTGTGCAGAAGCAGCACAAAGGTAAAATGGCGTTTAAACTCCTAATAAGCTAATGCTAACTTAACACAGCATACAGGCAATATATTTCTATATGACACCCTCCCTTGATCCGAGCACGGATAAGATAAGATAAGATTAGGGACTCAATCTTGAAATTCAGAGTTCAATGAAGTATTCAGTTCAAATTCGAGTAGGTGAGGAAAAATAATTTAGTCCGCCCAAAAATCCAAAATCTCACCAGTATGACAATGTAATGTCCACTATTATCATCCGAAAATAACTCAGCCATCCAATTCAATAGTGAGAAAAAACATAGATGCTCTTCAATTACCGGAGCCTCTAGTACCATCAGAGGACAACTCGGTGGGTTTTCAATGAAGCTGTGAGCCAAGAAATCTTGCGCCACTGCGAATATATTCCAACAACCCACTACTCCATGCATCGCTGCAAAGGCCATACTCCCTCCTTCAGAACAAAGCAATTCATGAGTAACTAAGGGACTCATGAGATGATTAAAATCCACTTCAGGAGACACCAAATTGCAGAGACACAAATCCAGGGCCCAGTCGAAATCGCAGCTCAGGCAATGAAAGACAGGCTGGACACAGGTGAAATAGGAAAATTGAAACGATAATTCATATGCTGCACTTAAGGTGGCGAATGGCAGCGCACCATAGTATTCAAGCATCCTGTTGCGAAACAGTGCTAACTGCGACAGCTCGTCTGCGAACACAGGACAGGCATCCATTTTGAATAAAACAAAAAAGCACCAAAAAGCCAGCAGCCAGCGCCAGTAAAACAGCAAATCCACCAAAAAGGCTGGAAAAGATCGAATGGAAAAAAGCAGGAATGACTCCAAATATTTTTAAAAAGAAGTCACAAGACCACTGCTCACAACTTTAAAAAAATGAGCCAGCCCTGAAGTGGAAGACGCGTTAAAGAATGTATGAATCAGCTCCCCGAAATGTAAAGGCAGGGCAGTATTTAATAAAGCATGCACTTCTGTGCGGGTGTTAGCTACGTGAAGTATAAATGTTTCCCGAGCGGATGTCAGGGCAACTTCTTTTTGTGACAATAAGACTCTTATTCTTCTCATCTTATTGAACTCTGCCTTCAAGGTCGGAATCCTAGGCCAGATGGAAACATCCAAGTTCCCATGCGTGGATGGATACAACACATTTTTACAGCAAACCGCATGCTCACTGACTGTAACAACATAAGCTATGCCTTTTAATAACCCACAGCAATCCTCATTATTTAAAAGTAAATAACTACCGTTCACTAATAAAGTGAACATGGGGACAATCGCGGGCACGGGTGTACCTTTTAAAACACATGCCAAATTAGGCCTTTCCTGATTACAAGAGCCATGCAATTGTATGTGTCTACACATTAATGAGTGATCTGGTGTTTCCGTGCACTCCTCCCCTTTCAGATAAACTTCTTTTCCGTCCCTAAGGCATCTGTAAGTGAAAGGGAGTGACCAGGCTTCATATAATTAGGAGATAACAAAAGGCTTGTATCTACAAATGGCAAAATATTTCATGCAATTTGTAAACTGGAAAAGCGCAAATGGTAAAGTTATTAACCCGTGGATAAGCCACGTAGCAGTAGTGGCCTCTGCCACTGAAAACAGCAAAGACTCCAAGCGTTCAATGTGTAACATGGAAAATGAAGCATCTCTCACTGAAAGCAAACGTTGTTTATCAGTCAAATTAACCCCTTCGCTGCGGCGGCTATTCCGCCGCAGCGCTAAAGGGGCGGGTGGCCGCACGGCGGCCGCATGCTGGTGACAGAACCGCTCCGTCACCAGCCGCGGTTGAGCTATGCTGGTGACGGAGCGGTTCCGTCATGACCCGCCCCGCTCATTAGAACGCCCGCGCAGGCGCGAAATCAGCGCCGCGCAGGCGCGGCGGCTGGACCATGACGGAACCGCTCCGTCATCAGCACAGCCTAACTGTAGCTGATGACGGAGAGGTTCCGTCATCAGCAGGGGAGGGGTTAATAGGGGCAAACAGAGATGAGACATTAATGTAACTCCAAGGCACTTTTTTGTATTTCAGTGTCTGCAGGGTCTATGCAAACTGCATAATAGAATGCAATTGATTTTGACCATGGTACAAAACAGACACTTCCTCCTGTACAATTTCAACAACAGATGACACAATATTATCCAATGTGTAAATGCGTGAGGAAAGGGTCTTAATGCTGTTATCCACTACTGCAACCAGTTTTTCCAAATTAGCTTGATCAATAGCCCTAAGGCGGGTAGCCGCTTCAATCTGTGATGTTTTCAAGAGTTCATTATAAACAGCATATATCCATCTTCTAGACCTACCTTTAGCCGGGCCTTTTATGAAATCATTCAAATCAACCTCGTCAGTCAGTTTGGACAAATGAAGTTTGACTGACACTAATGTAGAGTGTTTGAGCCAATTCTGACACCATTTGCCTACTGAATAAGTGGTTACAGAATGGTCACTCACAAAACGGGGATCTACCCTGACCTGTGTAAAGCCATCAGCCAGACCCAAAAAACAATGCTGGCACAAATCTTCACTTCTGTGCCACATCAACCAACCTTTGGGATCCAAACTGGATATGTTAAAGGATGAATTTAGCAATAGGGTTTGCTACTCTCTAATCGAAAATTTTGTTGAATTTTTCCAACTCACTGGTTAGAGGCGGCAGACCCGAGAGCAGAGGACGGCCCGGGACCAGGGTTCGATTCCCGGCGCGGCAGGTTTCTGGACCAGGGTCAGCGGACTCGATAATTCTCTCGCCTCGGTGCCAACTCTGATCAGCGATCACACTCGGCAACTCTGGGCATTAGCTTGCCTCATCTTCACTAACGGCCCCACCAGACCGCCGGAGATGCCTGGTCTTGGAGTTTTGGACTTTTTGGTTCCGTCCAGAGGTGTCAGGGAACAACACCCAAAGACCCCTGAGTTCCACCTGTCTTGGTGCGCAAATGAACAGAAACACGGGCTTCTCGGTGGTGGCGTCAAAGACCAAAGGTTTATTACTGCAGGGACACAGAAGTCACAGAAACCACACATGGGCAGATTCTAGGAGCCTGTTCAATTTGTACAAAGAGGGTTGCTCCTTATATACTAAATTTTTAGCTGGGGGCGAATTCTTTACATGTAATACATTCTCAAAACCTTTGTGTCTAAAACAATAAATATTTGGCGTTACACAGGAACCATCGATAATATCTGATGCCAAACATTACGAAGAGGGGTTCCCACTAGTTCATCACAATCCCTTGTCAATATTGCATTCAAGAGCCGGACCGCCTCATCGTAAATTTCGTTGCCTCCCCCTAATAAAGATTCAGAAAGAAAGGAACAGAGCCAGGTGTGGAAGATAGAAAAGTGGGATAAGGGATGTTTGTGGGTTGTAAATGGGCAAGGCTACCGGCTTCGGCCGCCTAATCATGATCGGGACAATGGACACGAGAACCAGTTCAGTTGGGCTGGCCTCGGGCAGAGGAGGCAGCCTTTGTTGAGTCATGCAGCTACAGCGTGATCTGGTTTAAGGTGCACGTGTCATGAAAGAGGTGAATCTCCGGCTAAGGCTACGTGTCCTTAATTGAAATGAAGTGATCAGAGGTTATTGCGTATGTGAGGGCAAGAAACACAAAATGGCTGCCATGATCTAAGATGGATGCCGTGGGTAGATCAGAAATGTGTTCATAACAGGAGTACTCTTGCTCGTAGCGTAGCGAAAACACCAGGATATGCTAAATGGATCATTTGCGGTTCGCTGATACCAATATTATGTATTTCCGACAACATTGAAAACACGGGTTCAAATCGTCACGGAACCTCAGACCCTCCTTTTGCCCTTACATAGGCAATTACTCAGTCTATGTCAGAATCTAGTTCTATGCTCATCAGGTCAGTGACATGCTGTTGTATCATCATCCTTTCTCGTGCCTTTTCTCCAAACGCAGGTGGTTTCCTAAAACAGGTTGCAGCACAAAGGCTACACAGAGCTGGACCACACTGGATAATCAGGCAGCATGAGAAGAGGAATACTAAGATGACACCAATGACCATTAGAACCTTCCATCCCCACGCTGATATCAGAGTCCAAAACCACTCCATGAAGGACCAGTTTCCCTTGTCTACATGAATAGAGTCGGAAATCTTGTGTAGCTTAGAGATCGCCTCGTAGACTGTTGGAGCATTATTAGGAATAAAGACACAGCAGCTCGATTGGATCATTCTGCATACCCCACCTCGATCTGCAAGTATAACGTCTAGAACCATACGGTTCTGCAACGTCATGAGTCTATCCGCCTGAAGCTCAGCTGTCAAATTGCTAAGGGCACCAGCAGTTTCGGTAATAGTAGATTCAACTACCCGTGTTAGCTGACGTATGTTTCTACTATTGGCCATAGGCCCCCAGAACGGAAGGAAGCCTTTGAAGAAGTCTCCAGCTTCCTGACCAGCTGTATCTTCCTTGCTGAAGACACCTCTCGCTACTCTGGTCTTGTGGTAGTCAGATGAAGCAGTGTATGTTGGAGGCAACAATCGAGCAATATAACATGAACCTGAAAAGTCAGCAGGTAACCATGTATATGCTCGGTCTCGACAGATGAAGTAGGTACCCCTAGCAGTGAGGAAGGCAGGGGAAGAGTTAGCCGGAAACACATAAGTCTCTACGCACTCACTCCTCCCTAGCTGAGCTCTCGGATTTCTCCCATTACCTTGCAAACAGACCTGACCTCGGTGAGGTACGACCCAGATTGGAGTTGAGCTTTTACGCTTGCTTTCTCCCAAACTAAGGCGATACTCTGAAGAATTCCAACTTAAATATACTCGCAATTCGTCTCTAGGGTAAGATGGAGTATTATTGACGTCCTTGATCATGTCAATAATTCCCTGGACTAAGGCTTTGTTGGCAGAGTTATATTTAGTGGAACGTGGTGGACGCGGAGGATAGGTTTCAAGGGCATAAGCAAAGATGGTTTGAAGGGCCTGAAATGATCCATTGTAGCTGAAAGGCAAAACCAGATAGGGAATGCCTTTATCCATAGTGTGGGGTATCAAGCCACACACCCAGCAGTCTGTAGTGTTAACTACCAGTTGGTGTTGGTGCAAGAGCTGTACAAAAGTGTTGTTAATGAATTCTGAGCGTCGAGCTTGCTCGTGTTCAGGAAACGAGTGAAAAGAGTGTATAGAGGAAACAGTAGAAGTAGCAGGATTAAGGGGAGGTACTGTAGTTACTGGCACAAAAATCAAACTCATACCGAAAACGATTCCACCCACCAACGTTATCAAAACAATTAAAAATGTAATGGCACATTGTATTAAAAAGCATTTGCTGTGAAGAATTCTGTAAAGTCTGTTTCTGCGAACATAAATCACATTTTCTCGTTGCAGCGCAGGAAGCTCCATCTTCTACAATCCGCTCGCGACCACTGATGATGTGTACGTAGATGAAAATGCCTCTATCAGCCCTGGGAGTTCCCAGAACCAACAGAAAGATCGACCTTGTGTCAGACCCCCGCAGATTCAACTAGGCACACAGCCACGACCTTACGGCTACCCAGACGGCAAGGCAATTTTAAAAACAATAAAACAATAGCAAACTTCCTGGCTGAAGGCAAAAGTTCAATATTTCAAAATATCACAATAGGCAGTTGCCTGCTTTATTTGTCCATTTTACGAGGTCGTAAATTGTATCTTTGCTTTGCAGGTACTGTTTGATCGGCAAATAGCGTATCACTGGTAGCTGTTGCAGTGTTCAGGTTCGCAGGTGATAGAGGTTTTTCTGATGCAGGGGACAAATGTTCAGAGTTCAAAGGAGTCTTTTCAGGAGGAGAGTCAGATTTCGGAGTGTCAGTAATCAATTCGGCATCGCTGAAAGGGATGAACTTTGGTGTGCGTTCAAATTCGGAGGCACCAATTCCCTTCTTCACCCAGTCGTCGTAAGGAAGTGGCAAAGGTACACGCTTAACATGAGATGCGTGCACCCAATGCTTGCGACCAGCTACACGAACTGCTGTTCTCGTTGCAAGCAGGACCTGGAAAGGGCCGATGTATCTGGGCTG
Source organism: Lissotriton vulgaris (assembly GCF_964263255.1). Taxonomy (NCBI): domain Eukaryota; kingdom Metazoa; phylum Chordata; class Amphibia; order Caudata; family Salamandridae; genus Lissotriton; species Lissotriton vulgaris. Next base: position 10,163,328 of record NC_141685.1, on the reverse strand, counting down.
AAGATTCTTCGTCCTCGCGAAGTTCCGGATTACAACTTGGTCGCCGGGTTTCAGCTGATGCCCTGGACTCTCCGGAGGCTTTGGCAATGTATCGAAAACCTGTTGGTGAATAAGACTCAATTTAGCAGTCAAGTCGTAAAGGTAGTCGATCAACATAGGATATTCTAGAGAACAAAACTCTTTAGGTCTCGGCACACCCCAAATATTTGCCGGGCGGCCAAAAACGATCTCATACGGGCTAAGCCCCACTCTAGAATGTACAGTTGCTCTCGTTGATAATAAAGCCAAAGGAAGTGCGTCTGGCCAGGACAAACCTGTGGAGGCTTGAATTTTGGCTAGTTTTAGTTTGAGGGTGCCATTGTAACCCTCAACTAAACCAGCAGACTGGGGATGGTTTGCACTGTGAAACTTCTGTTTTATGTTCAGACCGGCACACACACTCTGCATAACTTTCCCTATGAACTCACTTCCGTTATCTGACCATACAATCCGTGGCATACCATATCTAGGGAAATATTCTTTGAGAAGAATTTTGGCAGTTGATAGGGCAGTATTGTCCTTTAGTGGGTATGCTTCGATCCATCTGGAAAAAGCACAAACTACCACCAGGACGTATTTCAGATTATTACAGCGGTCCATGTGAATGAAGTCTAACTGAATCACTTCAAAAGGACAGGAAGGAGGAGCGAAGTGACCAGCAGGAGTTGGAGTTCCCTTGCCAGGATTATGCATCAGGCATACCATGCAATTTTTCACCACTCTCTCTGCACACTTACTGATCCCATCATTCTTCCATACTGGAGCCAACATCTTACAGATTCCTTTAGAACTTATATGCGCTACTCCATGCGCCATCGTCACCACTGCAAGCACATACGCATCAGGCAACATCCACCGCTGCTGTTCTGTCAAATCAATCCAACACCCATTCGAATCCAACTTGCCCGTACTCTCTCTCCATACACATTTTTCCTCTTCAGTTGCCTCTTTCTGAATCTCTTTCACACTTTCCATTGTATCCTCACACATTCCAGATTCAGTAATCCACCTTGCGGACGTAGCAACATACATTCTACTCATCATGTCTCTAGCTGTCTGTTTAGCGGTCTCATCAGCAAAAGCATTCCCACGACCAACATCATCCGTGATTGCTTTATGAGCACTGCACTTCACAATCGCAACTTCAGTCGGCAAGGTTAGAGATTCCAACAGGTCGTTAACTAGCTGACCATGTTGAATCTTAGTCCCATGGGACGTAATGAAACCTCTTTCTTTCCACAACCGGCCAAAACTATGGGCCACGCCAAATGCGTACTGACTATCTGTAAAAACATTCACTCTCTTTCCCTTAGCTAACACACACGCTCTGGTTAAAGCTATGAATTCTGCAGCTTGGGCAGAATTCTGACTCACTCTTGCAGTCTCCACAATCGTCTTCAAAGTCGTTACTGCGTAAGCAGCAGTCACATCACCATTCTCCAATTTAAAACATGACCCATCCACATACAACGTGCCATCTGGATCTGATAATGGAGTGTCCTTTAAGTCAATGCGTCCTTTTGTCTCTTCCTCCGTTCTAAAACAACAATCATGTGGCTCGGAATCACTCGACTCTTGATTAGCCGGCAACAGCGTTGCTGGATTCAATATATTACATCTTTTGATCTGAATATGACTCGCTAGTAATGTCAGCTCGTAACCAGATAGTCTCGCACTGGTAAGGTGTTGTGTCTTGGTTCGGTTCATGAGTGTATCCACCGCATGAGGAACCATGACCACTAGCATATTGTTCATCACCAAACCAGCAGATTGTCGAATGGAAGCCGCAGCTGCCGCTGTAGCTCTCAAACAACTAGGTAACGCTCTAGCTACCGGATCCAATGTTGATGAAAAATACGCACAAGGGCGTTGTTTATCACCAAATTTCTGTGTCAGAACACTCAACGCGCAACCTTCTCTCTCGTGAACGTAGAGCGTGAATGGCTTACTGTAATCGGGTGTACCCAATACAGGAGCTGAACACAATGCTTTTTGTAACTCAGAAAAACTCTCTTGACATTCATCAGACCATGGTACCGGACTCGGAACATTTTTCCCAGTCAAAGCTACCAATGGTTTCGCTAAAAGAGAAAAATTTGGGATCCACTGCCTACAGTAAGAGGTAATACCTAGAAAGGCACGTACTTCTCTCTGTGTGCGGGGAACACTCATCTGCATAATTGCTTTTATTCTCTCTGGGGTCAACTTCCTTCCCTCCTTTGACAAGAGATGACCCAGGTAGGTCACTTCTTGGCAGCAGTATTGCATTTTTGAAGGTGATACCTTGTGATTCAAATTAGACAAATGATGCAATAACGAAACCGTAGCTGCTTTGCAAGTCTCCTTGTCATCGGCAGCCACTAGAAGATCATCTACATACTGCACTAGAGCAGAACCTGGAGGAAGGACAAAGGAATCTAACTGACTTTTTAGTGCTTGACTGTAAATAGATGGGCTTTCACAATAGCCTTGTGGAGCGCGTTTAAATCTGAAACTGCGACCTCCTAGACAGAAGCCAAAAATATCTCTGCTTTCTTCGGCTATCGGAATGCTGAAAAAGGCATTCTTCAAGTCGATGACTGAAAACCAAGTAGCTGTAGCAGGAATCAATGTTAACAAGGCAGTAATGTCTGGAACCACAGGAAACTGCGGGACCACAATCTTATTGACTTCTCTGAGGTCGATGACAAACATATACACTGGAGGCTTTGTAGGATCAGTTCGTTTCAAAATCGGTAATACAGGACTATTACAAACATTTCCTCTAGTTTCTTCAACCACACCTTTCTTAATCAAATCTTGCACAATCAATAAAAGTGCACGCTCACCTTCATTAGATATTTTGTATTGAGGAATTCTTGGAAATTTCACATTTGCTTTCAAAGTTACTACATATGGTGGTATTTCTAAAAGGCCTACATCATTAGGACCAGTCGCCCAAAGAGAATCAGGGAGTGAACGCAGCTCTGGCGGGAGTGCATCCATTGACAAGTACATCGGAGAGGTGATTCTTTTACCCAACGTAAGCTGTACCCCTTCCGGAGAACAGTACAATGTCGCATATAGGCGTTTTAACAAGTCTAAACCAAGCAGATTTTCATTACAACCTGTCGTCAAAATCAGTGGTGCTTTTAATTGGCACGGTCCAACAGAAATAGACAAAGGACCAGATATGGGGTTGTAAACAGGGGCGCCTGAAAAACCTACAGAAACATTTGTTGAGCCGGACAAAGGTGCGCCAGGGAGTTTCGCATGAATAATAGAACTTTTTGCGGCACCAGTATCCAACAGAAACGGTTCGACTACACCTGATGTTGCTACTGTGACATAAGGCCCACTCTGATCCACTGGAACTGATACTACTCCCTCTCTCTGTCCATGGCTGTCCTAGTACCCATTTTGCTGAAATCCCTCATCCGCTTCACAATAGTCTTCAACAAGATATTGTTGAGATCTATTTTGCTGGGCAGACTGTCCATTTCGTTGATCAAAGTGATTGGAAGGACGATCATTCGTCTGTGGAGGCATAGCACCTCGCCCTCGACCTCTAGAATTCTGCACAAAACCACCACGACCTCTCTGAGATGCTGCTGCATTATTTTGCGCTAAGATCGGACACTCATTCTTGTAGTGACCCTCTTTCTTACAGTACGCACACTGGTTCCACTGATATTGAGGTCTAGGTGAACTATAATCTGTCCTTTGATACGAACCTTGCTGCGTGTTAGTCTGATTCATGCGAGGCGGATACGCCTGTTGCAAAAGAACTTTAGTCTTTAAATCTTTCGTTTTCTTGTCTGATTTCTCTTTTTCCTCTTTATCCCTATTTTCATAATACTGTGCAGTTGCAAGTATTTGCGCAGTTGTAGAAACAGCCCACGCACTCTCTGAATCCTTTAATTTATTGCATAACTCAGGTAACAAATTATGCACGAATTTATCGACAAACAGTCTCTGTCCTCCTTCTGTGCTCATATCTTGACCACTATGATCTACAAAAGTCTCTTCGAACCTCGTGAAGAAGTCGGAGACACTTTCGTCTTTCTTCTGCCTGCATGCGGATAACTTGTCCCAATTAACACGCAATGCGGGCATCAGAGTCTTCATTAAGTCTATTATCCTACCTGGAAGATTAGCAATTAGGGGTTCGGGTTTTGCACCACCTGTTTGCTGACCATCCGTTGCAATGATAGCTGCCCAATCACCACCTAGGGCAACTGGATGATTCTCTCTACGAATTTTAGCCCAAATTGGTTGCGGAACTACATTTCCAAATAACATATCGATGTCTGCTAAGTTCATTATACAAGCCTCAACTGTTTGCGTCAGTTCTTTATAGTATCCAGCAGGGTTCTTACGCGGGTCTGGCAAGGCCTGCTTCACTGCTAGCACTTCGGCTCGCTTCCACGGAATGTGTATCCACACCCTTTGGAATTGCGCCGGAGCAGCTACAATACCATTAACATTGTCGGCTTGCACAGCTTCGCGCCAAATTGGAGGAACCTCCCTCATTAGATATTGGCGACTTAGCTTCGTCTTACCTTTCTCTAAATCTCTTGGTGAACGAAGAGATGGATCATTTCTAAAACTTAAGATCAGTTCCATCGCTTCTTCTATATTTTCACCTACTATCATACCTGCAGCAAACTCTTTCTGAACCTTAATTAAGTCTTCTAAATTCGATTCAACATCATCTTCTTCTATCTCCTCACGTAACAGCGAGCACATCTCATCAAAGACATACCGTTGCGTTGGTTCTTTCCACTGCATAAATGTATCTAGCACGTCTCTCGTACTATATCTCCTACTCTTCGAAATCCATCTGAGAGCCGTGGAATCTAAAATTCCCCGTTCCTCAGTGCTTGGATGCTGGCTGCGTCTCTGAACAGAGTCAGAAGTAGGAGTCTTAATTAGAGTTTTATAGAAAGGAGACAGAATGTTAGAAACAGAATCAGTGATTCTTCGACGAACAGAAAGTGGAGTCAACACACTCGCAGACGTAGAGAACACAGTAGAGGTAGGAACAGATAGCGGAACAGTAGGAGAATCGAGGAAGATACTTTGTGGAACAGTAGGTGTAAGCGAGACAGATACAGGTATAGAAGTCGGCAACCCAGGAGGAGGAGCCGTAGGAATATTCACATTAACCACAGGAGGTACAGGAGCTTGATTCTGAGGGGCAGGAGCAGGAATACCAGGTTGTCCAGCAACCGGCAATTGAACATTCGGTAAAGGTGGAGCCGTAGCACCTTGTGCATACGGTGGAGGTGACCGTAACAGATAAGACAACAGAGGATCGTTTTCGGGGTCCTCTAGTATCTTAGCTGTTTTCGATGGCAAGGCAGGATAGCACTTGTCAATCGCCAAATTATGCTCTCTAATGGCCACCTCTATGGCCTTCTCACACTCATTATCTTGCAGCTGCTTAGCCGCTTGCTCCAGAGTCAACTCTTCTTGCTCTTTCTGTTCTTTCTTTAACCTCTTAATTTATCTCTGTTTGGATTCTTTTCGCCAGAAACGGAAAGAATCAAACATTGCCGGCCGGGCTTTCTTCCTAAACAATTTCGCTTCTAAATTATCAAGAATTTCGGGTTCAAAACTACCATGCAGTGGCCAACTAAGGACACCATCTTTCTCAGTGTATCGGACCCACACCTCATTATAAGATATAGGACCCACACCATGTTTACAGTACAAGTCATATAAGGGAGTCCCAATCGGAGGAACCAGACATGAGTCCTCCAATCGTGAGTCACTGTTGCAACCAAAACAAGACAACATACAGTTTCTCCGACTTACCATTTTCAGTCCGGAACACAAAAACAAACAAAACAAGAAACAGATATGTGCACCTGAACCAAGAACTTAGGCCTACCAAAACGAACTGATGTATCGATACCCAAACTAAACCAAATAGATTATCGTAACCAGAACAACCAGTGATAATCTTACGAAACCAAACCAAACCAAGAACCAAAAAGGATTTTAACAACCCTCACGAAGTAACCAACTAGCAACCACTAAATACTTAACTGAGGCACTGAAGACGTCACCAAGGAGAAACCGTCACGTTTCGCTGTACTAAGGGCTGCACCTCGGGTCCAAGACAGGGCGACGGTCAAGGCAACGGCCCACTGCAGCCGTCCTGAACGGGAACCCTCGTGGAAGAGAACTTCGGGCCACTTTTGCGATATGCCGGGATCGATGAAGTGGGGCGCCTCCCTCAGGAATCTTCACACGAAGCTTCTCGAACTCTTCAGGCTTTTGGATCGGTACCGAATGACGTCGCCCTACGTTGGGCGCCAATTGGAGTTCTGGACTTTTTGGTTCCGTCCAGAGGTGTCAGGGAACAACACCCAAAGACCCCTGAGTTCCACCTGTCTTGGTGCGCAAATGAACAGAAACACGGGCTTCTCGGTGGTGGCGTCAAAGACCAAAGGTTTATTACTGCAGGGACACAGAAGTCACAGAAACCACACATGGGCAGATTCTAGGAGCCTGTTCAATTTGTACAAAGAGGGTTGCTCCTTATATACTAAATTTTTAGCTGGGGGCGAATTCTTTACATGTAATACATTCTCAAAACCTTTGTGTCTAAAACAATAAATATTTGGCGTTACACAGGAACCATCGATAATATCTGATGCCAAACATTACGAAGAGGGGTTCCCACTAGTTCATCACAATCCCTTGTCAATATTGCATTCAAGAGCCGGACCGCCTCATCGTAAATTTCGTTGCCTCCCCCTAATAAAGATTCAGAAAGAAAGGAACGGAGCCAGGTGTGGAAGATAGAAAAGTGGGATAAGGGATGTTTGTGGGTTGTAAATGGGCAAGGCTACCGGCTTCGGCCGCCTAATCATGATCGGGACAATGGACACGAGAACCAGTTCAGTTGGGCTGGCCTCGGGCAGAGGAGGCAGCCTTTGTCGAGTCATGCAGCTACAGCGTGATCTGGTTTAAGGTGCACGTGTCATGAAAGAGGTGAATCTCCGGCTAAGGCTACGTGTCCTTAATTGAAATGAAGTGATCAGAGGTTATTGCGTATGTGAGGGCAAGAAACACAAAATGGCTGCCATGATCTAAGATGGATGCCGTGGGTAGATCAGAAATGTGTTCATAACAGGAGTACTCTTGCTCGTAGCGTAGCGAAAACACCAGGATATGCTAAATGGATCATTTGCGGTTCGCTGATACCAATATTATGTATTTCCGACAACATTGAAAACACGGGTTCAAATCGTCACGGAACCTCAGTCTCACCCTGGAGATACCCATTAAGGGACCATCTCTCGGGGAAGCCAGGAAGGGTTTCGCAGCAGTCGAAGCGCCTTGGGACCCTACGGGTAAGTAGTGCGCTATATAAATGCCAATACATTTACATTACATTTACATTTACATTCCAAATCAGGGAACGAAGGAGCATTTAATTTTTTAGAAGTAGCCAATCCAAAGCATGGTGTCTGTGAGATGATAGACTTCAAAAACAACATATGATTTGGGATGAGATATGCATGGTGCAAAGCCTCAGTGCCTTGTACCTGCCAACTTTTAGAACCCCAAGCAGATTTAAGGTCAATTCTTTCCTTCCACAACTCGTAGCCTCCAACAGCTAGCTCGTCTAGAAAGGACTTTGAGTACAATAACTTAGTATCGGTAAGTCTAACTTTGGACAAGGATTTTTCTGTCCTTCTAAAGTAAAACAAAGCGGGATTGGACTGGTTAAAGTCAGTGAAATAAGTGTACTTTTTCAAAAATGTATTAGAGCTGCCTCTTAAAGGAGCTGGGCAATGCTCCCACTGTGTATAGTTCACTGTACTTCTCCTGGAATTAGTTTAATGTAGGTAGTGATTGACAGAATGTTGGAAGCAAAACAAATCACCATAATTAGCAAATTTTAAATATAAATCTTCAGCATCAAAGGCAGCATAATATTTCAAATCAGCAAACAAAGCCTCTACGGCCTGAACATCCCAATCATCAGAACATATGTTTTGTTTAACCACATCCCCCATGTTAACACTAAGCACATTAGGAACATTATTAACTTCAGTCGGGCCATGGATTTGAAATTTAACTGCATCCCAGGCTATCCCATCCAGGACAGGCCACGCGGTGATGTTAACAAAGGCCAAGTCTCTCTTCAATCTGTGGGAAGAATGTGATTAGGAGTGGGGAGCCAATGTTCCATTTAGATGTCAAATGCATGTTCTCTCCTCGACATAATGTCCATTGATGAATCGTAAAAAATAAAACACAAAACCAATTACCATAAAAAGGTAGAGCAAAAAAAGCCCCAACCAAATATAAGTCCAAGGGGGAATAAAGAAATGTTTTTTAAACAAAGTCGCATAGGCCCTAAGGCTTTTGGGCTTCCCTGAAGTTTCTGAAATAGTGTCAAATGAAAACCTGGATTCTGTGACTAAACGAGTTTGTAAATCAGGCATCGATAAGTCAGTTGGGTAGGTGTATTCTGTTTCATCACGGTGAGTACAAGGTAAAGCACTCAATAAAGGACTTGAAATTGCAGGCATCTCAAGGGCCACCTCCGGTGCATGCTCCGAAGCAGTGGTCAAAACAGAATTTCTCACCATCGAAGGACATGAGACTGCCGGTGTCATGCTAAGAAGAATCGGCCACTCTATGTATTTTGACATTGTCAATGGAGATATACCTGTTTTCTTTACGACGGGAACCAGAGCACAGTATATGAGGGACCAAATTCCTTCTTGTTATCGATCTTCTCCCAAACCAGTTCTACAAAATGGGGTAGCCAGCCAACTACCGGGATCTGCAACACATCATCCCACATGGAGGGCAAATGTTCCTTTGCAAGACTGTCTCTCGTCTCTTGTAAAGTCTGCAAAACATTGGAATGTTCATCTACGTCAAAGGAGGCAGCCGAACCAACTGTGTCTAGACAATCAAGGTCAGTTACATACATCTTGATACCAAAGAGCATTTCGTATGGGGTCCGCCCACCCAGAGACCTTCTAGGGAAATTGTTAGGAGCACGCTGCATGCCTTTAGGATGGGCCAGCCAGTTTCTGACAGTGCCTATAACTCGAGCTGTCAGTGATTGCTTTAAGTCACAGTTCATTCATTCCACAACACTATTACCCTCAGGTCGGTATGGAGACGAAAACTTGACATGGACCCCCATCAAAGCCATGGCATCCCTATACGCCTTAGAGGCAAAAGCAGGACCCTGATCGGAATGGAATTTACCACAGGCAAAAATCCTTACAAGACACGCAAATCTCTTATGACAGTTCGTGAATCAGCGCTACGATGAGGCCACACATATACAAAGCGTGTGCATGAATCAACTGCTACTAAGATGTACTTATACGCAGTATCAGAAGAAAAAGGACTGCAGTGATCTAAATAAACACAACCTAATGGTTTATCAAATCAAATATACTTTATTCGGTTTTTGTGATACAAAACCATAAAAGTTCATAAAACATACAATTAACAATCTACGATTATAATAAAAACACTTTAAGTGACCAAGATACAGTAAAATAGGGACTCAATCATAAGAGAGACAGTATCAGTGGAGTTCATATACAATTTTATGAATCCTGCCACATGGGGTATGATTTCGGAAGAGGAGGAAAACTGGGGAATTTGGGGTAGAAGTCATGTAAGTCCGATAAGGATATTGGGCCGTCTCCTACTTGAGGCGGGCAGGTTTTCAAGTAAGGGACAATATTTCTGTCTCTGAATCTCACAAGTATCAAGTCCCCAGCAACATCTTTGGGAAGGGAGCCCAACCATCCTACCCTTCTGACGCTCCTTATAGCTCTGTATAAGTTATGAGGGAGTGGCTTGTTTTTAGACAGCCAGAATTTGGTTTTATTAAGTAAGTCAAGCTGTCTCTCAGTTCTTCCGGGTGGGAGAGCAGGTACACCCGTAAGGATGCACACGTATGGGGCCGCTTCCGATGGTAAGTGAATAGAATTGACTTTGTTGTGACCTGCTTCAGGTGCGGTCGTCTGGGGGAGGGAAACTTTGGCGGGGTATTTAGCTATTTTTTGCCCTGATGCACTAGGGCCAGCAGGATATATTTGACGACTTTTATCCTGCGCAAGGGGTTTAGAGCCTGGGTAAGTAGAAGAAGACCTTGGGTGGTTAAATGTGTCACTGCATATATCAGCCCGCGGGTTTGATTTGATGGCTTTCGCTATTCTAGAGAGCCTATCCCCTAACATGTTAATTTTTTCAAGCAACAGTGCTATCATAGAGCTTACCAATTGTTCGATTACGGGTAGTATGTGGGAGTGGGGAGGAGATGTTAAAGCCTCTGGGTTCTCAACAATCGAAGGGATCATTGAGGAATTGGCGGAGGGTGTGTTTTAGCACAGTTTTTGAGTTTTGGGATTGTTTCCACCTTAAATGGCACCGTTATGTTTCCGTTTCACTGATGGAACCTGGGGGGGTTCAACACTTACGGTGTTCGGACTGCAGGTTTTGTTAAAAAATAAGGGGGCATCTAGAAGTGTAAGCTTGTCTGGTAGTGTACTAGCGTTTTTGGGCGGAGGGGGAGTTTCTAAAGAAGCATAGTTGGATTTGCATAAAAGGTTTAACTCATCTAACAGGGAGGGCATTTGCCCAAAACCCGCTACGCTAGTAGACTCGTCCCCCTTGGAGGTCATAGTGGATAAGGGATATAGAGAAGCAATGTATGAACAGGTCCACAGGTAAAGAGACGAATCGGTTAAGAGGGGGTATTTACCTACTTGATGGTATGCCTACAATGTGACAGCCAAAAGGGGTGGCCCTTCCCGTCCTTATCCGGCCTTTGAGGGCCGTAGAGGGCCCGCCCTTTGCCCGGGCTTCGCCCCGGACTATGTCCTGCGTGCATCCCGCGTCGCGGGAATAGGAGCGAGATTAAATCGCTGAAGGCAGGGGGGCGGGAACGCCGAGGGAAGAGGCAGCAGCTGGGAAGCACAGAGCCTGCTGGTCCTCGCAGTCCCTCAGCGTCTAGTGCAGTTCGTGTCCTTTCACCTCAACGCAACCCGCAGAGAGTATCAAGCGCTAACAGAGCGCAGGGATCCCACATCGTTCTCCCCCGTCAGCAACACGCCATGAGCGGCACCTGTGGAGCGGGGGCCGCGAACAGTTTATGAATTGTTCAGGTGGGGGGGCGGGAACGCCGAGGGAAGAGGCAGCAGCTGGGAAGCACAGAGCCTGCTGGTCCTCGCAGTCCCTCAGCATCTAGTGCAGTTCGTGTCCTTTCCCCTCAACGCAACCCGCAGAGAGTATCAAGCGCTAACATAACGCAGAGATCCCACGTTGTTCTCCCCCGTCAGCAACACGCCGAGGCGAAAGCAGGACCCTGATCCGAATGGAATTTACCACAGGCAAAAATCCCTACAAGACACGCAAATCTCCTATGACAGTTCCTGAATCAGCGCTACGATGAGGCCACACATATACAAAGCGTGTGCATGAATCAACTGCTACTAAGATGTACTTATACGCAGTATCAGAAAAAAAAGGACTGAAGTGATCTAAATAAACACAACCTAATGGTTTATTAGAAATGAACAACTGTGTTTGGGGCGGACGCGTAGCAGTTGAAGTCCTAATCCGCTGGCAAATGTCACATTGAAGGACATAGTCACACGTTGTTTGTACAGTCCCCGCCACAAAAAACGTTGTTGTAATTGAGACACAGTGGCCAAAACACCCGCATGCACAGACGCAACCCCTCCCTGGGCCGCTGTGATCAGTGTATTTCTGCGATCCAAGTTGGGAATCAATCTCTCCCCAACATCACGAATTTTCACATAAGGAACCTTATCGGGACTTAAGTGGTATGTGTACTTCGAAGGGAACCCAATAGGATATTTACCTCCCTTCTCAGTGGCAAAGATATCATCATCAATCTTACTTTTGGACCGTGTAGCTGCTGCAACCAAATATGTCAATACTGCTGACTTCGCTGCTTCATCAGCAAGCGAGTTGCCAACAGCGTGAACTCCTACGCGCTGATGACCGAGAGTATGAATTACAAACACGAGTGGCTACTGCTCATTAAGCTCAGCCACTCGGAGCCAGAGCATTTTATGTTTTATTGTGCTACCCTTGGAATCAAGAAAATCATTCTGAATCCAAAAGAACAAGTTTTCATTGTAAGACTGGACACAGTAGTAAGAATCACTTACGATAAGTGTTGTCACACTAGCATCAGCATACTCCAATGCAAGCATCAGAGCACGAAGTTCTACCAATTGTGCGGTGCAGTCCCCTCGAGTCTGCGTCTGCACGACTCTGGACTTGAACTCATCGTTCACCATGGTACCTACCACAATAGTGCATGCGGAAACGTAGGCGTGTTTAGAACCATGCGCAACCTGCGCCGAACCTTCAGTGCATATGATGCAATGGAAATCCTCAAAAGGCCGCATAGCCAAAGGTGCAGGATGAACAAACTCATATTGCAAAAACTCCTGCGACCGTAAAAAGGCATCAAAAATTTACCTGACATCCGGAGATGTCATTGATGTTACCCATTGTATCCACCGAGAGTGCAAAGCTTTAGAATTAGATACACTGGCTTTCGTAACTGCCTCCAAAGCAGGACACGGGGTAACCACCAACATGTGCTTTCCCTGTGACAGAGCGCGTTCCTTCAAAATCACCATCTGTACAGCCGTCAAAACTTTCTCCACAGTGGAAATCGCATTTCAGCCGAAGTTTACAAGTGTGACTTGTAAGCAATAGGTACTGTGTCTCCTTCGTTAAAAGTAAGGTATGTGAAACCCACCGTCCCAGGGATGATTCTTATCACCAGGTTGGTGTGATTATCACGAGTCAATAAGTATTTAGAAGCGAGCAGATCAGCCTGCAACGATTGCAGTATAGCCGAGTGCTCAGGCAGCCAGTTTGATTTTGTAAAATTTGGTTGTATTAAAGCATACAAGGGCTTGGTATCATGGGCATATTCAGGTATGTATGTCCTCCCGAAATTCAAAAATCCCAGCAAAGACTGTAATTTTTTCAGAGTTGTCGGAGCACGCAATTATGCGCATTTCTCCAAGAAGTGAGGAGCTAAACCTCGACCTTCATTGTTGAGCTCGTAGCCCAAGAACAACACTGTGTACTCTGCAATGTGCGATTTTGCAAAGTTGAATTTGTAACCGAAGTCTGCAAAGCTACAAATTAAGAAGTCAACTCAACACAGATGCTCCCACAGTCCGTCATCTGTGAGATAAATGTCATCCACATACGAACAAGCATCCGGGTCAACTCTCTCCAAGAGAGAGACTATAAGGGCAGGAAACACTCCAGGACTATATTGGCCCATTGGTAAACGTTTGAAATGTTTCTGGACATGGCCGCAAGTAAAGGAGGTCCATTGGGAACTCAGACCATCCAAATGGTTGGCATAAAAACCGTTGGAAATGTCAAGCGTGGTCTTAAACCACTTACGCACGAGACTATCCACTAAAGCAGAGCCGTGAGTATTCTGTACTGCGAGTTTAAATACCGGTAATCCAATACCAAACGATATGAACCGTCAGGCTTGGTTACAGTAAAAAGAGGGTTATTCATTTGTGACACACAAGTTTCAATCACACCTAGATATTCCAATTGTTCAAGGATTTCCGCAACGGAAGCCTTCGCTTCGCGCTTTATGGGATATTGAGGTTGGGGGCCAGTCAGCCTCCGCTAACAAAATGTCATAAGTAGTCGTAAGATTCTCCCAAAATACCCCCTCTAGAATGTAACCTTCAATGAATAGGACTATTTCATAGAGTCTGTCAGGGGGAGCTACTCTAGTATCAGCTGTCTCCACAACAACATAACGGTCAGTCGCTGTCACCTTCAGAAGTGGACGCAGGGCCTCTCGCACTATGGTAATCTTTGCCGCGCTGTCCAGCAAGGTGAGAGCCGATGTCTGATTCCAAAGCTTGGTTCTCACAATCTGTGGCATATCTGTGTGCTGTTAAAGCAGCGACTTTCTTTTTCTGAAACTGGGGTTTCTTCGGTGTAGAATCGTCCTGCTTGCCTTTACCGTCTTTCGGACGGGGCTGGTCACATCCTTGCTGACCACCCTGACCCCTGCCGCCTCTTCCACCACCGGTCAAAAAGGCTGATGACTCTTGAAAAGAAAGAGGAGAGCGTTGGTCAGAAACCTGAAAATGATCAGTTGATTTTATAATCGCGTGATCGCGCAAGTCATAAACACGTTCTGTGGGAGCAGGCAACGGAGACGCAGGACGAGACTCCTGTTTCTGTTGTTGTTGTTGCTTTCCCTGTTTTTGTTTTTTCTGCCAATTCTGTTTTTTGGTCTTGGGCTGGTCATTAGTTTCCGACTACTGCCCTTGGGGTTTAGTTGAAAAAGACTTGAGACCCCTACTATTGCGGCCCACGGTTTTATAAGCCGCCACAATAATCCTCGCCAGCTGCCGGGGTTTATCGGCATCGGGAATCGCCTGCAATGCATTGGCAACCTGAAAGTTCACAGCATCCCCCGTGACATTAGCAAGTATGAGATCGGAAACCACATCAAAGGTGCCACAGAGACACATACCCGATTCAACCGTAGCCTCTGGTCCGTGCTCATCCTGAACACGTTTAAGGACCGTCGGCAGGACAGTCATAGACGGAGTGCCATAACACCTCGTATAGACCGCCGCCAATATCTTACCCCAGGTCTCACAGTCACCGATTTCAGGGGTCAAGTCTTTCGGTAAGCTGATTGTCAGAATCCTGTGTTTTTCACAGGAGACGTGTTGGGAAATACTGCTTCCAGCTGGTTAAACTTCTCGGCAAGCCAGAAAGGAAAATGATACTTTTCTTGGGGGCGCTTGCCCATCACAGCGTTGACCATAACGGGACTGAGCTTCATTCTGCCCTGTCCCGCAGGAAGCGCCGCACCACCCGGGGCCCCACCCAGGACATTACGGGTAATGTATTGCACCAACTACCGAAAATCGCTAATTGCGACAACATGTAGTCGTCTTAACTCAACCACAGTACATGTACCGTGTTGAGGGTGAGGGTACAATCCAGCCAAAACAGGCCAATTTGCACACGGAATGGACAAAGGACCCAACCTCAGAACTGCTAAAGTAAGGGGTAGGGCGCCATCAAACCAAATATGATGCTGCAAAGTATCTATAGGAGAATGGATGGCCACCAACTGCCTTAAATTAAACTCAGAAAAAACTGAGGTGGTCATATTTGGACCTCTTCTCCCAGCCTGGCCATCAAGTTGGTGGCCAGATGCTTTCGGAACCCTTCCCACCCCGACTGCCAAAGTCAGGAACCTCGGAATCATCTTCGATGAAGGTCTAAATTTCATGGATCATGCAAAATAAAACAGTCTCCACGGCACATCTAAAGCTGAAGATGATCAGAAAAATCCGTCCTTTTCTCCCGGAGTAAAGCCATAAAAACATTGGTCGCCTCGCTAGTGCTATCAGCTCTGGATTATTGTAACGGTCTCTTCCTCAACGCTCAATCCAGAGTAATAACCAAACTACAAACTATCCAGAACGCAGCAGCACGTCTGCTTTCTGGCAAAACAAAATACGAATCAATATCAAAAAGCATAAAGGATTACCACTGGCTCACTATACGAAACAGAATTCACTTCAAGTCCCTTTGTATTGTGTTCAAAGCGCTCAAAAACCAAGGACCTCATTTTCCAAAAGAGCAGCTGCAAATGTACAAACCCAGCAGAATGCTACGTTCAGCTACCCTCAGCCAATTTGTCATTCCCCGTACAAAGACAGTATCCTGGGGTGATCGACGCTTCCTGGTGGCAGCACCGAAGCTCTGGAATACCTTACCCCTAAACATCAGGCAGAGCCCCTCGCTCCTTCACTTCTGCAAGCTCCTAAAAACTTGGCTGTTTGATCAATGATTATTCTTTCCCCACTCTCCTCACTACAAATAACTGGTTTTATCAGCGCCAAGACGCCTGAGGGTATTTGCTGCGCTTTAGAAATATAAAAAATAAATAAATAAATAATAAATCTATCGGAATCTCCTGTGCCCTATATGGTGCATATTCCTGTGGCACAGCCGTGGGAGTGTACATGTCGAACACACACGAGTATCTGCGTTCACAGCCGGGAAGGTCACCCATGAGTTGAAAATCTCATATGGGTAAGCCACCTCTGCACTCACCACCATTATCACTGCCATGCCATCCATGGGAACATTATAATTCTGCAAATGATTGCGCACCGCAATGCAGATATGTTGACAAATGTTCACCCCGGCTATAGTGACACAGAAAGAAAGAGGTACAAAGTAAACTTTATAACATAACTGGGTAGTGATTCAAGGAAACCGTTTTAGAAAGATTCAAGCTTGAAAGGACCTATGCAAACATAGGCAGGTTTGTCCGACACTACCGTTAACCAGAAACAATAGTGAAGGGGTTAAGGACTGAATGATGTACTACTCAAGTGTCATGTAATAAGACCACCAATGATAATATATTATAACAATATATAATTATAATTATTTACATGAATGTTCAGTTTTAAAATTTCTTTAATTATCAAACCAGTCACTCCTTATCACTATTGGAAAAAGTGGTATTATAAAATGCAGTACTAAAAATAGTACAATATGTCTATTCACCTTACCTGGTCCAAACTAGTAGATGTGTTGTATTAAAATGCAAAGAATACTGGTACACTCAGAATAATTATATTTTACATTTTTCAAATATATATAGAAGATATAAACCATCTTTGAACACTTATGTACTCCATCCATGTTTTGTTATTTCACCTCTGTAGAAGCACACTCCATTGGCCATTCTTAACAGTTATTTATACTTATCTTAAACATAATAAATAATAATAACATTATATATATAATACAATTAGCATCTGTGGAAGACAAAACAAAATACAGTTACAATATATCTTTTACAACATCAAATAATTTGTAAAGCATTTCATTTGCCTTTTTTGCTGTTCTCAGAATATATTGAATTTCACTAGAAATAGTGAGTTCAATAGTACTCATCACAAAACAGCGTTAAAAAAAGATAATCAATAAGATTATCTTAAAAAAACATTCAACATTCTCAATAACAATAGAAAAAATTGAAATAAACCATATGTTAAATGTTTTTTTCAAACAGCAATTTCTTACTTATCTATGAGATATCTCAAAGAATCTTAAAATACCAAAACACTATCATTAATTTTCAAACACTGTAAAGAAAGTTACTTTTAAATATATGCTGAGAAAATAGACAACAAACAGTCCTTAATAGTTTTATACACTTTTCCTCATGGCCAAATAGTATATCTCAAATTCTTAGTAAAGAAGTTCCTCAATAGTAATACTCAGCATCCGTCTCCCACCATTCTGATCCAAAACCTCCGACATCATTTGCAACGTCCCCCAAGGATGATCCCTCAACTTGACGCTATTCAACATCTACATGGCACCCTTACACAAGTGGCCCACCATCACAACCTCAACATTATCTGCTAAGGCAACGACACCCAACTCATCTTCTCCCTCACCAAGGAGGCACGCGCTGATGACCGAGAGTATGAATTACAAACACGAGTGGCTACTGCTCATTAAGCTCAGCCAATCGGAGCCAGAGCATTTTATGTTTTATTGTGCTACCCTTGGAATCAAGAAAATCATTCTGAATCCAAAAGAACAAGTTTTCATTGTAAGACTGGACACAGTAGTAAGAATCACTTACGATAAGTGTTGTCACACTAGCATCAGCATACTCCAATGCAAGCATCAGAGCACGAAGTTCTACCAATTGTGCGGTGCAGTCCCCTCGAGTCTGCGTCTGCACGACTATGGACTTGAACTCATCGTTCACCATGGTACCTACCACAATAGTGCATGCGGAAACGTAGGCGTGTTTAGAACCATGCGCAACCTGCGCCGAACCTTCAGTGCATATGATGCAATGGAAATCCTCAAAAGGCCGCATAGCCAAAGGTGCAGGATGAACAAACTCATATTGCAAAAACTCCTGCGACCGTAAAAAGGCATCAAAAATTTACCTGACATCCGGAGATGTCATTGATGTTACCCATTGTATCCACCGAGAGTGCAAAGCTTTAGAATTAGATACACTGGCTTTCGTAACTGCCTCCAAAGCAGGACACGGGGTAACCACCAACATGTGCTTTCCCTGTGACAGAGCGCGTTCCTTCAAAATCACCATCTGTACAGCCGTCAAAACTTTCTCCACAGTGGAAATCGCATTTCAGCCGAAGTTTACAAGTGTGACTTGTAAGCAATAGGTACTGTGTCTCCTTCGTTAAAAGTAAGGTATGTGAAACCCACCGTCCCAGGGATGATTCTTATCACCAGGTTGGTGTGATTATCATGAGTCAATAAGTATTTAGAAGCGAGCAGATCAGCCTGCAACGATTGCAGTATAGCCGAGTGCTCAGGCAGCCAGTTTGATTTTGTAAAATTTGGTTGTATTAAAGCATACAAGGGCTTGGTATCATGGGCATATTCAGGTATGTATGTCCTCCCGAAATTCAAAAATCCCAGCAAAGACTGTAATTTTTTCAGAGTTGTCGGAGCACGCAATTATGCGCATTTCTCCAAGAAGTGAGGAGCTAAACCTCGACCTTCATTGTTGAGCTCGTAGCCCAAGAACAACACTGTGTACTCTGCAATGTGCGATTTTGCAAAGTTGAATTTGTAACCGAAGTCTGCAAAGCTACAAATTAAGAAGTCAACTCAACACAGATGCTCCCACAGTCCGTCATCTGTGAGATAAATGTCATCCACATACGAACAAGCATCCGGGTCAACTCTCTCCAAGAGAGAGACTATAAGGGCAGGAAACACTCCAGGACTATATTGGCCCATTGGTAAACGTTTGAAATGTTTCTGGACATGGCCGCAAGTAAAGGAGGTCCATTGGGAACTCAGACCATCCAAATGGTTGGCATAAAAACCGTTGGAAATGTCAAGCGTGGTCTTAAACCACTTACGCACGAGACTATCCACTAAAGCAGAGCCGTGAGTATTCTGTACTGCGAGTTTAAATACCGGTAATCCAATACCAAACGATATGAACCATCAGGCTTGGTTACAGTAAAAAGAGGGTTATTCATTTGTGACACACAAGTTTCAATCACACCTAGATATTCCAATTGTTCAAGGATTTCCGCAACGGAAGCCTTCGCTTCGCGCTTTATGGGATATTGAGGTTGGGGGCCAGTCAGCCTCCGCTAACAAAATGTCATAAGTAGTCGTAAGATTCTCCCAAAATACCCCCTCTAGAATGTAACCTTCAATGAATAGGACTATTTCATAGAGTCTGTCAGGGGGAGCTACTCTAGTATCAGCTGTCTCCACAACAACATAACGGTCAGTCGCTGTCACCTTCAGAAGTGGACGCAGGGCCTCTCGCACTATGGTAATCTTTGCCGCGCTGTCCAGCAAGGTGAGAGCCGATGTCTGATTCCAAAGCTTGGTTCTCACAATCTGTGGCATATCTGTGTGCTGTTAAAGCAGCGACTTTCTTTTTCTGAAACTGGGGTTTCTTCGGTGTAGAATCGTCCTGCTTGCCTTTACCGTCTTTCGGACGGGGCTGGTCACATCCTTGCTGACCACCCTGACCCCTGCCGCCTCTTCCACCACCGGTCAAAAAGGCTGATGACTCTTGAAAAGAAAGAGGAGAGCGTTGGTCAGAAACCTGAAAATGATCAGTTGATTTTATAATCGCGTGATCGCGCAAGTCATAAACACGTTCTGTGGGAGCAGGCAACGGAGACGCAGGACGAGACTCCTGTTTCTGTTGTTGTTGTTGCTTTCCCTGTTTTTGTTTTTTCTGCCAATTCTGTTTTTTGGTCTTGGGCTGGTCATTAGTTTCCGACTACTGCCCTTGGGGTTTAGTTGAAAAAGACTTGAGACCCCTACTATTGCGGCCCACGGTTTTATAAGCCGCCACAATAATCCTCGCCAGCTGCCGGGGTTTATCGGCATCGGGAATCGCCTGCAATGCATTGGCAACCTGAAAGTTCACAGCATCCCCCGTGACATTAGCAAGTATGAGATCGGAAACCACATCAAAGGTGCCACAGAGACACATACCCGATTCAACCGTAGCCTCTGGTCCGTGCTCATCCTGAACACGTTTAAGGACCGTCGGCAGGACAGTCATAGACGGAGTGCCATAACACCTCGTATAGACCGCCGCCAATATCTTACCCCAGGTCTCACAGTCACCGATTTCAGGGGTCAAGTCTTTCGGTAAGCTGATTGTCAGAATCCTGTGTTTTTCACAGGAGACGTGTTGGGAAATACTGCTTCCAGCTGGTTAAACTTCTCGGCAAGCCAGAAAGGAAAATGATACTTTTCTTGGGGGCGCTTGCCCATCACAGCGTTGACCATAACGGGACTGAGCTTCATTCTGCCCTGTCCCGCAGGAAGCGCCGCACCACCCGGGGCCCCACCCAGGACATTACGGGTAATGTATTGCACCAACTACCGAAAATCGCTAATTGCGACAACATGTAGTCGTCTTAACTCAACCACAGTACATGTACCGTGTTGAGGGTGAGGGTACAATCCAGCCAAAACAGGCCAATTTGCACACGGAATGGACAAAGGACCCAACCTCAGAACTGCTAAAGTAAGGGGTAGGGCGCCATCAAACCAAACATGATGCTGCAAAGTATCTATAGGAGAATGGATGGCCACCAACTGCCTTAAATTAAACTCAGAAAAAACTGAGGTGGTCATATTTGGACCTCTTCTCCCAGCCTGGCCATCAAGTTGGTGGCCAGATGCTTTCGGAACCCTTCCCACCCCGACTGCCAAAGTCAGGAACCTCGGAATCATCTTCGATGAAGGTCTAAATTTCATGGATCATGCAAAATAAAACAGTCTCCACGGCACATCTAAAGCTGAAGATGATCAGAAAAATCCGTCCTTTTCTCCCGGAGTAAAGCCATAAAAACATTGGTCGCCTCGCTAGTGCTATCAGCTCTGGATTATTGTAACGATCTCTTCCTCAACGCTCAATCCAGAGTAATAACCAAACTACAAACTATCCAGAACGCAGCAGCACGTCTGCTTTCTGGCAAAACAAAATACGAATCAATATCAAAAAGCATAAAGGATTACCACTGGCTCACTATACGAAACAGAATTCACTTCAAGTCCCTTTGTATTGTGTTCAAAGCGCTCAAAAACCAAGGACCTCATTTTCCAAAAGAGCAGCTGCAAATGTACAAACCCAGCAGAATGCTACGTTCAGCTACCCTCAGCCAATTCGTCATTCCCCGTACAAAGACAGTATCCTGGGGTGATCGACGCTTCCTGGTGGCAGCACCGAAGCTCTGGAATACCTTACCCCTAAACATCAGGCAGAGCCCCTCGCTCCTTCACTTCTGCAAGCTCCTAAAAACTTGGCAGTTTGATCAATGATTATTCTTTCCCCACTCTCCTCACTACAAATAACTGGTTTTATCAGCGCCAAGACGCCTGAGGGTATTTGCTGCGCTTTAGAAATATAAAAAATAAATAAATAAATAATAAATCTATCAGAATCTCCTGTGCCCTATATGGTGCATATTCCTGTGGCACAGCCGTGGGAGTGTACATGTCGAACACACACGAGTATCTGCGTTCACAGCCGGGAAGGTCACCCATGAGTTGAAAATCTCATATGGGTAAGCCACCTCTGCACTCACCACCATTATCACTGCCATGCCATCCATGGGAACATTATAATTCTGCAAATGATTGCGCACCGCAATGCAGATATGTTGACAAATGTTCACCCCGGCTATAGTGACACAGAAAGAAAGAGGTACAAAGTAAACTTTATAACATAACTGGGTAGTGATTCAAGGAAACCGTTTTAGAAAGATTCAAGCTTGAAAGGACCTATGCAAACATAGGCAGGTTTGTCCGACACTACCGTTAACCAGAAACAATAGTGAAGGGGTTAAGGACTGAATGATGTACTACTCAAGTGTCATGTAATAAGACCACCAATGATAATATATTATAACAATATATAATTATAATTATTTACATGAATGTTCAGTTTTAAAATTTCTTTAATTATCAAACCAGTCACTCCTTATCACTATTGGAAAAAGTGGTATTATAAAATGCAGTACTAAAAATAGTACAATATGTCTATTCACCTTACCTGGTCCAAACTAGTAGATGTGTTGTATTAAAATGCAAAGAATACTGGTACACTCAGAATAATTATATTTTACATTTTTCAAATATATATAGAAGATATAAACCATCTTTGAACACTTATGTACTCCATCCATGTTTTGTTATTTCACCTCTGTAGAAGCACACTCCATTGGCCATTCTTAACAGTTATTTATACTTATCTTAAACATAATAAATAATAATAACATTATATATATAATACAATTAGCATCTGTGGAAGACAAAACAAAATACAGTTACAATATATCTTTTACAACATCAAATAATTTGTAAAGCATTTCATTTGCCTTTTTTGCTGTTCTCAGAATATATTGAATTTCACTAGAAATAGTGAGTTCAATAGTACTCATCACAAAACAGCGTTAAAAAAAGATAATCAATAAGATTATCTTAAAAAAACATTCAACATTCTCAATAACAATAGAAAAAATTGAAATAAACCATATGTTAAATGTTTTTTTCAAACAGCAATTTCTTACTTATCTATGAGATATCTCAAAGAATCTTAAAATACCAAAACACTATCATTAATTTTCAAACACTGTAAAGAAAGTTACTTTTAAATATATGCTGAGAAAATAGACAACAAACAGTCCTTAATAGTTTTATACACTTTTCCTCATGGCCAAATAGTATATCTCAAATTCTTAGTAAAGAAGTTCCTCAATAGTAATACTCAGCATCCGTCTCCCACCATTCTGATCCAAAACCTCCGACATCATTTGCAACGTCCCCCAAGGATGATCCCTCAACTTGACGCTATTCAACATCTACATGGCACCCTTACACAAGTGGCCCACCATCACAACCTCAACATTATCTGCTAAGGCAACGACACCCAACTCATCTTCTCCCTCACCAAGGAGGCACACACCACTGAAAGATGAAACCAAATGCATAAGGATCAACTCTCTAAATCTCAACTCAGACAAACACCTACAACGAGTCCAACGTGTCCAAAACACCTCCGCCCGACTGATCATCAATGTCCCCTACCGCAACCACAACCCCCACCACCTAAGAGACCTACACTGGCTGCACGTCGACAAGAGTATCACCTTCAGGCTGCTCACCCTCACTTACAAAGTACTCTACAACACCAGTCCAAACAACCTTAACAGCAGTAAACCTGAAAGACCAAATTTTGTTCTTAAAAGTTTGGCTTTAAAAATATTAGGTAAGAATTTGGTAACTCTTTAGGCAAATGGTGTTTAAAAAACAATAGACTATCATAACAATGTATCCAACCTTTCAGACATTTTAAATAAACAGTGTAATGTCCAGATGTTGTAGAAGGTCCTTCATGAAAAATAATTGCAACAGCTACAAAAGTTCTTCCTGATGTTGATACTTGAGCAGCTACAACATTTTTAATTAAAGTATCTAATTTTCTTCCATCAGCTCTACAACGTTGCAGCATTAAAATTACTTAATGTCCATGTATTTCTATAAATAATGTTGATGACATTTCTGATTTACATTGGCTACACTCTATGTTTTGACTTGCTCTACTAATTAGATTGTTAAAAGACACTGATTCACAGTCAGGTAAAGTCAAATATATGAATTTTTCACTGTCATTGTTACTGCTATGTGGAAACAAACAATGTTCACAGTCATGTTGCCATTTATAAGAAAGGCCAAAAAGGTTTTCAATATCTATACCTTCATCTTCCAATACAACAAGCATAGACATTAGAAATTCCTTACAATCTTGCCGAATATTCTGCGTAAATTGAGTAGCACCAGAACATATGTCCAAAACATTTAGAATATCAGAAACACTTTGTATTTTACTTTTATCACTACTATAATTGTCATAAATAGAATACAACAATGAACAGAATATTTCTTTCCGATTTTCAACAATTTGTTTTTGCAAACTTTTCAGAAAAAAAACAACATTAACAACTACATTAGCAAGCAGTTGACACCAGAACTATTTTCAAACTGATAACCAACATTCTCTTCAACACGGTCCTTTTTCTTTTTGCCTCCAATCACAACTTCATCATGTTTTTTTTCTTTCTCTACAGCTTCACTACAGATATTATCAAATCTTTTCTTTCTACCTACCACATGCTTTTCAAATATTGGGTATTGACCTAGATTCAGTGCATGTTCTCTTCTTAACCTATTATACTCTTTCACACAACTTGCATCTGCACTAATCTTTGTCTCATCAAAATCAATCAAGTACAATCCAGATAAAGGTCTCACTCAAGACAAAGCAACATATGTCGTACCCTCTTTAGACACAGTACTTCCAATATTCACTAAAGCACTATCTTCACTTAAACCTTGAGATTTATGAATGGTCACTGCATACGCCAAAGAAATTGGAAACTGTTTTCTGCGAACAAACAAATCTTTTACATGCCAAAAACGAGCTGAACAATGACTAAATTGTTGTACTTCTTCAATTTCATCAAATTTGATTTTCAAAAATTCTCTACCATCTCTATTTACGTAATTAACAAAATCAACTATTTTACCCATTGCGCCATTACTAAACATTTTTCCACATGCAAATTACGTCGTAAAATTACCCTAAAGTTTACACATGCATATAAATTCTTTTATAAACCAGCAGTTTTACTTATCGGTTTCTCTAAATAATTCAATTTCCTCTTCAACTTTTCAGTCAAAATAATAGTGATTCCTTCATGTTCTATTTTATCAATAGCTTCCAATTTTTTTATTTCTTCATTTTCCAACGTTATCATTTCTTCATTGAATACAGAAGATTCACGCAGTGTTGGCATTAAGCAGATTACAAACTTGTTTTCTGCAATTCTCATATACATTTTCTCTGGATCAATATTTTCATTTGGAAACAAATTAGAAAGTAATCTTCTCTGTAAAGCTTCGTTGCCATGTATAGTCACTTTTCCAATTCTTATATCTTGAAGAAGAGTTCCATAATCAGCTTCATTTGCATATTTGTAATAAGTTCCTTATACTCAAAATATGACCAAATGTTTACATTTCCAATGCTCCCCAAAGACTTTCTGGTATCTTCATGCGCCAGTGTTTTAAACACTGGTTGTCCTTTTACAGGAGTAAGTTGTAGTAGATCTCCAAAAACGATGACATGTTTTACTCCAAATAATACGTCACACTCTATTTTAAGAATTTGCTGCATTCTTAAATGCACAAAGGCAAGCATTAAGTTTGATACCATGCTTACCTCATCAATAATGAAAAGTTTCATTTTCCTCAAGACTCTTGAAACTTCACAGCAAGCTTCTCCAGATAGCTTGTGGTATTCTAATTTGTTTTCATGCTCTACTGGTAGCATTAATAAATGATGTAAAGTAATTCCTATAATATTGTGGGCTGCTAATCCAGTTGGAGCAGTGACAACACAAGACAAATGTGACTCAGTTGTTTTCTGTAGAAAAATTGTGATTACTTTAATTAACCCCTTTGCTACGGGGTTATTCCCCCACTGTGCTGGGGGGGGGGGGGCAAAGCGCCCGCATGCTCATGACAAGCTGAGCTCATCATGAGCTACAGTGCTAATGTGTTCATGACAAGCTCAGCTCGTCACAGGTGCATTGGCTCCGTGGAACATTGAGCACAGCGGGGGAATTATCCCTGCGTGTGAGCGTTCCACGGGCCATGACGAGCTATGAGCACCGGAGCACCGTGGCTCATGATGAGCTCAGCTCGTCATGAGCATGGAAGAGGTTAAAAAACTTTTGCCTGTTCCAGCTTGTCCACTCACGTACATTCGAATAGGTTGAAATGATGAGCAAGAGCACTCTCTCTTCTCATGAAGTAATTGATGGTCAATCTGTTCTCTCACTTGCTCATATATTTGTTTCTGCTCAACTTTTAGTTGTTCTTCCAAGTTTCCTAGGTTTGTTACATGTCCTTGAGCTTGATACATTGCTGTTTCCACCTCTTCCATAGCAGTTGTTGCTTCATTTTGAACAATTGGTTCTCCTAGTGGGTCCTGACTCAACGGAGCAGATGTTTGACTGTCTTGAAAACTGTCTCTAGCAATCTCAGCTGCAATTGAAGCTTCTTGCTCAATTTCGTCGTTCAACATTTTCACATAATTAGCAAAAACAGGACATTCTATAGTATCTTTACTGGCGTTGAGCGAATCTTCATAGTTCTCAAAATCTCCAAGTAATTCCAATTCTGAATGCCAAGGCTTGAAAAGTTGCAAAAGAGCTAAAGAGTAAAATTCCCTTTTGTCAGGAGTTTCACAACTCAGTTTACGGTGATTAATCAAATGTCCTTTTCTTTGTTTCACCAACATCCTTCAGAACCAACCACGGCATACATACCATTATTGATGTTTTCTGTAATATTGTGTTTAAAAATACAGTTTTGAAGCACTTCATAGAGACAGATGTTCTCAAGATGATGACTTCTATTTGCATAATATGTATCCAACATATTTGTTTTCACGATATCTATACTTTCTGGCTCTTTTTCAACTAAATATTAAATCTCTTGTACACATTTAAGTACTCGATTTCGTGTTGCAGCAAGACCTAGACTCACTCAAATGATTCTTTTAGATTTGAAGTAAAGACTTGCAGATGATAAGCGATCTGAACATTCATACGCTCCAATTTCTTGATGAGATAACATCTTCAAACTGCAACTATAAAATTTCTTACTTAGACTCTTCTCGTGGGAAATCTCTTCCCACATCTCCTTCAATTCTGTCTTTTCTGATTTTATTATGTAGGATGTTACATATTGAGCAACAGCAATGGAATAGTCTGCAACATATTGAATATCCATGTTAGCATTTCACATTGACAAAATGACTGGGTTGTAGTCATTTATTTATTTTGACTCTTCATTTCTTTTAAAGTTGTAGGTATTTTTTGGAGACTTTCTTGTGATAGTATGTCCCAAAGATGACATTAAACTGTTCACTCTTCCTTTCGATATTGCAGGACATGGAAATCCAAAACGACATTTGGTGTAGAACTTGTCCTTAGATTTGTACTTTGGACAACAGTATTTCGCACAACGATGGCTTTGAAATCGTAAGACTTGCTGTCTTAAGTCTTTATCTTGTGTACTTTTGGGTATATCACATGTAGCATATTCTTCAGTAAAAGACAGCACAGTATCATCTGAGTTTGTTTCAAATTTGGGAGCATCTTTGATCCATATTAGCATATGTATGTGAGGAGCACCTCTCGCTTGATACTCCTTTCTCCAAAAGAAATCCAGTACCTCTCCAATAGGAGGATTTTTTTTTATTGGTGATAAAAGACATCATAGCTTCGAATCTATGATTGAAATACCTGCAAACATTAACTAGATCCAAAGAGCACAATTCTCCAGGTGTCTTGTATTCAATATTTAGTATATTTGGATTTGCTTCTCGAAGACATTGAAGTAAATCATCCCAAGCATATTCAGCACAGCTTAGAGTTAGGAACCATGTAGGAGTTCCTAAGTTCCTTAGCATACATTTCAGTTCTCCATGACGACGATACCAGTACTCATTAGTACCACGCTGACATGCCATGAGATTAAACAGCTGAGATTCCAAAACATTATCTTTCTGGTGTACTTTATCCATAAATTCCTTTGCCGAAACATTTTGCAGATGTACACCTGTTTTCAATATATGGTTTACTGCATAAGAAAGTCCAGATAAATCACTCCCAAACAAAAGATGAAACAAATATGGAATACATTGTCAAAATCTTGGATCTTCTGCATATAATCTTGTTGTCCGGTATTCAGATGCAGGAATCTGCACAGGTCGTTCATCATATCATCCTTTTCCTGTAGGAATCAACTGAGGGAAATAACGAGCTTCCAAGCTTTTTTCCCATACACTAATGGAACTTCCTTTTGCTTCTTTCATTTGGAATAACTCTATAGTATTCCCCATCACTTCTTTAGAATGAAGTGGATAAACACTGTAATGTTTGTAGATTTCTTCAGTTCTGGACACATCTACTTTTTCAATTTGTCTAGATGGCGAGTCACTATCTTCTTTTACAGTTATTTCTTCTTGTCTCACATGCACATTTTTATAATATTGATTATTTTTTTACCAGTTACAATATTGCCTTTTTCACTTTCCTAACATCCACTAATTCTTGCCAGATACTCTTACTCTTTGTCGGAACGCCATTGACAAGAATAACTAGAGGTTCATCTTCTACATTTTCTACACTAATTGTTTTAATATATTTCTTTAAATCTAGAGGCAAATATACAACTCTTCCCTTTAATCCTCTCTGTAAATCTGAAGGAGGCAATTTCACTGTCTTGGGCTCCATACGAACAATAGCCTGAAATGGATGTACACATTCAATAAGAATAGACTCATAGGTATTTAAATTCATCAGTTTAGAAGGAATACTTACCAACTCAAGATCATTATGCGCAGCTCTAGCAGGCATTTTGTTTTCATCTATTTTGTTATAACAATATTTACAAATACGCTGAACAGAACCCAAATCAAAACAATTCTCTACCAACAAATAAGTTGCAAAATCCTTCCACCCAATATTATTTTCCTTTTCACTTTTTAAAGACAGATCAACAGTCCTGGTCTGATTTTTATAATGAGTTCGTCGACAACTGATACAATAATAATTTGGCCTTTCATCTGAAATCACTTTAAACTTTGTAATCTGTTGCTCAAAATTTTCTACAGTACAACATTGTACATTCTCTTCCACCTTTTCTTCTATTAATAGCTCCGTTTCTGCACTGCCTTCCTGAGGACCAAAGTAACTAAGCTGAATTTCATCACAAACATTTGTTACATTTGATACAAGTCCACACAAAAGAGCACTGTTCAACTTTTTTAACATTAGTGCTGGACTTTTCGCATACTACAATCTTCTGACTAATTTCCTCATTTGAGTATGATGAACTGCTAACATCCTGAAATGATGAAAAACACTTTGACATACTTTTTTAGACAAGCCAGAGAATGATCTTGCAAACCAGTATTTTCTCTCACTCTGGAAGGGTCTAGTCCTTGCAATATCTTAATCTTTTGTTTAACACTTTTCTTAGTAAATTTACGTAAATAACTCAATAGATTCTTGACGTACACTACAAATACTACTACAATTCCAAGTGTACACTGGAGATTTAGGACGTCTACCTAAAACTTCATCAGCTAACACCTATGATGCATTTCTTGGAAAAATGTTCTCTTTCTCAATAGGACAACCCTTTCTAACCTCATTGTCGTAAATTGACAGCAATTGGTTAGCATTTAGCTGAAGCCATCCTGTATTTAGAAGTTATCTTATCCGCTTTGTGAAAGCCATTTTGTATTTCTTGAAGCCATTTTGTTTGCCATGTGCTCACCATGTGCTCTGTCCTACCTTTCTGTTAACTGCTCTTGAAATCTGCCTAGAGACAAACTATATTCAGCATCTTCCACCTTTGCACATACTCAGAAGGATCTAGCTAGTAGAATGCACCTGCTTCTCTAGTATAACTGTCAGGCTATTTTTGCTGCTGTATGGAGAAGTAACTCTCCTCCCACTTTGTTGAGCAGGCAGATCTTGTATGCCCATCTTAGTCATTTTGCATGCTTACATGAGCCAGGACTGCCCCTTGCATTTATGCTTACCATGTATCCCTAAGCATATATAAGGCCTCTGTTTTCTGCACTCCTTAGACTGCCTCATTCAGTTGCTAAGGCTTCTGGTCTTTTATATTTCAGCTTCTGTGCAAATTTCCTCTTTGTTGGTTTAAAAGGACTAAGTATCAGGGAAACCACGGATAAGGTTAATTGATTTCAGCAACATAAGCAGGACCACTAGTGTCAACTGCATGCAACAAATCATTGCTCTGAAGATATCTCTCTTCATTAAAAAAGACTCAGAACTTGAAGTATGTTTCCATTCACCCAAAAAACCCTTTGAAAAATAACTTCTGTTAATTACTCTTCTCCACTTACTTTTGGCCTTCATTAAATGGATTGGCTTATCTATTGATCGAATTATATTGATTACTAAAACAAATTAAAAATAAATTCAATTCGAAAGCCTTCTCAACTAGATTTTCCATAGTTTTCTTCTTCTTATAAAATTCTGTTTTTTGTTACATTTCTTCACTTCCTTAATTACATTCGACACAACTCTATCATTAAACATTTTTTTCTAATTTCCTTAAATAGGTTTTTCCTCCTTTTACTATACACTGTTTTTTCAAAAGTTGATTTTCCATGATTATTCTCTTTATTCTTCTTTTTCTTTTTCGTTGCAGATACACTAATAATGTTTTTCACGTTGTGCACACTAATCTTAGTGTTTAATATTTCCTCAGAAAAGTTTTCGTTCTCTTACCAGGACTTTTTTCTTTTTGTTAACACATTGTTCTTCCTGTAAATCTTGTGAATGACTTCTTAAACACCTTTCTTTGGTCGTTTCCTCTTTTAAGCTTTTGTAGGCATGATGAATTTTTTTCAGTGTTGATAAATAGAATCTATTATAAAAAATATATATGTTATGTTATGTTACATACTGTCTCTTCTATAGTGCACGGCTACCCCAAAGAGACCTGGAACTGAAAAACACAACACGGCAACTCACAGTGGTCCAGAGAATAATGCAGAAAAAAGCCAAGTCTTCAGCTCCCTTCTGAAATAAAGGAGGCTGTTGGCTTTCCGAAGGGTGACAGGGAGCTCGTTCCAGCGACGTGCTGCCAGATACCGGAAGTGGAGTTCTGGACTTTTTGGTTCCATCCAGAGGTGTCAGGGAACAACACCCAAAGACCCCGGAGTTCCACCTGCCTTGGTGCGCAAATGAACAGAAACACGGGCTTCTCGATGGTGGCATCAAAGACCAAAGGTTTATTACTGCAGGGACACAGAAGTCACAGAAACTACGCATGGGCAGTAACTAGGAGCCTGTTCAAATTGTACAAAGAGGGTTGCTCCTTATATACTAAATTTTGGCCTTCAGGCGAATTCTTCACATGTTGGTACATTCCCAAAACCTTTGTGTCACAAACAATAAATATTTGGCGTACACAGGAACCGTTGATAAAATCTGATACAAAACATCTACGGAGAGGGGTTCCCACTAGTTCATCACAATCCCTTGTCAATATTGCATTCAAGAGCCGGACCGCCTCATCGTAAATTTCGTTACCTCCCCCTAATAAAGATTCAGAAAGAAAGAAACGGAGCCAGGTGTGGAAGATAGAAAAGCGGGATAAGAGATGTTTGTGGGTCGTAAATGGGCAAGGCTACCGGCTTCGGCCACCTAATCGTGATCAGGACAATGGACACGAGAACCAGTTCAGTTGGGCTGGCCTCGGGCAGAGGAGGCAGCCTTTGTCGAGTCATGTAGCTACAGCGTGATCTGGTTTACGGTGCACGTGTCATGAGAGAGGTGAATCTCCGGCTAAGGCTACGTGTCCTTAATCAAAATGAAGTGATCAGAGGTTATTGCGTATGTGAGGGCAAGAAACACAAAATGGCGGCCATGATCTAAGATGGATGCCGTGGGTAGATCAGAAATGTGTTTGTAAAGGAAGTGCTCTTGCTCGTAGCATAGCGAAAACACTAGGATATGCTAAATGGATTATTTGCGGTTCGCTGATACCAATATTATGTATTTCCGACAATATTGAAAACACGGGTTCAAATCGTCACGGAACCTCAGACCCTCCTTTTGCCCTTACATAGGCAATTACTCAGTCTATGTCAGAGTCTAGTTCTATGCTCATCAGGTCAGTGACATGCTGTTGTATCATCATCCTTTCTCGTGCCTTTTCTCCAACTGCAGGTGGTTTTCTAAAACAGGTTGCAGCACAAAGACTACACAGAGCAGGACCACACTGGATAATCAAGCAACATGAGAATAGGAATACTAAGATGACACCAATGACCATTAGAACCTTCCATCCCCACGCTGAGATCAGAGTCCAAAACCACTCCATGAAGGACCAGTTTCCCTTGTCTACGTGTATAGAGTCGGAAATCTTGTGTAGCTTAGAGATCGCCTCATAGACTGTTGGAGCATTATTAGGAATAAAGACACAGCAGCTCGATTGGATCATTCTGCATACCCCACCTCGGTCTGCAAGGATAACGTCTAGAACCATACGGTTCTGTAACGTCATGAGTCTATCCGCCTGAAGCTCAGCGGTCAAATTGCTAAGGGCACCAGCAGTTTCGGTAATAGTAGATTCAACTACCCGTGTTAGCTGACGTATGCTTCTACTATTGGCCATAGGCCCCCAGAACGGAAGGAAGCCTTTGAAAAAGTCTCCAGCTTCCTGACCAGCGGTATCTTCCTTGCTGAAGACACCTCTCGCTACTCTGGTTCTGTGGTAATCAGATGAAGCAGTGTATGTTGGAGGCAACAATCGAGCAATATAACATGAACCTGAAAAGTCGGCAGGCAACCATGTATATGCTCTGTCTCGACAGATGAAGTAGGTACCCCTAGCAGTAAGGAATGCAGGGGAAGAGTTAGCCGGAAACACATAAGTCTCAACGCACTCACTCCTCCCTAGCTGAGCTCTTGGATTTCTCCCATTACCTTGCAAACAGACCTGACCTCGGTGAGGTACGACCCAGATTGGAGTTGAGCTTTTACGCTTGCTTTCTCCTAAAATAAGGCGATACTCTGAAGTATTCCAAGTTAAATACACTCGCAGTTCGTCTCTAGGGTATGATGGAGTATTATTGACGTCCTTGATCATGTCAATAATTCCCTGGACTAAAGCTTTGTTGGCAGAGTTATATTTAGTGGAACGTGGGGGGCGCGGAGGATAGGTTTCAAGGGCATAAGCAAAGATGGTTTGAAGGGCCTGAAATGATCCATTGTAGCTGAAAGGCAAAACCAGATAAGGAATACCTTTGTCCGTAGTGTGGGGTATCAAGCCACACACCCAGCAGTCTGTAGTGTTAACTACCAGTTGGTGTTGGTGCAAGAGCTGTACAAAAGTGTTGTTAATGAACTCTGAGCGTCGGGCTTGCTCATGTTCGGGAAACAAATGAAAAGAGTGTATTGAGGAAACAGTAGAAGTAACAGGATTAAGGGGAGGTACTGTAGTTACTGGTACATAAATCAAACTTATACCAAAAACGATTCCACCCACCAACGTTATCAAAACAATTAGAAATGTAATGGCACATTGCGTCAAAAAGCATTTGCTATGAAGAATTCTGTAAAGTCTGTTTCTGCGAACGTAAATCACATTTTCTCGTTGCAGCGCAGGAAGCTCCATCTTCTACAATCCGCTCGCGACCACTGATGATGTGTACGTAGATGAAAATGCCTCTATCAGCCCTGGGAGTTCCCAGAACCAACAGAAAGATCGACCTTGTGTCAGACCCCTGCAAATCCAACTAGGCACACAGCCACGACCCTACGGCTACCCAGACGGCAAGGCAATTTTAAAATAACAAAACAATAGCAAACTTCCTGGCTGAAGGCAAAAGTTCAAAATTTCAAAACATCACAATATGCAGTTGCCTGCTTTATTTGTCCATTTTACGGTTTCGTAAATTATATCTTTGCTTCGCAGGTACTGTCTGATCGGCAAATAGCGTTTCACTGGTAGCTGTTGCAGTGTTCAAGTTCGCAGATGGCAGAGTTTCTTCTGATGCAGGAGACAAATGTTCAGTGTTCGAAGGAGTCTTTTCTGAAGGAGAGTCAGAGCTTGGAGTGTCAGTGATTAATTCGGCATCGCTGAAAGGGATGAATTTTGGCGTGCTTTCAAATTCGGAGGAACCAATTCCCTTCTTTACCCAGTCGTCGTAAGGAAGCGGCAAAGGGACACGCTTAACATGGGATGCGTGCACCCAATGCTTGCGTCCAGCTACACGAACTGCTGTTCTTGTTGCAAGCAGGACTTGGAAGGGGCCGACGAATCTCGGCTGAAGGTTCTTCGTCCTCGCGAAGTTTCTGATGACTACTAGGTCTCCTGGTTTCAGCTGATGCCCTGGACTCTCCGGAGGCTTTGGTAAAGCATCGAAAACCTGTTGGTGAATAAGACTCAATTTAGCAGTCAAGTCGTAGGATAGGATAGGATACTCTAGAGAGCAAAATTCCTTAGGCCTTGGCACACCCCAGATATTTGCCGGGCGGCCAAAGACTATCTCGTAAGGGCTAAGCCCTACTCTAGAATGTACAGTTGCTCTCGTTGATAACAAAGCCAAAGGAAGTGCGTCTGGCCAGGCTAAACCTGTGGATGCTTGTATTTTAGCTAATTTCAGCTTGAGGGTGCCATTGTAACCCTCCACTAAACCAGCAGACTGGGGATGATTTGCACTGTGAAACTTCTGTTTCAAACCTAGGCCGGCACACACACTCTGCATAACTTTCCCTATAAACTCACTTCCGTTATCTGACCATACAATCCGTGGCATTCCATACCTAGGGAAATATTCTTTGAGAAGGATCTTGGCAGTTGATAGGGCAGTATTGTCCTTTAGTGGGTATGCTTCGATCCACCTGGAAAAAGCACAGACCACCACCAGGACATATTTCAAATTATTACAGCGATCCATGTGAATGAAGTCTAACTGAATCACTTCAAAGGGGCAGGTAGGAGGAGCGAAGTGACCAGCAGGAGTTGGAGTTCCCTTGCCAGGATTATGCATCAGGCATACCATACAATTTTTCACCACTCTCTCTGCACACTTACTGATCCCATCATTCTTCCAGACTGGAGCCAACATCTTACAGATTCCTTTAGAACTTATATGCGCTACTCCATGCGCCATCGTCACCACTGCAAGCACATACGCATCAGGCAACATCCAACGCTGCTGTTCTGTCAAATCAATCCAGCACCCATTCGAATCCAACTTGCCCGTACTCTCTCTCCATACACGTTTCTCTTCCTCAGTTGCTTCTTTCTGAATCTCCTTCACACTTTCCATTGTATCCTCACACATTCCAGATTCAGCAATCCATCTTGCAGACGTAACAACATACATTCTGCTCATTATGTCTCTAGCTGTCTGTTTAGCGATTTCATCAGCAAAAGCATTCCCGCGACCAACATCATCCGTGATTGCTTTATGAGCACTGCACTTTACAATCGCAACTTCAGTCGGCAAGGTTAGAGATTTCAACAAGTCGTTAACTAGCTGACCATGTTGAATCTTAGTCCCATGGGACGTAATGAAACCTCTTTCTCTCCACAAGCGGCCAAAACTATGGGCCACGCCAAATGCGTACTGACTATCTGTAAAAACATTCACTCTCTTTCCCTTAGCTAAAACACACGCTCTCGTTAAAGCTATCAATTCTGCAGCTTGGGCAGAATTCTGACTCACTCTTGCAGTCTCCACAATCGTCTTCAAAGTCGTTACTGCGTAAGCAGCACTCACATCACCATTCTCCAATTTAAAACATGACCCATCCACATACAATGTACCATCTGGATCTGATAATGGAGTATCCTTTAAGTCAATTCGTCCTTTTGTCTCTACCTCCGTTCTAAAGCAACAATCATGTGGCTCGGAATCACTCGACTCTTGATTAGCCGGCAACAATGTTGCTGGATTCAATACATTACATCTTTTGATCTGAATATGACTCGCTAGTAATGTCAGCTCGTAACCAGATAGTCTCGCACTGGTAAGGTGTTGTGTCTTGGTTCGGTTCATGAGTGTGTCCACTGCATGAGGAACCATGACCACTAGCTTATTGTTCATCACCAAACCAGCAGATTGTCGAATGGAAGCCGCAGCTGCCGCTGTAGCTCTCAAACAACTAGGTAACGCTCTAGCTACCGGATCCAATGTTGATGAAAAATACGCACAAGGGCGTTGTTTATCACCAAATTTCTGTGTCAGAACACTCAACGCGCAACCTTCTCTCTCGTGAACGTAGAGCGTGAATGGCTTACTGTAATCAGGTGTACCCAATACAGTAGCTGAACACAATGCTTTTCGTAACTCAGAAAAACTCTCTTGACATTCATCAGACCATGGCACCGGACTCGGAACATTTTTCCCAGTCAAAGCTACCAATGGTTTCGCTAAAAGAGAAAAATTTGGGATCCACTGCCTACAATAAGAGGTAATACCTAGAAAGGCACGTACTTCTCTTTGTGTGCGTGGAACACTCATTTGCGTAATTGCTTTTATTCTTTCTGGGGTCAACTTCCTTCCCTCCTTTGACAAGAGATGACCTAGGTAGGTCACTTCTTGGCAGCAGTATTGCATCTTTGAAGATGATACCTTATGATTCAAATTAGACAAGTGATGTAATACCGAAACTGTAGCTGCTTTGCAAGTTTCCTTGTCATCGGCAGCCACTAGAAGATCATCTACATACTGTACTAGAGCAGAACCTGGAGGAAGGACAAAAGAGTCTAACTGGCTTTTTAACGCTTGACTGTAAATAGATGGGCTCTCACAGTAGCCCTGTGGAGCGCGTTTAAATCTGAAACTGCGACCTCCTAGACAGAAGCCAAAAATATCTCTGCTTTCCTCGGCTATCGGAATGCTGAAGAAGGCATTCTTCAAGTCGATAACTGAAAACCAAGTGGCTGTAGCAGGAATCAATGTTAACAAGGCAGTAATGTCTGGAACCACAGGAAACTGTGGGACCACAATCTTATTAACTTCTCTAAGGTCAATAACAAACCTATATACTGGAGGCTTTGTAGGATCAGTTCGTTTCAAAATCGGTAATACAGGACTATTACAAACATTTCCTCTAGTTTCTTCAACCACACCTTTCCTAATCAAATCTTGCACAATTAATAAAAGTGCACGTTCACCTTCACTAGATATTTTGTATTGCGGAATTCTTGGAAACTTTACATTGGCTTTCAAA